>NW_027397063.1:82197121-82570030 GCF_003265705.2 Callorhinus ursinus | reverse complement strand
TTTCTTTTCTTTTCTTTTCTTTTCTTTTCTTTCTTTTCTTTTCTTTCGTTCTTTCTGTATGGGAGAACCAGCCCTCTAGCTTTCTGCCTGCATATCAGCTGTGGAAGGAACACTGGAGATGCATGGTATCCTGTTCTGGTTCTGTCCTTGCATTTCTGTGTGACCTTGAGCAAGCCACACCTCTTTGGGCCTCAGTTTTCACTTGTGTGAAATGAGGGTTTAGGCTCCATGACCTTCAGAGTCATTTTCAGATTTCACGTTTTCACATTCTTCATAGGAACAAAGTGAATTGCAATGGATAAAAGGGTTAACGTCTGTCTGCATTTTCTTCTGCCTATTTCGCTGACTCCCCAAGAATTCTAGTGAGGAGGATGAGTTGAAGATTTCAGTTCATGCATGGATTTAAGGTAGCATGAGCTTGTTTCATTTGTTGCATTAGTTTAAATACCATCTTTAATGTTTTCTTGTCATGCTACTGTTGTTGTTTTTCCCTGTTTACAATAAGCTAAACTTTTGCAGATGCCTGCTCCCAAGACTTACAATGAATTAAGGATACATTTTCTTCTTTATATTTAAGAAGACTTGGAATACCAATTTAAATAAATCAGCTGTGGTGTAACATTGGTATGTCTTACTTTCATAGGGAATAATTTAAACCACCTAGAGGTGCTGTGTCATACTTTAAAAAAATATGAATGCAACACAGCTCCCAAATTCAGTAAGAACAAATAGAAGCTATTTCAATCAGTTGGTTAATTAATTTAATTAATTATAACAGAACATAGAGAGTATTAAGTAACCAATGGTCATGTTTCCAAGACTAATTTATAGCTCACAAGTTGTTGATTGTTCTTAATTAAGAAGATGATAAGGTTTATAATTCTTTTATATTTTATTCACTCTATTTGTATTTTTTTTCTGGGGGCTTCAATATAGTTTTATAAAAGGCTTATGAGGACATCATGGTCAATATATTCCAGTGAGAATCTTCTTGAACTCTACAGCAACTGTCAGAGATTTTATCCATGTCAATTTGGTCAGACAGATGTAGAGAATGGGTGAGTCAAATATTCTTAACTCACCCACTTACCATTTGCCTGATACTAATTAGACAGTCATCAACTGTTTCCGGATTTGCTCTATTATGTTTACACAGCATTTAGCAGATAGAGTTTTAGTCATCAGGGGACTGGGGATACCACTGTTAAAAGTGCCACTCCTCCCCCTTTTTTTTTAATTTTGTAGAAAAATGGACAGATGAACTAGAATGGTAAAGGATTTGGGTAAAAGAATGTCATTATGTAGTTTAGGAAAAATACTCTTATTATGGGTTTTGGAGATAAGCTAAGGTGAACCACTTTCTAAGATGGTGGCCAAGATTTTTGTGATTGTGGATATTGGAAAGACTATGCCTCCATGCCCACCCTCCTGCCCCAACCCACACCCTTCCTCAGATATACATACTACCTATACCACCACCCTGTTACTTTTACTCAGACTGCAGTTGAATAAAAAATTTGGATTTATTTATAGGTTTCAGTAAAACGGGTTAAATGGAGATACGTGTACATTAACTCACGCTTCTTCATCTTCTCCCAAGTAATATTTCCAAGTGGGTGTGGTATGCTTGGGGAAAATCTTGGTCTCTCCCTTCTCTCTTTGAAAAGACACAAAATAGTATGTTTGTTTCAAGCTACAGATCATGAACTATTTGTTAATTTTTTATGTGCATAACTTGTTATGCACTATTTATGAATTAGCTATATTTTAGTTATTGATGAAATATTAAAAGAAATTATTAACTAACTAAATAATAAGGCAATCAAGTAGTATTCATTCAACTTGCCTGACCTAGTCACTGAAATCTGCCTAGAAAATCTTAGAATGTTTAATGTAATAATAAAAAGAAGTATTTTTAAGAGGTCCATAGATACAAATCAAATGACTTTTACCAGAGTTACTAGTTTTGAAAACTCAGTACAAAATTAAAATAAATCTTTTGGGACTATGACTTGGTTATAATATAAAAGATGATAGAAACATCTGAAATTTAGCATGATTTAATTTTTCTTGTAGCTAAAAATATAGCTTTGGTAATTGAATTTGTATTAGCATTTATATCACCAATACATTCAAATGTATGAAGTCTCATCTCTGTTTATAGCCTGTAGATTAATGCTGATAGAACTTTCTGCAGCCATAGGAATAGTTTATATCTATTCTGACTGATACGGTAGCCACTAGCTACATGTGGCTATCAAACACTCAAGACATGGCTAATGTGACTAAGAAACTATTTAATTTTATTTAATTTTTATTACTATAAATTATTTTTTAAATTTTATTTTATGTTAGTCACCATACATTACATCATTAGTTTTTGATGTAGTATTCCATGATTCATTGTTTGTGTATAACACCCAGTGCTCCATGTAGAACGTGCCTTCTTTAATACCTATCACCAGGCTAACCCATCTAGAACCCTCAGTTTGTTTCTCAGAGTCTATAGTCTCTCATGGTTCATCCTCCACTCCAATTTCCCCCGCTTCATTTTTCCCTTCCTACTATCTTCTTCTTCTTTTTTTTTTTTTTTACATATAATGTATTTTTTGTTTCAGAGGTACCGGTCTTTGTTTCTTCAGTCTTATACAATTCACAGCCCTCACCATAGCACATACCCTCCCCAATGTCCATCACCCAGCCACCTCACCCCTCCCACCCCCCACCTCTCCCACTCCCCAGTGTCCATCACCCAGCCACCCCACCTCTCCCACCCCCCACTCCAGCAACCTTCAGTTTGTTTCCTGAGATTAAGAGTCTCTTATGGTTTGTCTCCCTCTCTGGTTTCATCTTACTTCATTTTTTCCTCCCTTCCCCTATGCTCCTCTGTCTTGTTTCTTAAATTCCTCATATCAGTGAGATCATATGATACTTGTCTTTGTCTGACTTATTTCACTTAGCATAATACCCTCTAGTTCCATCCATGTCATTGCAAAAGGCAAGATTTTGGTTGTTTTTTTTTGATGACTCCATAATATTCCATTGTATATATATACCACATCTTTATACATTCATCTGTTGATGGACATCTTGGCTCTTTCCATAGTTTCACTATTGTGGACATTGCTACTATAAACATTGGGGGCGTGTACCCCTTCGGGTCACTACATTTTTATCTTTGGGGTAAATACCCAGTAGTGCAATTGCTGGGTCATAGGGAAGCTCTATTTTCAACTTCTTGAGGAATCTCCATACTGTTTTCCAGAGTGGCTGTACCAGCTTGCCTTCCCACCAACAGTGTAGGAGGATTCCCCTTTCTCCACATCCTCACCAACATCTGTCGTTTCCTGACTTGTTAATTTTAGCCATTCTGACTGGTGTGAGGTGGTAGCTCATGGAGGTTTTGATTTGGATTTCCCTGATGCCGAGTGATGTTGAGCACTTTCTCATGTGTCTGTTGGCCATTTGGATGTCTTCTTTGGAAAAATGTCTGTTTATGTCTTCTGCCCATTTCTTGATTGGATCACTTGTTCTTTGGGTGTTGAGTTTGATAAGATCTTTATAGACTTTAGATACTAGCCCTTTATCTGATATGTCATTTGCAAATATTTTCTCCCATTCTGTCAGTTGTCTTTTGGTTTTGTCGACTGTTTCCTTTGTTGTGCAAAAGCTTTTTATCTTGATGAGTCCCAGTAGTTCATTTTTGCCCTTACTTCCCTTGCCTTTGGTGATGTGTCTAGGAAGAAGCTGCTGCGGCTGAAGTCGAAGACAGAGGTTGCTGACTGTGTTCTCCTCTAGGATTTTGATGGACTCCTGTCTCACATTTAGGTCTTTCATCCATTTTGAGTGTATTTTTGTGTGTGGTGTAAGGAGATGGTCCAGTTTCATTCTTCTGCATGTGGCTGTCCTATTTTCCCAACACAATTTGTTGAAGAGACTGTCTTTTTTCCACTGGACATTCTTTCCTGCTTTGTCTAAGATTAGTTGACCATAGAGTTGAGGGTCCATTTCGGGGCTCTCTATTCTGTTCCATTGATCTATCTGTCTGTTTTTGTGCCAGGACCATACTGTCTTGATGATTACAGCTTTGTAATAGAGCTTAAAGTCCAGAATTGTGATACCACCAGCTTTGCTTTTCTTTTTCAACATTCCTCTGGCTATTCAGGGTCTTTTCTGGTTCCATACAAATTTTAGGATTATTTGTTCCATTTCTTTGAAAAAAGTGGATGGTATTTTGATAGGGATTGCATTAAATGTGTAGATTGCTCTAGGTAGCATTGACATCTTCACAATATTTGTTCTTCCAATCCATGAGCATGGAACGTTTTTCCATTTCTTTGTGTCTTCCCTCAATTTCTTTCATGAGTATTCTATAGTTTTCTGAGTACATATCCTTTGCCTCCTTGTTTAGATTTATTCCTAGGTATCTTATGATTTTGGGTGCAATTGTAAATGGGATCGACTCCTTAATTTCTCTTTCTTCTGTCTTGTTTTTGGTGTATAGAAATGCCACTGATTTCTGTGCATTGATTTTAGATCCTGCCACTTTACTGAATTCCTGTATGAGTTCTAGCAGTTTTGGGGTTGAGTCTCTTGGGTTTTCCACATAAAGTATCATATCATCTGCAAAGAGTGAGAGTTTGACTTCTTTGCCAATTTGGATGCCTTTGATTTCTTTTTGTTGTCTGAGTGCTGAGGCTAGGACATCTAATACTATGTTGAATGGCAGTGGTGATAGTGGACATCCCTGCCGTGTTCCTGACCTTAGGGGAAAAGCTCTCAGTTTTTCCCCATTGAGAATGATATTCGCTGTGGGTTTTTCATAGATGGCTTTTATGATATTGAGGTATGTACCCTCTATCCCTGTAGTCTGAAGAGTTTTGATCAAGAAAGGATGCTATACTTTTTCAAATGCTTTTTCTGCATCTATTGAGAGGATCATATGGTTCTTGTTCTTTCTTTTATTAATGTATTGTATCACATTGATTGATTTGTGGATTTTTTTTAAAGATTTTATTTATTTATTTGAGAGAGAAAGAATGAGAGATAGAGAGCATGAGAGGGAAGAGGTTCAGAGGGAGAAGCAGACTCCCCGCCGAGCAGGGAGTCCGATGTGGGACTCGATCCCAGGACTCCAGGATCATGACCTGAGCCGAAGGCAGTCGCTTAACCAACTGAGCCACCCAGGCGCCCTGATTTGTGGATGTTGAACCAAACTTGCAGCCCAGGAATAAATCCCACTTGGTTGTGGTGAATAATCCTTTTAATGTACTGTTGGATCTTATTGGCTAGTATTTTGGTGAGAATTTTCGCGTTCATTTTCATCAGGGATATTAGTCTGTAATTCTCCTTTTTGATGGGGTCTTTGTCTGGTTTTGGGATCAAGGTAATGCTGGCATCATAAAACGAGTTTGGAAGTTTTCCTTCCATTTCTATTTTTTGGAACAGTTTCAGAAGTATAGGTATTAATTCTTCTTTAAATGTTTGGTAGAATTCTCCTGGGAAGCCATCTGGCCCTGGGTTCTTGTTTGTTGGGAGATTTTTGATTACTGCTTCAATTTCCTTACTGGTTATAGGTCTGTTCAGGTTTTCTATTTCTTCCTGGTTCAGTTTTGGTGATTTATAATTCTCTAGGAATGCATCCATTTCTTCCAGATTGTCTAATTTGCTGACATATAGTTGCTCATAATATGTTCTTATAATTGTTTGTATTTTTGGGTCATTTCTCTTTTCTTTTTGATAAGTCTGGCTGGGGTTTATCAATCTTATTAATTCTTTCAAAGAACCAGCTCCTAGTTTCGTTGATCTGTTCTACTGTTCTTTCGGTTTCTATTTCATTGATTTCTGCTCTGATCTTTATTATTTCTCTTCTCCTGCTGGGTTTAGGCTTTATTTGCTCTTCTTCATCCAGCTCCTTTAGGTGCAGCGTTAGATTGTGTATTTGAGAACTTTCTTGTTTCTTATTTCTTAAGAAAGGCTTGTATTGCTATATACTTTCCTCTTAGGACTACCTTTGCTGCATCCCAAAGATTTTGAACAGTTGTGTTTTCATTTTTATTTGGTTCCATGAGTTTTTTAAATGCTTCTTTTATTTCCTGGTTGACCCATTCATTCTTTAGTAGGATGCTCTTTAGCCTCCATGCATTTGAGTTCTTTCTGACTTTCCTCTTGTGATTGAGTTCTAGTTTCAAAGCACTGTGGTCCAAAAATATTCAGGGAATGATCCCAATCTTTTGGTACTGGTTGAGACCTGATTTGTAACCTAGGATGTGATCTATTCTGGAGAATGTTCCATGGGCACTAGAGAAGAATGTGTACTCTGTTGCTTTGGGATGGAATGTTCTGAATATATCTGTGAAGTCCATTTGGTCCAGTGTGTCATTTAAAGTCTTTATTTCCTTGTTGATATTTTGCTTAGATGAGCTGTCCATGTCAGTGAGGAGGGAGTTAAAGTCCCCTACTATTATTGTATTGTTGTCAATGTGTTTCTTTGATTTTTTTATTAATTGGCTGCTCCCATGTTAGGGGCATAGATATTTACAATTGTTAGATCTTCTTTTAGGATAGACCCTTTAAGTAGGATATAGTGTCCTTCCTCATCTCTTATTATAGTCTTTGGTTTAAAATCTAATTTGTCTGATATAAGGATTGCCACCCCAGCTCTCTTTTCGTGTCCACTAGCATGGTAAATTGTTTTCCACCCCCTCACTTTCAATCTGAAGGTGTCTTTGGGTCTAAAATGAGTCTCTTGCAGGCAGCATATTGATGGGTCTTGTTTTTTTTTATCCAATCTGATACCCTGTGTCTTTTGATTGGGGCATTTAGCCCCAGAGTAACTGGGGTAACTATTGAAAGATAGGAATTTATTGCCATTGTATTGCCTGTAAGGTGACTGTTACTGTATATTGTCTATTCCTTTCTGGTCTATGTTACTTTTAGGCTCTCTCTTGTTTAGAGGACCCCTTTCGATATTTCTTGTAGGGCTGGTTTCGTGTTTGCAAATTCTTTTCGTTTTTGTTTGTCCTGGAAGCTTTTTATCTCTCCTTCTATTTTCAGTGACAGCCTAGCTGGATATAGTATTCTTGGCTGCATATTTTTCTCATTTAGTGCTCTGAATATATCATGCCAATCCTTTCTGCCTGCCAGGTCTCTGTGGATAGGTCTGTTGCCAATCTAAGGTTTCTACCATTGTAGGTTACAGACCTCTTGTCCTGAGCTGCTTTCAGGATTTTCTCTTTGTCTCTGAGACTTGTGAGTTTTACTATTAGATGTCAGGGTGTTGACCTATTTTCATTGATCTTGTGTGGGGTTCTTTGTGCCTCCTGGATTTTGATGTCTGTTTCTGTCCCCAAATTAGGGAAGTTCTCTGCTATAATTTGCTCCAATATACCTTCTGCCCCTCTCTGTTTCTTCTTCTTCTGGGATCCCAATTATTTTAATACTGTCTCGTCTTATGGTATCACTTATCTTTCAAATTCTGCCCTCGTGATCCAGTAGTTGTTTATATCTCTTTTTGTCAGCTTCTTTATTTTCCATCATTTGGTCTTCCATATCACTAATTCTCAATTCTGCCTCATTTATCCTAGCAGTTAGAGCCTCCATTTTTGATTGTACCTCATGAATAGCCTTTTTGATTTCAACTTGGTTTTTAGTTCTTTTATTTTTCCAGAAAGGGATTCTCTAGTATCTTCCATGTTTTTTTCAAGCTAGTATTTTTATAATGGTCATTCTGAACTTTAGTTCCAACATTTTACTAATGTCCGTATTGATTAGGTCCCTGGCATTTGGTACTGCCTCTTTTTCTTTTCTTTCTTTTTTTTTTTTTGAGGTGAGTTTTTCCATCTTGTCATTTTGTCCAGAGGAGAATAGATGAATGAGAGAACAAAATGCTAAAAGGGTAACAACGATCCCAGAAAAATATACACTAAACAAATCAGAAGAGACCTGAAACCAGGGGGAAAAGAAAGGGAAAGGAAAAAAAAAAAGAATATGATCAGGCTAGTGAATAGATCAGAGCCACACACTAGATTTTGGGTGTATTTTGAAGTCTGTTAGAGGAAACTGCCTCCTGAAACTTTAAAGAAAGAAAAACTTATATATGAACAAAAATAAGGTTAAATACGGTGAAAGGATGGAATATGCCTGTAAAGATGAAAATTATAAAAGATTTTATAAAAGGAATTGATAAGATAAGAAGTTGGTTGAAAAAAGAAAGAAGAGGATTAAAATAAAAAGGGAGAGAATGTGATCAGGCAGGAGATTAGAACAGAGCCATACACTAGAGATTTAGGGTATATTTTGGTTTGTTAGAAGAAACTGTATCCCAAAATTTTAAAGAGAAAAATATATATATACAAAAAATATGGTTAAGTATAATGAAGGGATAGAATATGACTCAAAAAATGAAAAATAAAAAAGATTAAAAAATAAGGGATTGATAAGGTGGTTGAAAAAGGGAAAAAGAAAAATTCAAAAACAACAAAAAAAGACAGTTAAAAAATTAACTTTGAAAAACTAAAGAATCATGGTAAAAAAGCCATGAATTCTTTTTTTTTTTAAGATTTTATTTATTTATTCATGAGAGACAGAGAGTGAGAGGCCGAGGGAGAAGCAGGCCCCCGTTGAGCAGGGATCCCGACATGGGACTTGATCCCAGGACCCTGGGATCATGACCTGAGCCAGAGGCAGACGCTTAACCAACTGAGCCACCCAGGCGCCCCAGCAATAGCTATTTTTTTTAATCAGAAAGGAACTTATTCAAATACATTGTGTCAAGTATGATTATTTTTAGTTTCACAGATTTTTTTCGAATAGAACACTCTAAAATTTAACTGTCTCTTTGCGGAATATTTTTTTGCTGAAAATTAATTCTCAATTTTTCAAAGTTAAAACAAAAGGCATTCGGAACAATTTGTTACATCAAGGACTATTTTATATATAGCAAGTGTTGTTGCTATTTTTTTTCACAGATGTATAGTTAAAAACTTTTTTGTTTTGTTTAGTTTCTGGAACTAATACCATATTTTCTCCCACATACTATCCTCAGCTATTCTAGAATTGATTCCCGACAAATGACTTCATCATTTCGAAATATTTTTATTAGCTGTTTTTTTTTTGTTTTTGTTTTTTTTGGTTCAGCTTCCAAACTTGTCACACAGTTTGTTTTTAGAGATTTTAAACTGATCATTATAACTATTGAGTTTTCAAATCATTTTCTAAGACTGTGCTTATGATTCATAATCTATTCTTCATTTTCAAAAGCTAGCTGTCACCAAAAATTGCACAGCTATCCCAGTGGGAAAGAAAAGTATATTTCCCTTGGGACCTCTGTAAAGTCACTGACTGAGAAACAAAAACATTTCCATAAGACTGGTTCATGAGTAAACTGATGTCATTAAAAGTTATGTCTCCTTTCCTTTTATTCTTTATGCTGATCTCCTATGGTTTTAAGTTGTACACATTATATAGAAGCATTTGCAATTCATGATTTTCTAGCATATTAACCTCAGAGCCACAATATTTACTATTTACATATGATGCCATCTCACCTAGTAGTGGGTTTTTTGTTTGTAGCAAATGGGTTCATTCTAGCTCTTGGTATAAACTTCTTACTTTAAGGTCATTATTATTTCACTCATGATTTTCTTAATAGCTGCTTGAGTTTTTCCTAATCTTTAGGAAGATATATGTTGCTTATTTTACATAAGTTTTTCTCACAAGGACTCATACTTTAAGTTATTCAAACAGCTGTCTCTACATTTCATCCACGTGAGACTTTTTCTTTCTAATTTCCTGTTTTCTTTTCAGCAAAAGAAATCATTCCTGAAAATCTGTATGCATTGGTTGAAATCTGCTGTCTTCCTGTGAGGCTTTTGTTGATGTTGTACTTGATTCCAGAATTTGTCCATTGAACTTCTCTCTTTTCTCAGTATTTTTCTCTCTTATGTGAACATTTGTTTCTCTTCCTGACAGATATTGCTCTCATTTTCTATCATTTGAATGGCGAGTCAGGCAGTAAAAAACAGTTTTTACCTACCTGAGATTGGCTTTCCTGGATGAGCAAGCTTCCTGGAGCCCCATGGTCATCTGAAAAGGCTTAGATTCCTCAGCTCTGGGATGACCTTACTCCATAACATGCTCTTGGTAGCAGAGACTGTTTTCTGTTCTTATTTATAGATGTGAGAATGTTGTTTGGCATTAACCTTAAGGTAAGCTCACTCAGGTGGGGAAAAGAAAACACACACAAAACCTCTCTCTCTTATTCTTTGATTATTACTGATTGTTTTATGCCTTAAATTCATGTGAAAATACCTTAGGTTTTGCCTTATAACAATAGTCATTGAGCATCCAAGCTACACTGAGCAATGTATTGGTCTTGCAATTGGTTAGAAATGAAGAAATCCATGTAAATATGCACATAAGGAAAATTCAAGTTTTAAATATATATTCTATCAATATGTAAAACATTGTGTAGTTTCTATCTAATAAAACTGAGAAACATCTTAGGGATACTTTAAGTTACATCTTCATTTTTTAAGAAAATAACTTGTTTGGGGCCTGATGTAACTAAAATTTTGTCCTAAAAAGCTGAATGTAATATTTTAATTGCTTACTCAGTGAGGTCAAAGCACTTTGTGTCACATTACACAAATAACCATTTTTACTGTATAAGCAATAGTAAGAGTCCTATACTCCTTTTCTTTTTCTTTATTCTTTAACTTGATCACAATGGTGAGGGACATACTTGAGTTGTAGAATATCTTGTTGCTTTTTTTTTTTAATGAATCTTCTAAACAGGAGGATCTAATTATTTCTTTGTGCATGTGCTTGGACCATATTCCCAGACTGGGGTTGATCCAGTGTTAATTAGGTTGGCAAACACCATCGCTATGTTCCTAAAATTTAAACTTCTGGAATGGCAAAATGATCAATAGACAATTGTTTTAATTAAGAAATATTTCTCAAATTAAAAAGAAATATTCTTTATTCAGAGACTTAGCTTTAGTTATCATTAAAAAGGAAAATAATAATTTAGGTTCAAAGGAAGAGCCATGTAACAATAGGTTATAAAATATCCAGTAAAAGGTTGTTTGAAACTTGGGAATCCTTAGATAAAGGGCTTTTTAGCAAGTTGTATATAAAGTTTCTATTAGACAACTCCTTTTGAATCATGTATGCATAACTAATCCCTTATCTCCAACCCCTTCACATCTTGTTTAATATTGCTGGTTTAATCATCTGTACCTTCAGTGCTTAAAAAAAAAAAAAAAAGGCTTGACTGCGTTAAAACATTGAAGAAATCGATCTCCATTTCAGACTTTATTAGACTTGTATAATTATAGTTGAAAAAAACTTGAAAATTCAATCAATTCTTCTCCTAACCTTTATAAAAAGGTGTTTTTTTTTAAATACTGAATACCAAAATTTTAGAACTTAAAAAATGCTGAAGGTTAAAGAAGGCAGGAGTTATCTGTGAATGATTTTCTTTTTCACAGATAAAGGAAAAGAGAAAAAAAATGCATGACTTTAGAGTAAACTATGTTTCTCGGTTGCTTATGAGACATGCCTGAGAAAGCGAACAAAGGCACAGCCAGTCAAGTGTAATTGGGAAGCTAAGCTATTTTGGAAGGTAATACCAAATCTACACAGACAAGGAGAAAAATATTTTCACCGAAGTGCTTAAATGGCTGATAGTCTTTCCAAAGTATAAAGAAGATTTCCAAGGTGCAGAACTAATGTTTCCTCCTATTGGCATCATGAACAGTGAACAGTAATCTTTTTTTTTTTTAAGTAGTGACTATGAAGTTCTCTAATCCCTAACTATAACTATTCACACTCTTACCTGATTTTCTTTAATTTGGAAGTAAGTCTGTTATATTTAAAAAGATACAAACCAAAGGCCATTTCAAAATAAAACCGAGTCTAATCTAATCAATCCATCAATCATTATTAAAGTATGTGTGGATGGCAGTGTTCTACATTTCCCCCCAAATCAAGTGGTCAAGTATATTCCTTTCAGGCAGATCCCACTGACACTTTTATAATTAGATTCTCCCCCCTTTTTCCCCAGTATTTGACTTTAACATACCTCTTATTTACTATTATCATCCTTCAGAATTCTTTCTCTTCCAAAGAAAGAAGCTGAGTCCTTTGTGAGGTCTATTACCCCTTCAAGGACATCTCTTACTAGGCACCAGTATTTTTTAAAAGTTTCTTTCTTACATGTTTCTCTAGCATATAACAGTATTCCTCTGACATGCCTGGCTTAAAATTTTTTTTTTCAAGTGCCATAAGCCTGTTGAGTGTTACCGCATTTAACATTGTATGCAAATACTAAATTTGGAGTTTGGAAAGGGAGACTCTTGTGATGAAACTTGAAAATTATGGTAAGGAATTGGAAAGAAGAGGTGTGGTTTGGTGGAAGTTGGTCCAGATGGGGAGCCTCAAAGAAAATTCCAAGATGAGAGCCAATAGTTAAGTTGCTTTCTCAGGACATAAGATGTGATGTGACAAGCTGGCCTTCCTAGGGATCTTTCTGATTGGTAATTGTGTAAGTAGTTGTAGATTTGAATGTTTGGAGAGAGACAAGTCCATTCTGAAAGTGGTTATTTTAAATCAAATGTGTGGTTCAAATCATTATTATGATCACTGAGAAGGACTACTCTGTTAAGCAAGCAGGTAGAGGATCTCGCATGTGGAGAATATATGTTTCCTGTTTTGAGAAAAATTGGTTATGATACAATTGGTCCATCCTTTTCATGTGTAGATTTTTAAAAAATCTTTAAGTATTAAATTTCCTTTTTTTGTTGTTGTTTTTTATTTTCCCTATTTATTTTGGGATTTAACTTTCCTTTATTCTTGAACAACCAAAAACAATAAGACTTTGTGCTTGACAGATAGATATGTACCTGTGTGTATGTGTGTGTGTGGTGGGGGTAAGTGTTTGTGTGAATTTATGCATATATGTGAGAAAGAAGGAAACGCTACCAGGAACAACAGTTTCATTTCTATCTTTGTACTTCACAAATGTTGGGCTTTGTTCCAGAGTAATTTTTGAAGGATAGTGTCATTTGACAACTCAATAAGTATACATATTTGTAGTTACCTATAACCATGGTAGCAAGAGCAAATCCAGTCTAACTAGGAGTAAAATCCACTCTGGAATGACAGTTACTTACTTGAAGTTTTTTCCAGCATGCATTTAGAATAGATGAAAAGGGGTTTTCATTTCATAAATTTCTCGTCATTATTTTTCTTTCATTATATATTAAACTTAAGTTGTGGCATAAAAGCCTTAAAAATTATGTTTCAGTGGAGTTTAACATGTTCTTTATTTGATAATGAACTCCAATATTTTTCCCCTTTCTTAAACCTACAAAAGTTGATCCAGGAGCAGATTTTTTTTTACAGCTGACTTATAAACTCTTGGAAAATGGTGTTTATAATGGAAATACTGCCCTAAGTTTAAATCTAGCAGTGCTGGAAGCAGCCTTCAATCTTCATGATTTTCTGACAACATAGAAGTTTGTTTTCAAATGTATCTGCAATGTCTATCTCGAGCATTTCAGATTGTAGGAAATGAAATATCTTACTCTTAGAGAAAAAATCAGACAAACATATTCATTTCACTGAAGGCAGCATCAGTGGAAATGGGTTTATGATATGATGTACATATCACTTAGTGCTTCTTGAATTTTGTTAGGCATTTTGGTTATAACATGGGGCTTCCCAACTGGTGGTTGTGAAGACATTTGTTCTTCATTTTTTTCCCCAGAGAGTCTTGGAAATGTAGGTATGAAATTTTAAGGAATAAAGACTGTCATCTTGCTTCCTCTTCAAAATTTGGTACATTCTAGTCTTGTGGAAAATGCCTGAAGTCATCATGAGCTTATTTTATCTGAAGAGATGCTTTTGTTGATGGACCATATGTGCAAGCTCAAAGAATTGCCATAAACTAAGTGCAGCAGGAAAAAAAATGACCTTGGTTTACTTTTAGCTCTGTCGTTTTTATACTTCATGCTCAGGTGAAGGTCAGAGAATTCAGTCAATCAATGATTAGATCCTTGAATACAAGCTGGGTGCTTGAATATTTGCATGCCCTGCCTCAAGGAGGTGGGACTTTTCTTACAGCTGACTAGGCTCCTACTGTCCAGTCTTTCTCTCTTGAGATTAAGAGCCAGGGAAAACAGCCCCAGACATTTGTGTTTCCCTAGTACTGTATGTTCAGCAGGTACACAGACAGGATTTTAGATGACTACACAGGGTTTGCCTTGAGACTTTAAGGACTTTAGCTTTTATTCTGTTTGAGATGAAGAATCTCTGAGGGGCTGTGAGTCAAGGATTGACGTGAACTGACTTTCGTTGGCTCCTTTCAATCTTAGTACCACAGCCACAACTGATATCTTAGCATGACCTCTTAACATATCCTGACTGGTTATTTGATCATCCTTTCATAAAGTCCAGCTAAAAAGCTTTCTGTGGTGTTCATTTGCTCTTTGTATAATATCCGCCATGGTTTGGCCTCTGCCAACTTGTCTAGCTTTATCTGGTTTCCATATTGGTCTTTGCTCACTGGACTACAGTCACTTTTTCATTCTTTTAGCATTGCTAATGTACTCCTCCCTAGGGCAGTTTCCCCCATTGTATGCTCTTGACTATATATATATATATATATATATATATCCTTCATATCATTAAGTGACCAGATGGGTGTTTATAATTAATCTGTTAGGAAATGGGAGATTTTGTAAGCTCCTAAAAAGAGGAACTTTGTAGCTCAGGAGCTTACACATGGAGGGAACCTCAGAGGTATGTAATTCAAACATTTACCATAGCATTCAAAAATGGCAACATGGGTTCTATGTGAACACCTCTAGTGACAGGCATGGGAATTGCCACCTATGAAGGAAGCCTAGTCCACTGAGCTACTAGAAAAAAAAAAAGAAACAAACAACTTTTCTGAGGAAAGGATTTCTTTTTTTTTTTAAGATTTTATTTATTTATTTGAGACAGAGAGAATGAGAAAGAGAGAGCACATGAGAGGGGGGAGGGTCAGAGGGAGAAGCAGGATGCGGGACTCGATCCAGGGACTCCAGGATCATGGCCTGAGCCGAAGGCAGTTGCTTAACCAACTGAGCCACCCAAGCGCCCCTTGAGGAAAGGATTTCTGATTAAGTCTTTTAGGTGAAGAAAAATTAGACTTCAAGGGCCAGCAACAAAAAAAAACTTTCTGATTCTTATCTTATAATTCTCATTCAGCTGTATAGTATTTATAAGAAAAGAGAATATATTGGGCTGGATTATTTTTTTTTTTTGTCTCATAACTCTTTTTGATCCCCCATAGCTTGTTAAACCTCTTATGTATAATCCACTTATATTAGCTTATACTCACAACAACACTGCAAGGCATTGTTCTGTTGCCCGTTTTAATAGAACTTTGAGATGGTGCGATAAATGACAATTTGTCTAAATAATTCCCTACTAGAATGAAGACAGTCTACTCAAGGCTTTATCTACCAATAAAGGTAACCTTGCCTAAATCCATGTTTTTAATTAAAAACATCATGGGCTTTTAAATTTTTCAAATCACTAAAGAAATACATGTTCTCTGTTTCTTACAAAAGCAAACAATATAGTGCTGGATAAAACAATAAGTCAGAATTCTCGTTGACTTCTTTAATCTCACTCGATAATTTGTTGACAGTATACATAAAAAATGTCATTGGGGCGCCTGGGTGGCTCAGTCGTTGAGCACCTGCCTTCGGCTCAGGTCATGATCCCGGGGTCCTGGGATCGAGCCCCACGTCAGGCTCCCTGCTCTCCCTGCTCAGTGGGAGGCCTGCTTCTCCTTCTGCCTCTTCCCTCTGCTCATGTTCTGTCTCTCTCTCTCTCAAATAAATAAATAAAAAAAATCTTTAAAAAAAAAAGTCATTAAAAAAGAACAAAAAGTAAAGTTAAACAAAATGCCCATTATATCTCTCATAAAAGAAATGAATGAGTAAATAAAATCTCCTCCCCCATTGTCCCTAATCTCATCCCACAGATAGGATCATAGTGAACGAATTCATAATCCTAAATATATTTACATATACTACTATGCCTCATGTAATATGCTTTTATATACATATTTCAAGTATCTGTCATATGAATAAGTATATAATTTACTCTTTTACAAAATGGGGTGACATAAGAGATGTTATTCAGCAATTTGCTTTGTTAAAAATTAACAATACATGATAGATTTTTCCCCACAGTAATAATGCATACTGGCTTTTTTTTAAACTAATTTTTAATACATACTTAAGAGGAGGAATGTACCATGATTAATTTAATCATCCCTGTCTTGAAAATATATTTTTAAATACATACTAAGTATTATTTTAGTTTAGTGCATTTATAATTCAGCTTATTTACTACTGTTAATAAGAACTATGCTTTAGGGAGATTGTTCCCTCATCAGCATGCAAGAAGAACTGGAACTGAGAAAGTAGGTGCACAAGTAGAGTAGTAATATATATATATTTTTTCCCTGTGTTGATCCCAACGTGAGTGAGGAAAGATGGAGCAGGATGGGGCAGAGAAGGGGCTGACACTGAGAGATGGAGGAAACAGTCTGTGAAGCAGCTCTTGAGATGACAATAGGGCACCTAAATGGACATGGAGAAGACAAGAAAAGAGTGCTTTGCCACATAATGCAGGAATGTTATTGTGACACATGGATAGATTAACTTAATTTTGGATCTCCTCTAAAATATAACACAATAAACTAAAGTTATTTATGGTAAAATTCTGCTTTGCTTTTGCAGAGTCCATGAACATTTATTTTGCCTAAACACACTAATAGTTACATAATACCATGAATAATAACAGATATCTGTAGGTTATTGTATGTTCTCACCTGCCATTTGCTTCTTATACATATACCATCCACTCTCCACGATCCTCTTGTGAGACAGACATTGCTGTCCCTATTTTATTTTGTTTATGTGGCTCAGAAATACTAAGTAATTTAAGTTTATAGGGAGTTATTATCTTTGGAGTTATACTGCTTCGGCAGATAAGGACAAGGGAGATCTGTTTACTATATCAGTTCTCACCAGTTCTCTAGTAAATATGAAACACAGCATAATAGCATAAAAGTAGAGCCTTCACTCCACTTTTGGAATACTATTATTCCACTGTTCGGTTTTGAATTGAGAGTTTGGTTTCATTTTTTTCTTCTTGTTAGAAGAGAAGAACAATCACAAGTAACTAGTGTCTTAACTATTTCTAGTAGGAATATATAAGATTTATATGAAGAAATGATTTCAGAAGACACTTTCCTGGAAATGAATGATCCCCAGACCACTCAAGGACTGACTAAAATTTGAATTCTCTTTCTTTGTTTGGGAGCTTTCTATATTTGGAGATGATTTTCCTTTATCTTAATTTTCTCTCTTTACTGTTATTAATTAGAAGACATATTTTATATAAATGAAAACCATGAAATATCATTCATTTGCCCCCAAATTATTAGAGACTGTGTCTGTGGGGAGTTAACTGGATAGAATATTTTTGAAAGGACTGAATTTTGTGTTAGTAAAAAGGAGACTCACATTTCTATTGAATTCTTCTACACTTGATTCTGTTAATAAGTAGGTATGGAAGAAGATAGTGATCAAGAACATTGGGCAGGGTCCTGATAGGCAGTTCTAAGCAGAGAAGAGCTGTAGTTTACTTACTGGCCCTGCCAAAAGACATCAAGGGTGGCAGTGTTTTATTCCCAGCTTCTAAGTTATTTTAATTTGGTATTTGGTGAATTGCTTACCTTAGTTTCTATATTTCTACTAAGTAAAAAGTAAGAAAAGAGCTTAACAAAGGTATTTATCAGTTTGTTGTTTAGTTGAATATAATCAGTTGGTATAAGGGAAAAAATGTCATATATAAATTATATCTGTGATTCCTCCTACTTCACCACTGCTTTCCTGCATAGAACTTCACATTTAGTCATTTCCTTTTGTCACTTCCAGCACTGCCAAAGAGAAAAGAGAAGGAAGAGGAAAAAATGCTTCCTATCAACCACCTTTTCCCCTACATAACTAATAGAGCTATGAAGGGGTTCTATTTCACTTAGGGATACTGCAGAGCCCCAGATAAAAGATTCAAGATGCATGAGTTGGAAGGATGCAATAAATCCCTTGTCAAGGACATTATAACCATTGTATAGGTTGTAAAACTGAGGTTCCAAAATTATCTTCCCTACAGTCACAATTTATCCATAGCATTTCTCTCTCTCTTTTCCTTCAACTTTGTATTGTTTTATTAACCAAAACACCCCTTGTTCCTCATCCTTAGTGTATCTTTTTTTTTTTTTAACTCTTCACATTGGGACATTCTTTGGTATGTTATAACTAAAAATTTTTAAGCCAAGAGAATTAGGTTCATGTTCTGAAACTTCAGAATATGATTATTATAAACTTTCTGTTCATTCTTGGGACTAGCTGAGAAGTAGTTCTATGGGGATTTAATGTTAATCTGACATAACTTTAAGAATGAGTTGAAGTTGTCTTCTAGATAACACAGTTACCCTCATATTTCACTTGAATTTGCACAATATTGAGGCCATTAATAAGCATAATGGGAAAGATTATAGTAACAAAATTAGAAATCTATAATAAAGAATTAGGATGAAAATGATTTCTAGTGAAAAGAGGTTAATAGAGGACATTTGGGTGTCTCCTGACAGTGCTGTGCCTAAAGCAGTATAAAAAAAATGAATACAATCTCTGCTGTTAACTTCATGATTTACAGTACAAATAGAAATACAATAAATTCTAGGAATTTTTTTGTCTCCTTATATTAGTCTAATAGTGGATAAAATAATTGAGGTAACCTTATGATAAATTCATAAGAAAATTGTTACCTTGGCTGAACAGCAGCCTGTGTGATATGGAACACTGTTTATTCCCAGGGAAGGACTTGGCTGTGTAGGGACTCACCTATCTGCATAATCTGAAGGTCAAGGAAAATAATTAAAGAGGCCAGTTAGATGTTTTAGCATATCATACATGGAATGATTTGATAACTGTATCTAACAGTTAATAATAAAATATCTTTGGCAATACCAAAAATAATTTTGCTTTCCTCCTTTTTCATTTGTTTTGCTATTTTAATACATAAAGAAGACAATGATCATAACAGTCCATAATTGGCCTCTGAATAACATGCAAATTGAGTGACACACACTTGGTGTGAATCATATAAAATCATATAAAAATTATTATTGTTTTTTTTAAAGATTTATTTATTTATTAATTATTTTAGAGAGAGAGTGCACGTGAGTGGGGGGGAGGGGCAGAGGGAGAGTTCTCTCCCTCAGAATCCCTGCTGAGCACAGAGCCTGAGGGGTTGGGGTCAATCCCACAACCCAGAGACTGCAACCTGATCCAAAATCAAGAATCCAATGCTCAAGCGACCAAGCCACCCAGGTACCCCTAGAAAATTATTTTTACCACTATTCTTTCATATGTAATTTTTTGATATTCATTTGTTTTATTACTATAAAATGGTGAAAGTGATATTTTAAAAAACTAGTCTAAGAACATTTTATTTACTTAAGGCTGTTAATATAATCAAAATTTGATTTTTATGATCCTTATTGCTTTCACAGGCTAAGATAACTGAGTTAAGATTTTGAGATACTGTGACATTATGAAGCATTACTAGATAGCACAGGTGTCTCTTCTCTGGTGGCTGAGCTCAGGAAAGTTTCTGTGATGTCTTAAAATACAGAATTGAGTTATGGGTGAGAAGACCATGCTATATTATTATGTAAAACCATAAAAATGGTTTCTTTGGTACCTAGTTACCATAGTATGTGCATAGGATGTAAACTTCAATGGGTGTTTCTGTTTCTCTGTGTCTATTTTGGATTTAACTCTCTGGACCAAGACAAAAATCATCAGAGATGCTATTTCATTCTTTACATTTCAACATTTGGGAGTAGAAAGTTGTGACACTTTGATGGTAAACCACTCACTGCAGTTGAAGAGATATGCTAGTAGGTACATCTGTGGTTTTGAGCAGAGATGTTTGTTTTCTCTACATCTTCCAGAGATCTAAAACTTGAGATATAACTTTTTTTTTTTTATCTAGGATAAAACTCTGGTTTTACGCCACTTTCTGTTTGTTAGTACAGTTCTCGCTCTCTCTTTTTTTTTTCTTTTAACCAATGAATAAATGGGGAAATGCATTTGTTAGAATATTTTATGTAACCATAAAGCTGAAAAAGCCTAGCTGTGCCTCTGTTTTGATGATGCAGGCTGAGAAAGTGTAACTGTGGCTGTGAAATGAAGTGGGTATAAAATGAGTTTGATGGTTCAGTCAACTTAAGTAGACAGATGTTAATTTTATCCTCTAATTTAAAAAGGTTATACAAAAATCATTATAAAATTAAAAAGACAGGGGCACCTGGGTGGCTCAGTCGGTTAAACCTCCTACTCATGATTTCAGCTCAGGTTCTGATCTCGGAGTTGTGGGATGGAGCCCCGAGTTGGGCTCTGTGCTCAGGAGGGTGTCTGCTTGAGATTCTCTCTCCCTCACCTTCTGCGCCATTCACTCTCAAAAATAAATAAATAAATCTTTAAAAAATGTTAAAAGGACAAGTTGCAGGTTTGTGAGCATTATTAAAAAATATATAAGGAATTTTAAAATGAAATTTGAGATCATATTCTTCTAAATATTTTGCTTTTAACAGTTCTCTCCCATTACACACTAAGTATGTGATGTGAGGTCTTTTAATGCCTCTGATACTGTTATCTCTCATGTGTAAAATGACAATGATACCTATTGCACAATTCATGAGCAATTAGATGAGAAAATGTGAGAGAATTTTAACTGAGACCCCTTGCATGTAATGAATTATTTTATCAGAGACAAAAACTCCATGAAAGAAATCTTCTTTATGGACATACTGATTTTTAAAATATGACTTATAATTTCATGGTTATATGATAATTTGTCCTGTGAAAACCCTGGGAGAATTAGCCAGAATAGCTTTGGAGGGAGGAATTTTTTCATGTACCTATTATAGACATTAATTGCCTTCTGAACCAATAGAAGATATGTAGTACAGGAAGGTATTACCACACACTGAAGGAAATAGTCCATAAATTGGAGAAATATATTTATAATATCAAAAACTCAAAGAAGTGAGAATTTAAGGAAAAGTCCAAACTTAGCTCCAGGTTTGATACCATCTGTACTTTTAAATTCTACCATACTCATATTTACTTTTACCAAGCGTGAATTATTTCATATAAAATGAATTATGAGATTTTATTTTTTACTAAAAAATGAATTGAGATTTTATTTTTTAACAAAAATTCATAGAATGAATTTTAAAAATTATAAAAATAGAAAAATGAATTGAAACTTTAAAATGAGTAATTGTTATGCCTTTGTATTATTCTTAGCCTGTTTTGTGTGCCAAATAGGAATGCTGAAAGGATCATGAGTTCTGTAGGGATGGAGGAAGTATTATTGTTGAACTTGAATCTTTGATATAAGATACTTCACGGAGTTAGAATTTTATTTATTATATTTGCATTCTGACTCTAAATGTGAATGGGACAGAACATTAAGAATAAAATATCTAATCAATAAACACTTTTCCTGGCCAGTGTGTTCTTTCTGGCCCACATCAAGTGTTCTTTGTAGTAACCCACATTCAATATTCATTTGATTATTTTTTCATAGTTATATCAATTTAAACATTTTAGGAAGAGTATTACCTAGGTGATGTTGCTTACCTTTATCGGAAGGCAAGTAATATCGGGATATTATTACTGGTAAAGCTGTATATTTGGGGGAAAAATGCTATATATTTGGAGGCTTAATTAAGACACTGCCCATTGTACCTTAGCACTGAGATACTGGGGTGGCATTAATCCTGCTCAGAAGTGGGTGAACTAGGGCCTGTGAGCCAAATCCAGTCTTCTTCCTGTTTTAGTAAGTAACGTTTTATTGGGACACCTGTGCTCAGTTGTTTACATGTTCTCTATTGCTATTTTCATACAACAATGGTAGAATAGTTGCAACAGAGACCATATGAACTGCAAAGTTTAAAATATATACAAAGACATATATATATTTGACCCTTTACAGGAAAACAAAACAAAACAAAAACAACCTCTGATTTAGATGCTTTTAGTGGACTTTTAGGAATGCATTTTTTTTAATGTCATAACTTTACTTCTCTTCTGAACAAAATGAGTAACAAAGACTGGATTTATCTCCTGCCTGAAATAAGCAAAAAACAAAACAAAATAAAATAAGATAAAGTATATGAAACAAGGGGTTATAAGACCATGTATGTCAGATAATAAAAATGAAAGAGAGCAATCCCTGAGAAACAGGAAACAACCAAAGTGCCTGCAACTGTCCCAACTTACTGCTTTGGGAGAGTTTCCAGACCACAAAATAGGGAAGAAAAATCCAGATAGAATCTAGCCAACTCCCAGAGTTGGACAGATGGAGTACAAGAGGTCAAGGCAGCTATAGAGTATAGTGCTGAGAGAGCGTCACACATAGAGAAGCCCTGAGATCTTCACAAGGCCTCACTCAGGTATTCAGCACGATGATTAGAGGATGCATGTAAGGAAACCATCAGAGGCCAGGGAAAAAATTATCCAAAAGTATTAAAGTGAACAGTGCACAGTGTGCACACAGGACTAGAATCAGTGCATGTTCCTACCAGCCGGACTGGTAAACCTTATAATTCATGAGGCACAGAGTACGTAGAGTACATAGGAATATCTTGTATCAGGAGATGTGGAAAATAATTCGCTGTAGATTAAGCAGTGCTCTGTATCTACCTAACACTTCCTAAAGCAAAACTTGAAGGACCAAACTGTTTCCAAGTAACTTAGCAGAAGCCTGGAACAAAGCTCAAGGATATTTGTAGGGCTACAAACATATCCAGTATCCAACAAGGTAGAATTCAAAATATCTGGTGTCTAAATCAGGGTTTCCAGTTATGCAAAGAAGGAAAACATGACCCTGAACAAGGAAAGTAAGTCAATTGACACTGAACTAGAGGTAGCAAAGATGTTAGAATTGGCAGATAATGATTAAAAGTTACTATAACTGTATTCTAGATGTCTAAACAAAGTTAAATGGGAACATGAAAGATATAAAAGAAGACCCAAATCTAACTTCTAAAACCTGAAAACTACAGTATGTAAGATGAAAAATACATTGAGAGATAATGACAAATTAGCACTGCAGAAGAAAAGTCATGAACACAAGACATAAGAATAAAAACATAAGAATAGAAACTATTCAAAATGAAACACAGAAAGAATTTAGAAAAATGAACAGTGTATCAGTGATCTGTGATACAACTTTAAGAGGCCTACCATGTATATAATTGGAGTCTCTAAAGCAGAGAAGAGAAAAGGGGTTACAGAAAAAAATATTTGAAGAAATAATTGTTGAAAATTTTCCAAATGTGATGAAAAATAGAAACCTGCAGATCTGAGAAGCTCAATGAGCCCCAGTCACAAGAAATATATAAAAAATGACACCAAGCACATCATAATCAAATTTCTCAAAACAAGTGGTAATATGAAAAGATAAAAAAAAAATCTAAGGGGAAAAAAAAAGACACTTGACATACAGAAGAAAAAGATAGTGATGTCAGCAGAATTTTCATTGGAAAAAAATGCAAGTAAGAAGACAGTGAGCAAAATACTTCAAAGTACTTCTAAAAAACTGTTAACCGAGAATTCTCTATACCTAACAAAAAATATTTCAAAAACTACAGTGAAATAATGGCAGCTTAAAGAATCAATCATCAGTAGACACTATAAGAAATGATAAAGAAAGTCCCGAGCAGAAGAAATATAATACCAGATAAGAACATGAATCTACACAAAGAAATGAAGAGCACAGGAAATAGAAACCACGTGTGTAATCATATATAATTTTTTAATTATTTAAATCTCTTGAAAAGATAATTGACTATTTAAACAAAACAATTGAAGGGTTTATAATGTATGTAAATAAAATTTAGCATGACAGTGATAATGTTGAATCTGGGAAGAGAGAAATGAAAGTACACTCTTAGAAAATTCTTATACTATACATAAAATTGTATAATGTTACTCAAAAGTGGACTGCAGTAAGTTAAAGATGCATATTATAAACCCCAAATCAATGACTAAAATAGCAAAGCAGAGTTATATCTAAAATGCCAACAGAAGATATAAAATGGAATTGTAAAAGCATTCACTTAATCGCAAGGTAAGCCAAGAAGGAGGCAAAAGGGACTACAGAACACATGAGATGAATTGAATATATGTAAGATAGAGTCAAACCTAAGCATATCAATTATAACATTAGAAATAGTTTAAACATCCCCATTTAAAAGGCAGAGATTGTCAGATTGGATAAAAAAGCAAAATTCAAATAATTTTGCTGCCTAAAGAAACACACTTTACTATAACAATATAAATAGTTTAAAAACAAAAAGATGGGGAAAGTTATGTCGTAGTAACACTGGTTAAATTTGGAATGGCTATATTAGTTTCAGTTATTTATATAAGCTATGTTAATTTGAGAACAAAGAATATTGCATGGGTTATGTAAAAACCCCATTTCAAAATACCAAGGGCTTAATTCATCAAGAAAATATAATAAGCCTAAACATTTATACCCCTAATAATAGTTCTTCAAAAATACATAAATCAAAACCTATCAAATTTTAAGGAGAAATAGATAAATTAAAAATTTTAGTCAGAAATTACAATACTCAAAAAAAGTTATAATACTCATCTCTTAATAATTGATGAAACCAGTAGGTGGAAAATCAATAAGAATATAGAAGAGCTGAATAATACTAACAACCAGCTTGATATAATTGGCATATATAGAACATTCCATCCAGCATAGAGCAGAATAGATTCTTTTCAACTGCACGCAGGACATTTACCAAGACAAACCATATTTTGAGTCACAAAACAAGTCTCAGTGAATTTTAATTTTTAAAAAAATTTTAAAGATTATTTATTTGTTTATGAGAGAGAGTGTGAGTGGGAGGAGGAGCAGAGGGAGAAGAACAAGCAGACTCCATGCTGAGCCTGGAGCCTGACATGGGGCTCCATCTCAGGATCCCAAGATCATGACCTGAGTGGAAAACAAGAATCAGGTGCTTAACTGACTGAGCCACCCAGGTGCCCCCTCAATGTTTTTTAAATTAAAGTCATGCAAAGTGTATTTTCTGACTTTAATGGAATTAAATTAGAAATCAGTAAAAGAAAGTCTCTGGAAAATTCGAAAATATTTAAAAGTAAATAATAATATTATAATTATAACTTATGGGTCATAGAAATCAAAATAACTACTAGAAAGTATTTTAAACTGAGTGCAAATGCAAATGTAATATATCAGAATTTATGGAATGCCTCTAAAGCAGAATATAGGGGAACATTTACAACAATAAACTCTTATATTAGAAAAGAACAGAGATCTGAAATCCATGGCATCAGCTTCCGCTTCACGAAACCAGAAAAATAGGAGGAAATTCTATCCATGTTTAACATCAAAACACTTAAGGATAAATCCGTCAAAAGATATTTAGGACATGTATTCTGAAAACTGAAAAATATTGCTGAGAGAGTGAAAAAGACTGAAATAAATGGAGATATCCTTTGATCATTGATCACAAGAGTCACTATTGTGAAGATGTCAGTTCTCTCACTAATGATGTATGGATTCAGTGTAATGCCAATAAAAATACCAGCAGTTTTTTTTAAATAGAAATTAACATCTGATTCTCAAACTTGTAGGGAAATGAAAAGAAACTAGAATAGCCAAAAACAACTTTGAGAAAGAACGAAGTTGAATTAAAACTACCTGACTTAAAGAAAAAAAAAATTGGAAGTTGGATTTCACTAAAATTTACAACTTCCGTTCACCAAAGAACACTGTTAAGAGAGTAAACAGGAATGCCACACATTGGGATAAAATATTTGCAAATAATATCTCTGTAAAGGAATTATATCCATAATATATAACAAAAATCTGAAATTACAATAATAAGAAACCAAAACACAAAAGCTGGTCAAAATATTTGAATACTTCACCTAAGAAGATTTAAGGATAAGCACATGAGGAGATACTCAACATAATTACTCACTGGAGAAATTAAAATTAAAACAACAATGAGATACCACTACACATGTATTAGGATGGAAAGGTAAAAAGACTGACCATGACAAGTCAGTGGAAAGTGTGAAAGAACGGAAACTTTTGTACATTGCTGCTAGGAATGTAAAATGGTACAATGTCTTTGGAAAACAGTTTGGCAGATTCTTAAAAATGTTCACAGACACCTACTATTTGATCCAATCATCCCACTCCTAAGTAATTAACCCAGAGAAAAGAAAGCATGTGTTCATGAAAAGATTTGTATGTGCATGTTCTTGGACCTTATTTGTATTAGCCAAAAACCTGAAACAACCCAAATATCCATCAATAGATGAACAGATAAATTATGGAATATTCATAAGATGGAATATACCACTCAGTAATAAAAAAGAAGAAACTATTGATACAAGCAACAATGTAAGGGAATTTCAAAATAATTATGCTAAATGGAAGAAGCCAGGCTCTTCTCACTGCAAAGAGTATATACTGGATAATTCCACTTATATAAAACTTTAGAAAATGCAAACTAATCTATAATTACAGAAAGAATGTGTGTGGTTGCAAGGAGTGCAAGGAGGGGAACTGGAGAGGAGAAATAAAACAGAAGGATTATAAAGGAATATGAGAAATTCTGGGGAGTGATGAATATGAATGTAAATGATCAAATTATACATTTTAAGTATGTGCAGTTTATTGTACACCAATTATACCTAAACAAAACAGTTAAAAAACAATGTCGAATTCACATTACTATCTCAAATTCAAATGCAATGCCATAGGATTCTTTTTCAACTTCCTACAGTCTATGTTTGTATTTTCCTTCTCTCATAGTGAAAACCGGTTCTCAGAATAGGTTATCTATTTTTCAACAGAGAGAGAGAAAGTTTGTGGTCGCATCTATACCCCTGTTACTAAAAGAAAGCCAAAGAAGTTAAAAGTTTAATCCTGTATCTCTGGTGCCTGATTAAGCAAGAATGGTTAATAAATATTTGCTGAATGAATTAATGAATGCAATGATGAGAATCATAAACCTTTATTAGCAATCTTCATGAGTTTTCAAATTAAAACATAATTTCACCTTCAAAAGTAAAAAAAAATTCTTGTAGTTCTTTTGGTCTTTATGATATGTATCCATTAAGATACAATGAAGTGTACGATTAGAAAATTGTGTTTAATTTACTTATTTATTTTACTTCGTGCAGTAATGTTATACATTTGGTATATAGATATGGTACATTTGTTTGTGCTTGGATTGAATTTTATGATTTGCCTCTTTCCATCCTCTTTAATTTAATTTTTAAATATGTAAAATATTTATATGATCCACAAAGTAAAACTAAATGAAAACATACTCAAATCTTTGTTCCATAATAATTCCCTTCACCTGCATAGAAAGAAATCATTTTCTTAATTTCTTTTTGCAAAAAGAAACGAATGTATATGTATGTGCATGTATGTGTGTGTATACACAGAGTCTCATTTGTATTTCTTGTTGAACTGTACAATATCTACTCCCTTGCAGTTCGCCTTTTTACTTAATAATACACCTTGGATGTAACATTCAGTCCATTGACATCTCTTTCAATTTTTTTCAGCTACATACTCTTCCTTCATCATTTTTTATTCAAATCAGTTTCCCACAGATGACGTTTAGATGGTTTCCCTATTTTGCTTTTGCAAATAATGACAAAATGAATAACCGTTTGCATGTATTGGTTTTTAGTTTTGCAGATTTATTTCAGAATGAATTCCTAGAAGTAGAATTGCTTTTGTTGTGGAAGATATTACCAATTTCCCCTCCATGTGGTTATATGTTTTACACTCCCACCAGCAATCTGTAGACTACCCATTTTCTTACAGCTTTGCCTTTGTGTGTGTTGCCAAACTTATGAAGTTTTACCAGTTTGACAGATTAGGAATTGTATCACACTTTAGGTTAAATTTGTATTTTTCTGATCATGAGGTTGAGCACCCTTTAATATGATTGCTTTAAAAATGACTACCCACTTGTCTCAACATAATTGGTTTAGAACATCTTTTTCTCATTGATTTAAGGTAGTATTTTTACCATACACTAAATTTCCATATATTTTTGAGTATATTTTAGGTCTTTTATTTTATTCCATTGGAGCAGCAGCATATGGTTTTAAATGTAAGGTTGTAGAGTATGTTTTCAAATCCGGTAGGACTGGTACTCAATTATTCTTATCTAGGGACTTCCTAGTTATTCTTGCATGTTTATTTTCTTATATAAACTTTATCATCAACTTGGTTAGTTCAAGAAAATGAAAACAGCATTTTTATAGACATCATGTTCAATTTACATATTGATATGGTTGATTAAAAATACATGACGGTGTAGAGTCTAATTCCCTTTTCCTTGAATCTGGGCTGGCCATAGTGACTTGCTTGTCTAACAGAAGGTAACAGTGTGACATTCTGGGGCTTAAAGGCTAAGGCAGAGAAAGTTTAGATACTTTACAGGTAATTTACAGGTCTCTTGGGTCCTTTTGAGATCCAGAAACCATGTTGCCCAGGAACATTGTTGTTGAGGAATTCCAGGCAGCTCAATGGAGTGGCAATATGGACAGGAATCAAAGGTCCTGGCCAACAACCCTGTCTGAGTCAACAGTCACTACCAACTAACCAGCCATATCAGTGAGTCTTGTCACATGTGGATTCTATAGCCCAATGGAGTTACCCCAGCTGATGCTGTGTGGAGCAGAGATGAGTCATCCCCATTGAGCCCTATCAAATTGGAGATTTTTGAAGAAAATGAATAATTACTGAAGGTCATTGCTGTTTTAAACCACTAATATTTGGTGTAGTTTATTACATGGCAGTAGATTGTCAGAGCAGTTATGTTCGGGAGAGTTAAATCTAGGTAGATAATATTTTAACTTCCTACCTTGAACTAACATGGCATTGTAAACTCTTTATACTTTAATTTCCCTACCTTATTTTACTGAAAAAAAAATTGTTGGGAGGTTTGTAGTATAGTATATTTAAATAAATGTTTTACCTTAAATACATCAACAATACTAGTGACATCTTATAAAACACTGATCCTGAATAGCATAAGATTGTCTTAATAGAATAATTTCTAACAGTTGAAAGCCATGTGTTTATTACTTTTATCCTATCTACTTTAAACAAGTATTCAGGGCAGTTAAAATGATATATATATATATATATATGTATATATATATATATGTATATATATATATATAGGTCAGGTTCTTGTTATAACAAAATAGAAGGTGAAACCTATAAAAAGAAGAGATTAAATGATTACACTTTTTTTAGTTCTAAGTTTCTTTCTTTTAACATTTTAATGTTTCTCAAGTTGAATGCTTCTTGTAATTGACATAGATGTTTGATACGGTGTTTTCCTTTTCCCAAAAGCTATTATTAAATCAAAGAACTATCTTACAATTGAGGAACCATGTACACATCATGAAGCATTTTCTTTTCTTTTCTTTTTCAAAATAAAATAAGCATCTATAGATAGATGTCTGATATCTGCAAGAAGATTCTATAAGCATTCTGTCTGAAATGGCGCATATAGATAAATATCCCAATTCACACAGGATGTGAGGAATTAATGGCACTATTTTTTTTTTTTTTCTGTTAAGGTATTGCTTTAGAATCAGCAGAGTATGCAGTGGTCACAGATGCTGAAATCAGATTGCTTGGGTTCCAATCCCAGCTCTTCCACAGTAGTTATGTAATTTGGGGAAATTTTGCCTACATTATAGTTTGCTATGAAGATTAAATGAGCTCAAATTTATAAAGCACAGAGGAAATTACCTGCATATAGTAAGTATCAAGCGAGTGTTTGTTAAATTAAAGCCAGGGAGGACCTCAAAAGGAGGGTGGATAGTTAAGTATTTTAGGAGAAGAAAGAAAAGAAAAAACGGACTGACAATATTGTAATAAGATTTATTTAAATAGCTGCTGTTCATTTAAGTCAACTCCTGTTCCCTTACACGTAGCATCTCTGTAGCAAAAATGAAGGGTGCTTTTGAAAAGTTTTCAATCCCTTAGAAAGTTCCAAGGTCTAAATATATATGAACTTTTTGTATTGTAGCAAGTTGTTCTGTTATGTACACACTTCAGTACAGATGGCTATTTTGAGAGAGTGTAAGCAAAACTGATTCTAACAAATGAATTTTGTATTCCCAAGATTTGTTTTTCTCTCAGTATGTTATCATTTTGAGCTACATTTTTGGAAGCATATATGACAGGTGTACTTACCAACTGTGCCTGAAAGAACTGTTTTGAAAAAAAATCTACCACTGCAAATCTCTAGCTCCCTGTCCTTTCTTCATGTTGAAATTATTCCTGCATGAATGTTTACTTCATATTGCTCAGGTGTATTTATTTATAATTTATACCCTGCCTACTTCCCGAATGATTTTAAGATACTTTTTAAAAATTCATGTATAATAAGACAATTAAAATAAAAATAGCTCAAACTCATGAATGTATGTGAGGGAGGGGTTCTCAGTGGAAAAGTACATATGCTTTAATTCTTGGTAATTTATATTAAATTTAGTTCTGAACTTCCTGGTAGGCAAGATAAAAAGGAGCACTGATTAAAAGAGGTACTATTCCAAGTTAATTAGAGCTGATGATGATTTTCTTTTTCTTGTCCTACATTCTGGAAAGTATTTCTTGCATCATTTTTACCTATCCAGGAGAAATGTTCTCAATAGAACTTTTGCAAAAGCTGCAGAGATGTTCCTCATATCCCAACACACCCTTAATAATGACTTTTAGTAAAAGTGTTAGTTGATTTGGGGTTAGGGGTCATTTTGTTTGTTTTTGGTGAGACTTGGCTAATATAGTCCAGTTGTATTGCCTTCTGCTCTGGTGAAAATTAAAATATTTAATAAAGTTTTATTAAAAGATGGTCCCTTTACCACCTGCACTGGAATCACTTGAATAATGTGTTAGTTATTCAGGATCTCACCTCAGTCTTCTTCAATCAGAATCTTTGGGACTAGGTTGTTTTAACTAAAGTCCTCAACGTGTTGTTACAAGCACCAATGATGGCAAATCACTTTCTTGGAGAAGCAGAAAACCATTAGTCTTACCTACTGGAGACATTGTGATGATTACATTAGATAACAAATGTAAAATTATTTGAAAACCATGAAATACAAAAATAGAGTTTTTGTTATTGAAAACATGTGGTTTAATAATCTAACTACTAAGGAAGTTGTATGGCGTAGGAAGTTTGGGATCTCACGGTGTGGTTGCTCCTGAATCCCACTCACTATCGTATCTCCGGTAAGAGCCTTAACTTCTGAAGATGAGGGTATCTGGGGATGCTTCTGCTTCTTAAATCGACTTTCAAACAATCCTGCTCTTTTTAGGCTTGGACTCGCCACCCTTCCAATTACCCGTGTTGCCAATTCCTGGGGCATTTGGAGTTCTGTAGTGCCAATCGGGTTGGTTTATTACCTACTCTACTGCGAGTTTAGGAATAAACTTTCTTAGCTAAATACTTCTTGGTTTTGTTTGTTTTGTTTTGGAGGGTTTTTTGTTGTTGTTGTTGTTTTGTTTTTGTTTTTTGTTTTTTTGCATTTAGCTTCCAAAATAGTACTACTGTCTGCTCTTTCTTCTTTTGTCATTATAAGATTTTGCCTCTTTCAAAGGCTCTGAACTGTCATTTTATGGGATATTGGGGAGTAGTGAAGACTACTAATACAAAGTTTTTGCTTTGAATTTATTCTTTTAAAGTTTAAATGCCTTCTCTTTAAAATCATTAATTGGAAACCTGATTTCACAATCTTAGAATGTTTTAAAATATGGTGCATATATTTTGCCTTCAGCTAAAAAATATTAGAATTATCCCACTCACTCCAAAGCCCCAGGTCCGTTCATTTCACTCTCAGTAACATTAAATAAGTAAATAAATAAAAACACCGAAGCTTTTCTGAAAGAGGGAGCCATGAATAATGGATGTCAATATTTTGAAAAGTACTGGATGATGATCCTTGTTGGCGATGTTCTTCCCAGAAGTTTCTTATGACTTCATGTGTTTTTTTCTATAAAAGCTGATAAATGTGATATCAGATGTGTGCCTGAATCTACTATAGGAGTGATAAACCTAAGTTTGAAAGTGCATAGACACTTTCACCGAAATCTAGTAAAGGATATTGAAAGAAATTAGGTTTTATCAACCCTACCAATAAAACAGATAATTAAAGAAAGAAAAGTGGTGTAACTTACATGTCTAAGTGAAATTACCTTGGTGGATACAGTGACAATGTATATATTAGTAGATGCTGTGGTTGTATATATTTACCATAAGTCCAAGATAACACATCATACAACTGTTAGAAATCAGGAGGATCTTGGCCTTTGCAGAGCCCCACTGTTTCTCATTTTCCTCAGGTCTGTTGCTACCAGGTGTGTAATTAGGAAGCTATAATGACCTAAAGTACTCTTTCATTGACTCTGTTGGGTGTCATTACATTAATTACTTTATGGAAAGAGAAGTCACTTGGGACAGACAAGTTTTGATGAGAAATAAGCAATCTGCATTTTTAGGGTGGAATTCAGGATAGTGACCTACAAGAATCTAAGTTTGTTTTACATACTAGGGTAATCCTAGTGTAATCTCTATACTGAAATATTGTTACCTACTCTAACTTTTTTGGAAATAGCATAGAACCCTTCCATTCCATCAGATGATTTCTGATGTGTCTACACAGTTATGTATACTCTTGCAGAGCCGGCAAAAATCAGTCAGGGTGAAGAAGAAGAAGAAGAAAATCAGTCAAAATCCTCTTCCTACTTTGCTTTGGTTCAAAGTTAAGGGTGCTGCTAAACTAAGACTTTCTTGTGCTTTAATCTGGCTACCCATCCCTCCCTCTTTCCCCAGGGCCCTCTATCAGTGTATGGAGGCATGGTGTTGATTCTAGTGCTATTAAAGAGTGGTCTCTAAGTGAAGACCCCCAGTGATCCACTGGGCCATAATATCTCTGTGGTTTATAATGTGCATTGTAATCTACTCTTCAGGTACTACAACTATATGATGTATACACATGCCAGGAATGGAGGTCCATTCTCAAAATGTTTGTCGGACTATTTTATAAAATTAGAAAGTAATTCAAAGAGAATAAATATCCCAAGTAGCCTTATTGGATGCTTCCATGAAGACAGGTATATGATTATTGTTTTTCTTTTGCTCCAATAGAGAAATGTAACACCAGGAACTTGAAGCCTCAGGTTGTGTCATTAGGCTGATGAACCCTTCTATTGCTTCTATTTTTTATATTTTAACCAAAGAATCTTGGCTTACCATTAGTGTCATGGTGAGCAATAACCAGGGAAAGTAATAATACAATGTCCAGTGAAAATGAAACACAAATATGGAAAAATTTTAGAGTTCAGAAGAGTGCCAAATTAAGATATATGTATTCTCATATTATATTTGATGATGATATATAAACTGTTAAAACCAAAGCAGATTAAAGAAAATGCATTTGTACTATATATTTGTTTCAAATAAGCAAGTGGAGATTTGAGTCTGTTCTATTTGCTGACTCCTCTTTTTGCTGAAGTGTCAACTCTTTGTGAGAGCTGAAATGACAATCACTGCATGACATAACCATCTACCTGGGGTATACAAGGGTATGTCAGAAATATTAACCATGTGGGAGTCATTTAAAAAGCAAGTAAGTATGACCAGAATCATTTAGCACTTAGAACCTTCCAGAGCAGCAGTTTAAAATATAGTTTTGGGCCACAGGGTCTCCTTTGTCAGCTAACATATTGGGTTTGTTATATAAAAGGGACATTGCTTTGATCCCTGATTCACACATTTTAGAGCATTGCTGGCTTCAAATCTTGATGTGTGTATTGTTGCTATTTATTTGTGACTTTCTGAGCTTGTTTGTCTGCCTTTTTTGGGTGTCTTTTCTTCACTGCTTTCATCATTTGCATGCTTGTGTTCATTTTTAGCTAGAGGATATATTTGTGTGGTCCTATATTTTGTCAAAATCCCTTGACAGTAGGCCCCCACCTCAATACTGATCTTTCAGATTAAGTATGATGCCTGAAAGTCATATATTTTTGTTCTGAATCTTACTTCTTATATTTAATTGATAGATAAGCAGGTTTCCTCCTCTTGCATTCTGTTGGTTTATGTAGGTCATCTGTCCTAAATATATAGCAAGAGAAAATGTGGCATATGTTCTAGTAAATGAGTGTTATTCTTGCCATTCTGTAGAAACCTCTATGACTTGAAAACAATGGAGGCAGGTGAATTATGTTTCACTATGTCAGCCCCAGGCTAAATGGAGCTTTATCTTTTCCACACAGTGAAAACATCTAGAGGGAATGCAAAGTAGTTTCCATTGTACAATGAATCACTCATTAAAGTTAATTGACATCCATGGAGCACTTGTTTCGGATATCACAGCTATTGGGGCAAAATCTGGTTATCAGAGAAAGGCAGAAAACAGTAGGACCCCCCCCTCCATCCACGGGGTATACTGAACCCAATATATACTGTCTTTTCCTATACATAAATACTTAATGATAGTTTAATTTATAAATTAGACACAATACAAGATTAACAACAATAACAAGACAATTATAACAATATATTGTAACAAAAGTTATATAAATGTGGTCTCTCTCTCAAAATATCTTCATTTATTGTACTCACCCTTCTTTTTCTTGTGATGATGTGAGGTGCCTACATGATGAGAAGTCACAGTGTCATAGCGTTAAGCTATGACATAGCGTTGGGCTACTATTGACCATCTAAGGATATTCAAGTGGGTCATCTGCTTCTATCTAGACTGTGGTTGACCATAGGCAACTGAAACCACAGAAAGTAAAACTGGCTAAGGGGGTACCATGGTACCGCACTGAACCAATTTTATTTTATTTTTTAAATTTTCAAATTTTTTTAAAGATTTTATCTACTATATGAGAGCGAGAGAGAGAGAGGGAGAAAGCACAGAGGGAGAGGGACAGGGAGAAGCAAATTCCCTGCTGAGCAGGGAGCCTGACGTGGGACTCGATTCCAGGACCCTGGGATCATGACCTGAGCTGAGGGCAGATGCTCCACCGACTGGACCACCCAGGTGCCCCTGGACCAATTTTAACTTGCACCAGTTGTTTGACTTATCAAGGTTTTACAGTGGAAGGGAAATACTGAGATATGCCTCTGTTGCTCATGGAAATGAGAGAAGAAAATATGACAAAAACAACTTTTAAAAAAGTTTTTCCCCATTTTAAAAAAATTTGGAAAAAATAATTTCATATGCTGTAAAAAGGAAAGTACTTGCATATATAGGAACTGGTGCCAAATAAATAAATAAATAAATAACACTGGAAAGATACTGTAAGGAAATATGTCGAACAAAAGAAGCTCCTTTAGATATTAAAACCACCCACAAATGAATCAGAAAAAAAGCTGCAGTTGAAAGATGACTAGAAATGTATTGGTAGTTGAACTGGGAACTATTTCAACATGCTCCATTTTTAAATGTGCTGTCTTATCTGCACTAGTATGTCTGGTAAGGGTCAGTAATCGTGACCAGAAAATGTTCAAGTGTAGAGCAGTGATCGCGCAGGCTCCTGAAAGCTAAGTTCGTTGAAAATTATCCATTTAAAATCTGTAAATCAGTGCTATTCTTTTCCATTAAGAGCAGTCTTTTTCCCAAAGGAATCCTGCCTGATGAGTAGGAGTGCATTGTTTGAAAGAACTGCAGAAGTATTTCTTAGGTGTTTTTCCCCTTTAGCAAACCATTGGGAGGATGGAGGAGTATTCAGCATGAGGTATGCTGTCATTATATTTATTCTGGGCCTTTTCAGCACTGTAATTTATTTCTGTGCCAAAACAATATGAATTGTTAAAAAATGTACTTCTTCACAAAATGAAACAATTGGACTGGATTCCTATTGAATTATGCACATATCTCAGCTAAGAGAATGGTATTTTCTGAATAATAAAAATCATATCTTTTTACAAAAACAAAATACTTAAAATCCTTATCCATACATCTTTAAGAGCTGCTCTCCCCGTTAGACCTAAAATGAACTTTTGAAAAATTTCAGTAATTCCCTGAAAGCTCACCACATCTTTAATTTAGAACAGATTATATCCACCATCTCTTGTCTTTTTAACTAAGATGCTTTCTTCTAGAAATGAACACTTAAATGGAATCAGTGTCTAGTTTTTAGAAATACAGAATCACTTTATTGTACATAGAGACTCTTACAGAATAAGTATGGCCAGATCATCACTTTTATGAAAAAGAAATGAGACGCTTAGGTAAGGGAACCATTAAAAGTCTTAAAAAATGAGCACTAGACAGAATTAGCAATTCCCTGTCCTGTGATCCTAAGGCAAAGGGTAAGGCAGTTTCCTGTCATTGAGCATCCATTGTGGATAAAGTATATTTCTGATGCCTTCACATGTGTTTTCATGGAATTCTCAGAGCCACCATGCAAGGTGAGTGGAACCGTATGGTGTATATCTCATGGATGAGGATACTGAGTTGCAGGGAGGGTAAGCCCATTCAACTAGTGAGTAAGTCTGAGTTTGAGTCCAAATGTGAAGGTCTCTAAAGTTTAATGCCCTTCCCTCTAAATCACACTGCTTGCATTATTTATTGTTCTTTTATAGTGTTTCTATTTAAAAACTTGCCAAATTGCTTTGAATTTCCACTGCTATATGAGTTCTTCAATGTCAGAAGCCGCAACATGCACATCTCAGTGCTCATCAAATATTCAGTATTAGTGACTGGCATATGGTTGGTTCTTACAAATATTTGTTAAATAGATGCCAAGATGGAAAACATTCACCAAGTACATCTTCCTCCATTTGTCAAACAAAGGTGGTAGAATAGCATACCTGTCAAAGCATTTAGATATTCTGAAGATCAATGTTAAATAAATGTGTAGTTATATTTCTACTGAAGTGACAAGTTTTACATAATTGACACTGAAGACTCCAACATGTGTAAACAGTGCTTAACTTCTGTCTACTTGAGTCACTTTACCAAAAAAAAATCCTTTAACTTTGTGTTTAGAAACAGTATTGTCTAGAACAATGTGAGAAAAATAAAAAAAAATGTATTTCAAAGGAGGGCATTTACATTTACATATGGGTGAGTGCATTTCCTAATGTGCAAAGGGAAAAAATAAACTGTAAGTGAGATTTAAAATAATAGTACCAAATCCTTTTGGTAAGTTGTTTCCATAATATGAGGTTTGTTATAATTATTCACATTTTGGGATTCATAATTGGTATTAGTTTCTAGCTCCTATTGCTATTATAATGGAATGTTGCCCAAGTGTTTAGTTTACATGCCTCACTTCTTCTCCAGGAGCACCTGGAGGGCATAGACTATTCATCTTTGTAGCCCTTCAGGTGGTTAATGGGTGAATTCATACTTTACCATACTGTTGTGTGTTATTGAGGATGCAAATTGTGGTATAGAACAAAAAATATCATGCCTAGACTGGAAACACTAGCCCCAAATCTTTTCTTTTCTTTTCTTTTTTTCTTAAATGCCTCTTGACTTTGAGTTCCTGATAAATAAAATTGTAACAATGCAGTAGTTAAAAAAGTCTTTTCCCGCTCTGACAGTCATATTCTAGTGACATAGATAAACATTAGCTTAAGGATCCTCTTTTTAAAAATTAAGTTTCCTATTAAGAGGATACAATGATGCAGTTCTGGACCAAACCATAAGCTCTGACCAAAATGTGTATCATTTTAAATGACCTATATTTAGTGAGAGTTAAAAGTTATACTATGAAGGGAGTTGGAAGTATGCTTAGTGTATTCATGTTAAAACAATTTATTGTTTTTGAAGGAAGATTGTCTTAAGTTAGAAACAATACAGTTCTGTTTTAATTAGAGGATGTCAGAGTTTAAGGATCTTTTCTCTTGCACAGATATATGATTAACAGATCAATCATTCCTTAACAGGAACTCTCTTGATGATGCAGACTTTCTTTGAAAATGATCCCAGCTCTTTTGGAAGTGTCATAGATTCATTGCTATCCTGAGGGTGAAAACTCTGCTCCAGTGACAAATTAAAAAAAAAAAGGCTGCATTTAAATGAATAACTAAAATTATAATAAAGGTGAGCAGCTTTATAACAGTAGTTTTTTATGGTATCCATCACCAAACATCTTGAATTTTAAAAACAACATAGTTTTCCATTGCACTATTAGAACTATTGAAAATACATATTAATGAACAGAACAGTTATTATCCTAACTCACATAAAAAGCAAATGTTAACATTTTATTATATATTGCTCAAAATCAATTCCTTTGCATATATTCAAAACAGAAACTTTCTAGACTAGAAATACAAAAATTTAAAGAACATGCACATAAAATAATAATTACATTGTATTTTATATGTATTTTATCCTGCTTTTTTACAGAGCAATAGATTGCAAACATCTCTGTATGTCAATAAATCTAAGGAAAATATAATTTGCATGGCTGCGTGTAGCTTTTTATGGATATAACATAATTATTTGTTGGGCATTTAGATTATTTCCAATTTAATTTTTTAAACAATGCCATAATGGAATGCACACACACAAACACACACACACACACACAAGCATGCACACATACATACAGCTTTGTGGGCTTTTCCGATTATTTCATTGGGATAAATTTATGGAATTAATAAGTATGCACACTTTTTTTTACATTTAGAAATATAACTAATTTAAACTTATAGAAACATGACAAAAATAATACAGAGATTTCCCCAACACCCTTCACCCAGCTTCCTTTAACATTAACATGTAGTGTGATTGAAATACACTTAACGAAACCAAAAAATTACATTGATATGATACTATTATCTAAACTGCAGGGTGGTTGGATGGCTCAGTCAGTTAAGCATCTGCCTTCCACCCTGATCTTGATCCCAGGGTCCTGGGATTGAGCCCCACATCGGGCTCCCTGCTCAGCAGGAAGTCTGCTTCTTCTCCCTCTTCTCCTCTCCCTGCTCATGTTCTCTCGCTCTCTCAAATATATAAATAAAATCTTTTTAAAAAAGAAATATTTCTAACAAAAGTAAAAAAATCAATTGAACACCTTAATTGAATCTCACCAGTTTTCTCTTTCTTTCTTCTGTGCTAAGATCCTGTATGGGTTCCCACCTTACATTTAATTATTTCCCTTTAGCATGTTCTAATCTGTGACACTTCCTCAGTCTTTGCCTGTCTCTCATGATTTTGACACTTTTGAAGAATACCAGTCAGTTATTTCGTAGAATTTTCATTCCTCAATTTAGGTTTGTCTGATGTTTTCCTATGACTTGGATGAAGTTATGCATTTTTGTCAATAATATGGGAGAAATCACATTGCATCCTTCACAGTGCATAGTACCAAGGGTTCTGAAATGTCCTTAGGTCTTATCGGTAGTGATGTTATCCACCTTGAGCATGTGCGTAAGGTGGTGTTTGCTGTGTTTCTCCACTGTAAAGTTATTATATTTACCTTTGTAATTAATAAGTATCTTTAGGGTGCCTGGCAGGCTCAGTCAATAGAGCATGTGTCTCTTGATCTCAGGGTTGCAGGTTTGAGCCCCACATTGGGTGCAGAGATTACTTAAGAAAATAAAATCTTAAAAAAGTAAGTATCTTGGAGAAGATACTTTGAGATTATGCAAATATTCTATTTCTCCTCATTTTTTGCCCACTAATTTTGGCATCCATGAGTGAATCTTGTCTGCAATAATTACTATTATGGCATTTCCCCAATGGAGATTTTTACACTTTTTAAATAATTTGTTTTTATTTTTAATTGTGGATATTTCAAATGTAAAATGTTCAAAAAATAGTAAAACAAGTATCTATGTATTCCCAACCTGATTTAATCAATTGGTAACATTTGGTACATTAACTTTAGATCTTTTATTTTTGCACGTGGTTTTTTTTGTTTTGATTTTTTTAGAAATAAAACCCAACACATAATGGGTAAGTTCCCTTCTCTTGTCCCTTTACTCTCCATTCCTCTCTGAGAAATTGGCATTTATCAATCACATGGATTTTTAATTACATACATGCATATATATTTGATCATAAATATTATAAAATATGCATTTCAAATTTTTATCTAAACCATATCATACATATAAAACTACATATACTTTCTCTACTTGCTTTTTATCTGTCAACATTATCATTATATTCTTCAGATTTATCAGTGTTGATACATATAGGTCTAGTTCATTCATTTTAACTGCTGAATAATATTCCATATAGTCTAAGAAATATGCTTAAAATTCAACATTTATTTAACACATTTATTGAGCAGTTATGATGGGGTCAGGGAATATTCTGTTCTCTGACTTTAGAGAAGATCCATTACAGAGAAAGAAGATTTAAATTTTAGGACAAATATTGTGGCATTGTTTGTAATAGCAAAAACTTGAAACAATGAAAACTTTTTAACTTAATAGTATGTTATATTATCACCAAAAAGAAAAAAAAAAACAGGGTAAATAGGTGAGGTGATGGATGTGTTCACTTGATGACAGGAGTCCTTTCACAATATAGTTGTATATCAAATCATCAAGTTATACACATTAAATATCCTATGATTTGATTTGTCAATTATGCCTCAGTAAAGCTTAAAAAATAATGTTATATCTCTTCATTCATTTATATGATCTACAAATGTATATTTATCATCTGTTATAGGTACTAGGGATACAATGTGCTTTCCTTAAGAAGCTTATGATCTAGAAGAAAGATACAGGCTTGTGAATAGTAATATACTTGTCTAAATGCTATAATTGGCATCTTTGCGGATTATCATGAATTCAGAACAAAGGCAGTGATCTTCAATTTTCCTTAAGAAGAAACTAACTAGACTTCACATAAGAAGTGATAATTACCAAATCTTAGATATTGGAAGGTAGCTTTCAGTTTGGTTGGGCTTTCAGGAGAAGAAAAAAGAAAAATAAGGTGTTAGTAGATGTGATGCAGAGAGACACATGCAGTTAAATTAAAAGGCACATAATTTAAATGAGTACATGAGATGGCAGGTAGGGTAATGGGAAGGATGATGCAGAATGAAGAGATATTGAGGTACAGTATATAGAGGTACATATAGAAGCCGTATCTGGAAGGGACTTTCAATTATTGTAGTTTCCTCATGGTAGCTAACTATGTGTGCCCTGGAGGAGAATAACCATGAGTGAAAACCTGACTTGGCCCTTCTTTAGTGGTGTGATCATAGGCAATTCACTTACTCACTAAGTCTTGGTTTTTTAATCTCTAATATTGGAATACTAATCCTTGGTTTAAATGGATGCTATCTACGAAGATATAATAGATATGTGTAAACCCCATACATAGCCCATAGTAGGTCATCATAAATATCAAAGCTATCCTTGCTATATTTGCAGGCTACATTTAATTTTTCCCATCAACATGAGAAAGTCATTACAGTTATTTTAAGCAATAAAATAATTACCTTTTTTAAAAAATTGGGATGGGGTAATACTTTATTTTCATTTTGAGTTTAATTGAAAAAAATGATTTCACCATTTTTATCCATTACCTTACATATTTATGTTTTTTGTTTGTTGGTTGGTAAGTTCTACTCTCGTAGCAAATTTCTATTATACAATACAGTATGTCAACTATAGTCACCCATGTTATACATAGATCCTTAGACCTTTACATTTTACAGTTTTTAAAAAGAAATTTGTCCCTTTTACCAACCTCTCCCTATTTTCCCCATATCTAGCCCCTGGCAACCATTTTTTTACTCTCTGTTTCTATGAGTTTGACTTTTTTTAGATTCCACTTACAATCTTTGTCTTTTTCATCTGGCTTATTTCATTTGGCATAATGCCTTTAAGGCCCATCCATGTTGTCACAAATGCCTGGATTTTCTCTTTCCCATGGCTGAGTAATATTCTATTGTGTTTATATATACCACATTTTTTTATTCATCTGTTGATGGACACTTAGGTTATTTCCTGTATCTTGGTTATTGCGGATAATGCTGCAATGAACATTAGAGTGCAGATATCTTTTTTATACCCTGTTCTTATTTCTTTAGGATACAAACCCAGAAGTAGGATTACTGGATCATATGGTGGTTCTATTTTTCATTTTTTAGGTACCTACAAACTGTTTTCTATTGTGGCCACACCACTTTACATTCCTGGGTTTATTGCATTCCTAGTTTAAGACAGAACAGTGTGGTGGTAATTTGCATAATGACTTGAAGGGACTTAAGAGACAGACTTCTTATGAAGGGGTTACATTTGTTGAGTGTGTAGAAGGCAATGTGGCATAATATTTTAACACATTGTTTGTATTCGTTTCCTAGGGATGTTGTAACAGAGTACCATACACTGGATGGCTTAGTTATTACTGCCAGAAATTTATTTTCTTACAGTTTTGGAGGTTAGAAATCTGAAATCAAGGTGTCAGCAAGGTCACGCTCCCTCTGAAGTTGCTAAGAAAGGATCTAGGTTGTGGTCATTCTTTGTTTTGTGACAGTGTCACTCCAGTATTCTTAAGCATTCTCCCTGTGTCAATGTCTATGTCTTCGTATGGCTTCCTTTTATGACACCAGTCATATTGGATTAGGAGCCCACTCTACTCCAGTATGACTTCTTCTTAACTGATTGCATCTGTAACAAATCTATTTCCAAATAACATCACATTCTGAGGTGCTGGGGGTTTGGACCTCAACATATGAATTTGGGAAGACACATTTCAACTCTTAACATTGTTCTTTCTCACTTCAGGATCAGATGGTTCTTTCTAGGTCTTTAGGTCTTCCACAGGACTATGGTAATGATTACAAGTAAGAATTCATAACTACTTTTTAGTTATAATGTAAGCTTTGTAATAGAACCAATCGCCTATCTAAAAACAAATCTCTTTATTGATACATGTAGTTCTTGGATCAGGTCATCTAAAATTAAGTGATGTGTCAGGTTTTAACAAAACAAAATACAAATTTTGTTTGCAATATAATTAAAACTCTGTGAGAAATATGCATGTGTATGTATGTCTGAAATTTAATGTACTAAAACGAAATGTTATTTTTATTATGATGATAAGATTATGATTTTTTTTCCAAAACTGTCTTTTGGTTGATTTTTTCCAATAAATAAGGAAAAAGCAGATAAATCCAAAGTATCAGCTGATTAATTAAAACTGATAGTTTTGACTCAGATCTTGATTTCTATACAGTTGAAAACTACATTATTCTGAGCACGTAGAAGAAGCTTAGAAAATGCTTGCTGTTGTGATATGACTGTTAATTCTACATCTCCGATGTGACATGGAAAGTGAGTAGAGTACTGGAATCTTTTACTGCATCCATTTCATTTTTATGTTAACTATTGGCCCATTTCTTGATGCTGAGAGAGATAAGTTTAAATTTCCTTAGTCTCATTTTAACTAAGAGTAAGGATGAAAAGTGATGTGCTCCTCATTCATTTACAAGAAGATTATAAAGTATCATGGCAGTTTCTTCTTTCTGGAAAAATACTTTTGGACTCAAAAAATGCAGTGCTTTTGAGTGTGATGAGATGAGAAATAGAAGTATGCCATTTGTTAATTATGAGTTCTTTGTGATATTTTCAGAAATTTGATAAGTAACTCAATTTAAAAATAAAAAAATGGACAAAGTGTATGAAGTTATTTTGGAAACAAAATGTCATTACTGAAGGTGTACTTTTTCATATACTGAACTAATAAATAGTTCAGGAAGTCCTTTGTGTATTTATCAAAATGTCATCTTAAGGTACTGGGTTGGAAAATTAGTAAGTGCTGGAGTATGTGACTGTTGAAAGGTGTTACTATATACAGGGGCCTGAGTTTTTAGCTTCTGGCATAAAGCAAAGATGTTAATCATAAGTGTTGAGATTTAAAATGTCAGAAATTATAAGCATAAAAAAAGGCCAAAAGTTAAGCATCTATTATACTGTAAATTCCAATGTACAAAAAGAAAACACAGTACTCTAAAAGTACTGAAATAAATACTTAACAATATTTACTATAATAGCTAAGAATGGCATAGATGGCAAACAGCTTTATAGAATATAATGGCAGATTCCTTAATTTTATTCTTATAAGATGTTTGCCTTGGCTTTTTGGATCGCCTGAGGAATGGTGTATTGTTAGTGCATGTTTCACACCTATACCATTTATTCTTAAATATATATGTGGCTATTAATATGTTTGGGAAACTACAGTTTTGTTTCCCTGACAAAATTAAGAAGTTGTACTTGTTGTACAAAGTCATGAAGTTGTACTTGTCTTTAAGGTTTTAGCAGATTAACATTTGAGATTTATATGCTGCCTTTCTTCCAAAGAGAGTAGAGGGAATGTTCAAGTGCTATTAATCTATACCTGTGGGATAGTACAGAGTGGCTGTTGTAGTGAAGAAAGACTGACCCAAATGCTTAAGTAACCTGCATAAGGTTGCTATTTACAGAAGGGTCTGTTCTGATACCTGATGATGTAGATACCTTGGTGGGTGCAGGTTAAATCTTGGTTGAATTCTCCATGACTTTGGACAAGTTATTAAACCTCTGAGAACCTCCGTACTTCATAGGACAATGAGCTGCTGGTGATACCTCTTGGATAGAGTTGACCTAATGATTAAATGAGAGAACACATGCAAATTGCCAAAGAGAGGCCTGACACATTTGAGAAGACATACTCTTTCCCTCTCTCTCCTCTCCCTACCACCTAAGACACTTTATTATTTCAGCCTATGTTGTGTTATTTCAATCAAACCTAGTTACTATTTACCTCATTACCATATCTATAAGTATTTTGTAGTTTTGTCCTCAAGTTTAAGCACCTTTTATAATGTACCTCTTTCAGTTTTGTTGTTTTATTACCCTTGCTGAAAAATAGAGGTCAGTGTCACTATATAACAGCACAAATGGTTATGTATTACTCATTATTCAGAGACGTTTTAGGAGATAGACCTGTAGGGACTTACTGTAAATTTTGCTCATTTTAGCCTTGTCAATAAACAGTTGATATCTCAGAATAAAGGAATTTGGAATGACTTGAGTTATATTTTTAAGAACTGTTATGGTATGACAAGGGGAACTGGTTTGTGATAGATAAAGTTTTTTTTTAAGGATTAAATGGAGATTTTAGAAAATTTTATGTGTAATTTCAAAGATTTACACTATCAGTAACATTTTTTTCTCTCATGAATAATATAGAATAACTGGACATGATCAAAATGGCGTTTTCTTGATGCTATAAAATATATCCCTAGGTGATTGAGCAAAATAAGTTACCAAAACATGTAATGACCAGTCAAATTGTAAAGAATGTCTCCAAAAACAGTGATTTCAGTGATTCATACTGAGTCATTCTTTTGGCAATAATTAGGTACCAGTACTAGTTAACTCCTGATGTGACTCTTAGTATATAATGATGTGTCATTATATGTGTCATGTGGATGTGTCATGTCATCCACATAGAGGAAGATTATGTCTTCCCCTTTGCTATGGTAGATCCTTGTGCATTTATTCTGAAAGCAATATCAGAGCATTAGGGTGTACGTTAAGAGAAGAGGCATTACAATATAGCCTGTTTTACTCTTTTTGAAATACTGGTCTGGTCTGTCATGGTAGCATACCTATTGACTATGATTTTTGCAGTAATATGAAAATACAAATTTTTCAGAAAAGGAAGGGAGTATCAAGCATGGTGCCAAGTATCTTACCTACACTATCGCATTTAGTTCTTAGAACAACCCTGTAAACTCAGTGGTATTATCTCATTTTACGCAAGATGACACTGGAGCTTGGAGAGGATAAGCATCCTGTTAGTCACATAGCTAGTTAGTTAGGCATCAGAATGCAATCTCTAAATGACTATGATATCCATTTTGTTGTTTTGTTGTTTTTTAATTACATGCAGTTAGCCAATAATCATTAGTGTCTGAAGATCTAGGTTAAGGCGATAAAGTTTTGTTTCATTTTCTGGAGTAATAAAAGGTGAATGAAAAGTATATGCAAAATAACAAACTTCTTTTGTCAGATCTCTGTAAAAGATGAAAGAAAATATAAAAACAATAAAAAATAGAATGATCTTGTCTGGAATTTACATATTTCATATATGAATTACGATTTATCTTATCAAGCATATTTATTGATCCCTTATTGTGTACCAAGAGTTATGCATTTGCATTATTATCCCAGTTTTACAGATGAGGAAACTGAGGCTTAAGAAGTTTAAATAACTTACCCACGGTCACAAAGCCTTGGGAAAAGCTAAGCTTTGAATAATGTCTGGATGACTACAAAGTCTGTGCACTTAATCACTATGTTATATCCTGGGCCGAAGAGAAAGCCCTATAGGGAAAAAATGTGGTAAGTTTTGAATATGTTATTCACTGCTATAGGAAAATTTTTTAAAGAAATAAAAGACAATCCTTTCAGAAATGAATGGGTAACTCTGTATCTGCATAAGAAACCATTACTGACAAGTTAGTTAAGACAATAGTATATTAAGGATGGAAACTCATTAATTATTAGAATAGCTTCTAAAATTTCTAGTGTAAAGACCATTTCTAAAATTATTTTTTCCCACTTTAAGGTAAATAAGACATGATAAAAGAATTAGAGAGTCCCAGCTGGGATGAGACACAGGTTTGTAAACTTGGAGAAAATGATCCAGACTAGGATAGATTTTCTGGCTCCCAGGAATTTGTAAAGTAATAGGGATTTGAGATCTACTTTATTATTACAAAAAACTATTTTTTCTATACTTTTGCATGATGAGATTATTTAGACTAAATTACTTTGTTCTTTTAATCTAATTTAATCAGCATGGTAGCATTGTCTTCTCCATGCTGACTAGAAGTTTTTCTTTTTAAAATTATATATGTATGCATGCATGTATGTATGTATTTTTGTCTTTTTTTATTTAAAAGATTTTTAAATTGTGAGAGGAAAAACATAATAGAAAATTTACCATCTTGCCAAAACCAGAAGTTTTGATTAGTACATATATGTCTTTAATTTGTAAAATACATTGATTATTTATATATGGTGTTTGTTAGTCTTTAAGAATACAAAGTTTTGGATTTGGTGTGAAGGAGGAGAGGAGCAGTAAAAGGGAAGAAATCCTGTTGATTAAGTGTTTAGAAATGATTGTACTGATGTCCTTGTGGATCTTCATAAAATATTTTTAATCTAACATGGCTAAATGTCAATAGAAAACCTTTTCAGTTTTTGTTTCTTTCCTTTTTGGTCCTCTAAGCAGCTGATTTTCAAAATGCCAGGATCTCAGGCTCATTTCATTGCACATACATCTCTCAATCAACCAGCCAGCTCAGTCTCCAGAACTGACCATTTTAATGCATTTAGGAGCTTCAGGTAGCAGATGTAAACTGAGTAATTTATTAGAACAAATAAACAACAAATAAAGCTCCAAGAAATCCTTACTTAGAAGAACTCTTCTGAAGAGCAAACCATCATAAATAAGAAAAATGTGATTGTTAAGTAGGAAGGGTATCGCTTTACCCAAGAGTTTTGACCAGTTCTTTTGTTCTTAGTGGCTGCTAATACTTTATTAACTACCATTTATTGATGTCAGGAACCAAGATAGATATTTTGTAAATATGTAATTTAATGTTTGCCAAAACATTTGAGGTTGGTATGTACATGGAAAAAGTTGAGTAACTTGTCCAAGATTACATAGTTTGTGATTGAACCCGAGCTTGCCTGATGCAAAAGCCTACAATCTTTTCTATTATGTCATTATGAAATGTACTAAAGATATAGCAATGGTGCCATGGCATACTACTCAGAAATAAAAAGTAATGAATTATGATACGCTCAACAACTTGGATGAAACTCAAAAGAATTATGCTGAGTGGGGAAAAAAAACGCCAATCCCAAAAGATTGCATACTGTGTGATTTCATTTATATAAGCCTGACAAATTTTAATATGTCAAGTGTTAATATGAAAAAATTATAGAAATGGGGAACAGATTAGTGGTTGCTAAGGGTTAGGGAGGAAGGGAATGTGGGAGGGGGCAAGAGGGAAGTGGATGTGGTTATAAATAGCAACACAAGGGATCATGTCGGGGATGAAATTGTTCAAAATTTTGACTCTGGTGTTGGATATATAAAACTGTAAATGTGATGAAAATGCATAGAACTACACAAACACATATGTACACACAAACAACACCCACATATTCACATGTACACACATAAATACATATACAATACACACATACACAGAAGTACAAGTAAACTGGGGAATCTGAATAAAGTCAGTGGATTGCATGAATGTCGATATCCTGGTTGTGATACCGTACTATAGTTTTGCAAGAGGTTACCATTAGGGGAAACTGGATAAAGAGTAAATGGGCTCCTTCTCAATATTTCTTTCAATTGCAGGTGAATCTATAATTATCTAAAAAAAAGAAGTTCAATTTTAAAAGGGGTAGCAAAGGGAACCTGGAAAGAGAAACTTTCAGTGAGCTTTGGGGCCTGCTAGTCTTCCTTGCTTTTTATTTTTATTTTATATAGTAGTCACTGTAAACAGATATTAAGTAAATATCCATCCTTAATGTTAAGAATGCCTAACTTTCACCACACATTTCAACATACTCCAAACAAAGCATTATTATGCTTTCCTGTAATTACTTGTTTGCATGTTTCTTTCCAGACCAGACATTGATTGCTAGAATTGTAGAACACATCTTCATTTGTGTCTCTCTTCTTTTTACCCTAAGCCCCAATGTCTAGCATAATGCCATGCAAATAGTGATGCTTAATCAATATCTGTTGAAATAATTTAAAAATGAATTGGGAGGAGGAGAATTCAGATGACATAACAGGCATAATTGTTCAGAGCATATTAAATTTCCAAGGGAAGAGAAGCCTACAGAATCAGAACTGAAAAACCTGATCCAGAGAAAGAATATTTCTGTAGCCGTCAGACAAGTACTTTGTTGAGAGACCAGAGCAGGAGTACAGATGTCCAGACAACTGTAGAGTGAAAGGTGGCTGACTATAATCCAGGCCAGAAGGGTGATTTGGAGATGAAGATTCACTTCTAGCTATACAAATAGGAAATCAGCCATTATATGGAATGCTGTCTTTCATCATACCTAAAGGTAGTGCCATCTTGCATCTGCTGGAGCCAGATGCTTGAATATTTTTCTGAGATCCAGGCTAGTCCAGAAACATGTACAAAATTTAAGCTTTACTTGCATGTAACTCCGTGCATCTCATATTTCTTTTTCAGCTTTCATTGACTCATTTTCATTTGCCTTAATTTATTAATAAGTTTACCATTTAAAGTCTTCAGGTTGCCTATAAATTGAAGAGAGAAATTAATTTTGACTTCCTTAGCAACATTTTTTTGTTTTGAACCAGGACAGTTTCTTCACAGATGGACAGAAATATTGTTGCCCACAGACCACCATATAGATTTGATAACTATATAACTGATATGTAAAGCTTATGCATTCTGAACACATGTTCTTTAAAAATTAATATAGTAGATAGAAATAGAGATGTGGATGTATAAATATTTTCATCCATGGGGAAAAAATTTCCATAAATGGACAATTTTACCCTCAGCCAGACACTGTGTGCTAACCATTTACATGATCTTCCTAACAATCATCCTTTCATTGTGTATTAATGTCCACATTTGGTAGGTACAGTAATTGAACTTTGGAAACAATAAGTAATTGATTGAAAGTCATACACAAATACTTGAGTGGGATTAAATTTGATGGCTGATTACAGAACCCTGTTCATTCTGTGACACCAAATGGATGTTTTCAACCACCACTCCCCCCCACAAAAAAAGGCCTAGGGTTATATAATTTAATTTTCAGTTATGTACAGATTCTGGTGCGATTTTTTATTTATGTCCTGCTCTGTGAGTGGAATTGTGTATGTGTAATTTCCTCAGTTTGTCCCTTATCTTGCTATATGTGGAAGCAATTCTGATATCGGCTATTGAAACAGTTTCTGAATTAAAATATGATACATCTAGTCAACCTGAGTGCCCATAGGCCTTTAATGTGACAAGAGCAGTTCATTCTTACAGAGACTCTGTTGTATCATCCAACAAACATATACTAAATGCCTACTATTTATCAGTACTTTTTCTATAAACTGGGGAACCGGGATGAAAATGACATGGTTCTTTGTTCTTAAGGAACTCATAAACTGGTATGAGGGGCATGTAAGAAAGAGTAACAAAGTAATTAGCAGTCTAGGTAAAAGAAAAGGCCATTGGTTGTAGAAAAAATGAGGAACTTATCTTTGCTTAGTTATTATGAAGCCTTGGAAGAACTAGGGCAAACTTCACAAGGAAAGTGATTCTTGACCAATGAATTGAAGGAGTAGTAGAAATTATAATGTGGAAAAAGGCCAGAATCATTCCAAATGGAAAGATCCATGCCATGGAGGTTTCAGAGCTACTATAATAGTTTACCATTACTATAGTGACTGTAGATGAAGAAGTGGAGGCCGTGGATGAAGATGAGGCTTAGAAAGATATGCGGAGGCTAAATTTTAAAAGATTTTGTACACTAACCAAGGGATTTAGCCTTCATTCTCATGGTAATGAAAGCCACTCATGGGTTAAATTTTTATTAGGATGGTGATGTGGTCAGATATGAATTTCAAAATGATCACTTTGGCAATATCATGGAAAAAAAAGATTAGAAAAACCTGATGGCAACATACTAGCTATGGGACTAGACCTAATCTAGGTGAGAAATATTGGGACCCATCAACTAAGGCATTGACAGTATGAATTGAGAAGATGGGCAGAGTTTCAAGATATTTAGGAGAATGTGTTGCTTTATAACATGTTGAAGTTGAAAAGCCTATAATAACTGGGTGGTTCCATTAACTGGGAGAGAATATAGTTAAGTAGAGTAAGAATAGCTGGGAATTAAATAAGTTTGGTTTAGGTATGTTGTTGAGTTTGAGTATATTCTGAAAACAACCAATTGCTACTGACCCAGCCTGTCAGTACAAAGATTTCCATTTTGATATGTTATGTAGCCTAGTTGCAAATTATATACAATTATATTTCAGAAGCAATCTAGAGTTGATGAAAGACAAGTAGCAAATGAGTTTATTGAGGTTTTTGGTTAGAAAAAAGTGTGATTCACCAGGATAAAAAAGGATAAACACAAGAAGATCTGAAGATCAGTAGAGGAAACAATTCGAGGAAGGAGTAAAGGATAGTATAATAAGATACGTTGCCCTCAAGGAGGAAAGACTTTTTCAAGAGTGGATTTATTATATTCTTAAAGTTGGAGTCAGGAGCCAGGAAAATGCCTGAGGTAGTCCCTGCATCTGATTTTGTAATCATTACACCACGAGAAACCAACTGTATGAATACCATGACTGGATACTGACCATGGATGACTGAGACATGAAAACCTGCTCCATGACCTAAACAATATGGCAAGCTTTATGACAAAATTTCTTTGGAAAGTACATATTCAAGGAACAATTAATTATGATTAAGAGAAAAAGTCAGGGAAGGTTCTACAAAAGAGAAAATATTGGACTAATAGTTGGAAGGTGTAGAAGATTTTGGTCAGTGGAAAAAGAGGAAGGAGTCATAGGGAAATATTTTGGGGCAGCAAATGCTTTGAGACTAGGATTAAAGGAGTTGAGGATGGAAAGACTTTATCCTGTACAGGAAATGAGGTTTTAAAAGATTTTTGGTTTTGTTTTGTTTTGTTTTGTTTTCCTTAGCAGGGTTATGAGTTTTGTCCTAATTTATGTGAATATACTGCAGGTTTCTTAGAAATTTTACTTATATATTGCTTATTGATAAAATAATTTGTCCAAAAGTAACCTAGCATTGATTAAAAAAGAAGATGCCATTTTAGGGATGATCAGAAAAATCATTTTAGTATAAAGAAATCATCACTGCCATAGTTCTAAAAAATCCTAAAAGTAAATGCACAGGTGAAAGGCAATAATGTAATCATTGATTTACTTTTAAATATAATCAATTTATAGACCAATGTTCTCTGAACTTTGAAGATGGCAAATTTTTAAGATTCTAAACAACTAAATTCATTTTAAATTCTAATTCCCTGAATGTCAAATGGCAGGATGAATTGAGGTTATGATCCTCATGTTTGCTCAGTGACACCATTTTATGACAATGAAAATATTCCAGCCTACATTTGACAGGTGTTAATGGCAAGTAATTGAAGGGGGGAGAGGGGAAGTTGGTTTTCAATCCAGTCAGACCTCTGTCACTGGGGTAAGGAAACTGAAGTAACTTTGGGGGTTGAATAATATATATAACATATAAATATATATATTATATATATTTTATCAGAACATTCTTTGAAAATTAATATGTATATATATGAATTTATATATATCATGTATATTGAATATATGAAATATACATTAAATATATATCATATATTTATATTATATATACATTTGATATATATAATATAAGGTCGGGGAATGTTCTGAACCAAGAACTGAAACAAATGCACCCTTTCTGGTTCCAACTTAAGCAATCTGATGTCTTGGAATTGGAAATTGAGACATGGGAAACTGGGCCAGATTTTCTTTCTGCTTCAAGCTACATTAAAAAACAACAACAACAACAACAACAAAACTAGAACAATTCATCTTAAAGATTGCCTGTTTGCTTCACGTTAAAACAATATTTTTCAAGAAATTGTTTACCAGTAGGGATTTAAGCTACATGTTTTTATTTTGAAATTTGTTAGGCTATCAAATACATGATAACAGGATTGGCTGTTAACTTTGTATATGTTCAGACTACTGTCTCTTCAAACTATATGCAGCATTTTCTGTTCTGTGAGATAAGCATAAGTTGTTTTATATGCTGAGCACTATTTTTTTAATATGGTAAGGAAATAGAAACATGAAATCTTTGCTCCAAACCAGGGTAACAAAATGACTTTATGGTCAGTGTTTGGATATGAAAGAGGAATAGAAGAAGATTGATGTTTTGATGGATAATAATTGACTCTTAGCTGTTCTCACTCTTCTAAAGCAAGGATGAATTTGCACTGATGCTTCCTTGATGTCAGCCTAAATAATATATTTCTGTGGCTCAAGCTGTTATCAGTAATTGTAAGTAAGTATTTTTACGACAGTCAGTCCTCTGGAGTCTGCATGATGAATCTGTCTTGGGCCTCTACAACCCTCCCTCGCTGATGTGCTTGAGGTTTACATCTCTGCACTCCCTACCTCTTAGGGTGAGATGTGCATGGTCTTTCTGGAACAGTTTTCATGGGTTACTCCCTGAATAAGAAGCATTTGAATGATCTGATTAAGTACTTGGACTCTGGACTCAGACTATCAGTAACTACCTACTTGATGGATGATCAGGGCAAGTTATTTAAGCTCTCTATACCAGATTCCTACACTGAGAATGGGAATATTGACAGTAACATACCTCACAGGGACATTTTTAAGTTGAATGATCAGGCATGTAATGCCCTCAGTACAGTGGTAATAAGTGCTCAGTGAATGTTCAATATTGTACTTTGATGTTTGGAAATTCATTAACTACTCCAGTCAACCTCCTTATATCTAAAACTATGTGAAATGAACTCATTAAGAACTGAGAGATGGTATAAGCCCGATTTAGTAGGAAAATGGGCTGTGAAGTTTGTTAGACCTGACTTGAACCTGACTATGCCATTTACTAGTGTTTGTGGTCAATTTGTTTAGACTCTCTTTAGTCTTTTTTTCATTTTCAAAATAGTGATAATAATAGTAATATCCACCTCATAGGGTTTTTGAAAGAATTAGCTGGGAGTGTGTATCTATACCACTTCACACAGTGACTGATATAGTGAATTCGATAAATGATACCTGTTGTTATTATTAATATCACTTTGAAATTTTTCATTAAATGATTCCCTTTATGACATCATCTCTGCCCATGTAGAATAACGATACCGACTATTATATATGCCATGATTTTCCGTAGTTAAGAGATCAGGTCTTTTAAATTGCTTCCTGAGGTATCAATGAATTATATACTGGCAAGACATGGATGTTAAAACCTCAGGTTCATATCAAATTTAGGTATGTCTTTAGTTGAAAAAATCTACCAAAGCTATTGTAATTTAAGGAGTTTGCTCCACCATGAGAGAATATTTAAAGATTTTTATTAAATTGTCATCCTGTATAAGTTGCTGTTCTTGCAACTGTTGACAGAGATTAATGCTGTGCTTTTCATTACAGGGCATTCTGTATACAGCATGCATATTTGTGGTTAGTTTTACAAAAATAAATTTAAATGTTGCTTCCTTCCATTTAGTATTAATATGCAGCTGGCATGTATTTATAAATGATGTATAAGTCGCTATTTTTTGCTCCTTTTAAAATACAGAGATTTCATTTGATTTGCTTTGCTTTCATTTTTATCCCCTTGTGCCCTCAGTGGAAGAAATGATCATCCCTACTATTTCACGTCTTCCTTCCCCTCCCCCTCCCCTGCTCCCCATGACTTTAATACTATTTCACGCACTGTGTGTTTGAAAACACCATGCTTAGTGAATGCTAGACCTATCTTTCTGGGAAATAGATTTGAAATTTCTCCAGGTCCCACTAGGGTTCCCTCAGCTTGTCACAATTGAGGATGAGGAATTAACTCCATATGGTGGGGGGGGGGATCTCCCAGTGACAAGATGGTAACTGTTCCTGGGACTTGTAAAAGGTAAAGAATGAAAGAAAATACTGGGTTTGATAACCTAGAAGTAGTAATTCAAGATAATATTTCTCTGCCCTTTTTTTCTCACTCCCTATTTTCATGGCATGAAATATTTTAATTACTGAACTTCCAGTTACTCACTTATTGTGAGCAAATAATTTATGCCCACTCAATCTTAGACCCATCCATACAATTAAGACACAGTTGTTCCCTTTACTTGGTTGATAGGCTCAAATAAAATAATATATATGAAGGCCCAGGATAGACTGTAAATTTGATAAGGGTGTGTTTTGTATTATGCTTTGTACTTTGCAAATGTTTTCAAATGTAATCAGCATTTCAGGCTTAAGAGATGCCTATTATTACCATTTTGTAGGTGAAGAAACAGAAGCTTATAGAGTTTGAGTTAACCAAGATCCAGCTGATTCCAAAGCTGGTGGTTTTAATTTTTTAATCACAATATGCAAATATAAGATATTAGTATCCTTACTTAGTTTTATATAACAAGTACTTTATTTTACTCAGTGTGTTAAAATTCAAACCTGCCAAAACAGATAATAATTTGGTGTGATTATTAGCTTTTCAAAAAAATTCTTTGCTTTGAAGACACAATAGTGGCTTTTTAAAGAGAACTTTTTTTTTCCTAGTGCAATTGAGATACAATTTATTTTTTAGAAATTTCATTCATGTACAAATTTCCAGCAACATGTGTTTTGGCTAGATCAGTGTGTCTCTCCAGTTCCTTTTCACTTTGAGCTCAGGCAATAGATGAAACACATTTGACAAGGATAAATGTGAAGATTAAAAGTCAGAATTTACATAGTGTACTTTCCATATCTTCACAATAGTGTAAGTCAGAAGCATACTTAGGTGATAGGATGTGAACGATATTTATTGCCCTAATTTACTTATAGGCATGCCATTACCTTTCCAAACTGGGCTTTGAAGAAATAGACCAAAGAAAAATATAGTTGTGATGTCCAAAAAGCTCAATTTTTTTTAATGTTCTAAAGTCCCATTAGATCCTTGAGCTCATGTGATGTCCAATTTAGAGCATATTGGAAATGACAGTTACTGAACCAGGTTATTGTTTGGTTCCTTGTTTTAAGATTATAAATTCAGAATTTACATGAAGTATGTCATGGAGAAGATACTTGAAATTTGAAAGTTGGATGTAGTTTAATTGATTATTTATTCACCTCAATTTAGTATTTTCCTGGTCATAGTAGTTAAGATCATAACTAAGCTATTCTAAAACTTAATCAAATGAACAATGGAATGTTATTCTAAAGCCTTTAAAGATAAATAATCCTTGCCCTAAATCTGATGATTCAGAAGTTATTATTTCTAATAAAGTTCTTTTGCATTGTAGATAATATATTATTTCATACTGATAGAACTTAATTTGTGTCACCATTTTAATCCTCTGTGTCCCAGGGTGGTGCCAGATGATTCTGTCCATGATGTTAGCACTTATTATTAGACCATCCAAGGGCTTTTCTCTGTAGTAATGGGAACTCATTTAATAATGTATGGTTTGTGTTACATAAAAGATAATTACAGGCTACCTAGTAGTTGCTCTAGTTGAAAATCAATTTAAATAAGTTGCTCCCAATATTATAATAAACACAAAATGAAGCTTATCAGTAATAACTAATTATGAGACAAAATCATTAAGAACCCCATGGACAAGAAGAGAACAGATTTGAATCATTTTTTATGTATAGTTAGGACATATTCCCAGGTTTATGTGGGTTGAGGTTACTAATACCTTAAGAAAATTAAGTGCTAAATGTGTCTTAAATGTATCAATAACTTAAAGTGTCCTAAACACGATGGTAAAAATGCTCCCAAGATTCCTACCCAAACATTTTGAGACCTTAAGTTAACAGGTATCACTGTCATCCCTCACTCCCTGCATAGAACATGGGCTACTAGGCAGATGTCAAATTTAAAAAAAAGGGGATATTAGGGTCCAATAATCAGAAATAGGCTGGAAGTCAATGATTCAAAATGGTGAGCTCTAAGTTGATAGAGCAGGAAGGGGGCTGTGTCAGGTAAGAACTCAAATCCAGGAAATTCAGTAAATCAACCTGAAAGTGTCAAGATCCGGTGATCATGGGTGCTTCCAAAGCAGAGACTGGAGCTTTCAATATATGCTGTGTCAAAGAGGTAACCATGATGAGAAGGCTTAATGTGAGCATGAACAGAGCATTTCCTATTTCTTTCTTTTTTTAAGATTTATTTATCTTCAGAGTGAGAGAGAAAAAGATTGTGTTTCAGCAGGGGGAGGGGCAGAGAGAGAGAGGGAGAGAGAGAATCCCCAGCAGACTCCCCACTGAGTGTGGAGCCCTATGTGGGGCTTGATCTTATGACCCTGAGATCATGACCTGAGCCAAAAGCAAGAGTTAGATGATCAACCTACTGAGCCACCCAGGTGCCCCATATTTCCTATTTCTCAGCCTCAGATATCATCATATGACTAAAACCAAATTAATACTCACTTGGGTTAAGAGGATTAGAACCTGAACTCATGAGGGGTGTGTGTAAAGGAGGGGAGTAGACTGTATCAAGCTATAAAAGGTAAAAGGAAGAAGGAGGAAAAGAGGCATAATAGATTCCAGCAATCATTGAACATGCTCGCTTATGGAGATGCTAACGACTAGCAGGTTACCACCAAATTTTAAAACATTTTATAAGGAAATACATTGACTTAAAACCCAGGGCCAGAACTTGTTCTTTTGGTCACAGTACACAATTGATTTTTCACAGCATAACTCTGGAACAATACTGAGATAACTGTGAAGCTGAAGAAACTTTAACTTATTCTTGAGTTGCTGAATTCAGAGTTCTCTTATATTGTACAATGATGAGGAAGTGAACACCAAGTATTTGGCTAAAACAAAACAAAACAAAACAAAATAACCCCAACAATGTAATGAGTAAAAATGACTCATTTTTCATTTCAAAAGGGATTTTTAACTTTATTTTCGTTTAGTTGCACTTCTCTTTGAGTCGGAATTACTGTACTCTTAAAATTTTTAAATTCAAATTATGCTCCCTGGTGATTTCCTAAGGATGGTTAATTTTTTGTTTTCATCACTATGTAAATTTCTGCAAACTTCTAATCAGAGGTATGCTGTTGCTTTATCCATGCTTCTCCCAGCCATATAGATGAGATCAATAACCTCAATATCCTGCATGTAAATAGACACTCAAGGATCTCATATTAAATCTTAATGGTATGTGTGGTGTAGTGATTTGTGTCTAGAAGGAATGGTTATTATGGGTGGGAAAGTGGGTAGCACTGAGACAGTGGTAGTTTATGTATGTCAGATCTGCTTGTGGTTGCAAAGAAACTCCGAGTGAAATCTATAATTAGGTTGTGTTTCTTGGATTTTGGACTTAACTATATACTTGTAGAACCATGATGAATTCCCTTGAAGTGATGGTTCTCAATATGATTAGACCAAGTAATTCATTTGTATAAAATCTTTTGTAATATACTTTTAATTACACTGAAATGAACTTGATAAATTCTCTACCTACACATGCAAGTTTTAGAACTAATTTATTTTTTTTAATTTTTTAAAAGATTTGTATTTTATTTATTTGATAGAGAGAGCACAAGTAGGGGGAGTGGCAGGCAGAGGGAGAGGGAGGAGCAGGCTCTCCACGGAGCAGGGAGCCCAATATGGGGCTCCCTCCCAGGACCCCGGGATTATGACCTGAGCCAAAGGCAGACACTTAACCAACTGAACCACCTAGGTGCCCCTAGAACTAATTTAATAATGATATGTATTTATATCATGTAAATGTATGTGTATGGCTTCACTAGAAGTTAGATCAAGTAGTTAGATGCTTATGCTTATACATAGGATTATTAAAATAGAAAGTCTAAAATGCGAACAGATATATAGGTATTCTGTGTTGGGGACTCAAATACCATGAGCAACCCTATATGCTAACTGAACTCTTGATAATGTTCTGAAAAATAAAATATAAACTTCCCTGCATTTGTAAAATAGTTGTATTTTAGGAGAATGCATTTTTATATTAATTTGTGAAAAAAAAGTTTAAATATTGATATGTAAAAAAGTTAAGATATGGGCTTTGATAACTATACATAGTTTTCTCACTTCTATATGTTCAGCAAGGTACTTGAAAGGTGTGTGAGATGTAGGATAATTCTTCATTCTACAGGATTGCTCTTGAAAGCAGAACATCTAACAAGTAGTGCCCAACAACCAGTGAGAAAGCCTCCCGAATTAAACAAACAAAACATAGGCTAGTGGACACAACCACTGTAGCTGAGAACTGTTGTTCTATACCAGTGTATTAAGTTTTAAAATCTTGATTAAATTTCAAGAAATATTAGTTCCTTAAGAAGGGTCTAAAATAAAATAGAATGGTAGGGGATGTAATAGTAAGTCATACTTACATCTAAAATGCCTGATATTAGGGACATTCCATAGTTTATACATAGAAATGTATATATTTTGGGGGTTGTAGATCTAGACCAAATCTGAGTGAGACACTGCTGGTCATGTGGGTTGACTTTTCAAAGCCCTTTTCTATTAAATGACACTACATGACACATTGTTATGTGAACATGCTTTGTGAACTGCTAAGCCAAATATGAATATTAGCAATTCTCTTATAGAGATTTCCTTAAATACTGACATAGGGATTTGTTAATGGCTCTTGAGAAGGCAATGAGATCCTCTTAATTCATTTGCTCTCCTGGGGTAGTAAGTTTAAGTAAGCTTAGACAAAGTTAATGATTCATTAGGCTTTGGATTTTGGCCTCCCAAAACAATACTGTTTTCTTAGGACGTTGTGTTCCACTGAGTGTTGCATGGCTGGGCAGTAGAGAGTGACTAAAAGGTCATTTACATTTTCTTTTTAATCTTTGCAATACACTGGAACCAAAGAATCATAGCTATTTAGAGAGTCCTTTAATTGTTTCAGTCATTAAAATAAAGCTCTTTATCGAACACTAAACATATGCCAAACACCATTTATTAAAGATATTGTAGGCAGGTCACATGGTCTGACTCTTACACTAACTGGATGTGTAGGAAAACCATTCTACTGGTTAGAAATTAACTAAATGTTCAATCTCTTTGAAACATTCAGAATTAGTCTTCAGAATTTCATGGACAAAATTGTTATTTCTGAAATGAACTTTTCTTAAGGTCTTTTATCTCTCTGAAATGATGTAGGGGATATTTGGGAAGGCATTATGTATAAGACATGATGAAAGTTGAGTTTCCATGTCACTATCCTGTTGTCACATTTCATCCCTGCACTTCCACGTGGGTGTACCAATTATTTATGACTGACATCTGCAGCTAGTACAATTTATATTTTGCTGTGATAGACCTTGATCTGCTCTGACTGATGGTTGCCTTTGCCTTATTTGGTTCCAAGAAAGTCAGACCCTGGTTTATGCCCTGATTCACTTCCATCTCCTGCTTTGGATTCCTCTATTCTTCTATTCCCCTGGTGGACCACACAGCAAGCCTACTGGTCCTCAGCTCAATACCTTGGCCACATGGCATTGTGCTTGCAACAAGGCAAAACCAAACCAAAGAGCCTCTCTTTGCTTGCCTACACCTGTCCCCAAGGGTATGAGATTTAGATGTGTTACAGGACAATATAGGGTAGCCCATGAGGTGGCCTTCTCCCAAAGTTGTAGAAACTAGAGTAATGGTAGATGGCTAGTAGAAGACCAATCTGCTCTTAAGCTTATTCCCACTCACTTGATGCCCCTCCTTATATTCAGACAAATCTGGGGAACTCAAGACACACATCTGCTGAAGTGGCTCTTCTACTTTCCTTTCCTTCTTCCCAGTACTCTCTGAGGAGGAAAAAGGAGAGTGGGATTTGGTCCTACAGTCTCCTCCTGTTGGCCCTGCTAAGTCTGACTCTTGTTATTCTAAAGGAGGAGCCAAAGGAACTTTGACAATTATCTCTCAAGATAATGGCTTGGTTTGTGAGCCTCATATGTGCTACAAAATCCTATTTTGAATACCAAAAGCTGAATTTTATCTTGATTTTTTTCTTTCTGCATTCCATCTCTAACAAATTCTAATCCTCTCATTCTACTTTGTCCTATCCATTTAGGTATGTTGGATGAACTATAATAAAAATGTTCTGTTCTCAAAAATGCACACTAGAAAAGTACATTAATAATTTTCAAACTGTGTCCCCAGTAAACTAGGCATTTGGGATACAGAGGTGGAAGGGGTAGATATGATCCCTACCCTTATTCTATTTGGAGAATGGGTACAAAATAAGTAAATACAAAGAAAATAAATTAGAATTATTGTTACAAAAACAGTAAACAGGATGTTAAGGTGGGAAATATTGGGAGGTTTGAAGAAATTGGGTGGTTCTATTCCTTTTTTTGTTTTTGTTTTTTTTTGAAAGAGAGAGAGAGAGAGGCACAATGAGTAGGAGGTGGGGAGAGGGGCAGAGGGTTAGGGGGAATCTAATGCAGGCTCCACATCCAGGACAGAGTATGATGCAGGGTTCCATCTCACAACCCTGAGATCATGACCTTGAGCTGAAATCAAGAGTTGGACACTTAACCAACTGCCCCTATTCTTTTGATTATAGTTGAAGAAACTGAGACTTGGAACTTTCCAAATAGTAATCCTTTAGTTACTGTGAGAGTCATGAGTGGAGACATGACTCTAGAATCCTTGCTGAGTGGACCCATTTTACAGGTGATACTTAAAAATTAGTAATAAAATAAAATAATGCTTCTGGCATGAGTCCAAGTTAGACTGGCTTTTATGAAATGTTATGTTATAAAATATTCACAAAGCCTAAGCTCCAACTAAACTAGGCACCTGCACCATGACTTACATATACCATTGCTTTGAGTGTTTTGTTTCTCATTCCAAAAATGCCATCTTCTTTTACTTCTAGGCATTATAATATTGTCCAGGTCAGACACATCCTTATTTATGAATTCAACTCTGATTAACACAACTAGAAATAAGCTCTCAGCTTTTGAGATCACCTCCTTTGGCATGTTTCACATACTGCCTGAATTACAGTTCAGTTTTCCACTGAATTAAAACCTTTTTGTGGTCCAAATACTGCATACTGTAAATGTATATGATACTTTGCTCACAGTTATCAGTGAATATTTGGTGAATGGATACATGAAATATGTGATGCATATTTCTGATTCTAGATTCCATAGAAATCTCTAGTATATAGTAGTATATCCTTAGTATAGAAATCGTTCAAGAAGCTCATAATCTAGTTAATGAAGGACATGGTTTCTGCTTCTGTTTACCGCAGCATTGAATGCATGCAAGAATAAAAACACAATGAAGCATAAAAATAGATTTGTAACTAATTTTGTATATGAAGTGATCAGAACCAAGTGTGGGTAGTGAAGAGAGCCAAAGGCAGAAAAACATGAGTTTAAACCACTTTTGAAGTATGGGCTGAACAGGTTGTGGAACCTTAGGGAAAGTGCCCTAGGAGAAGCTGTAGGAAGTTGTAGAAGGGTGAGCACTAGTTCTGTGTAGACTATATGAAGTTGATACGCCTAATAAGTATTAGCTGCAGAATCCAGGGAATGGGGGGTGGGAGGTGGAAGCTTTGAATCCTGTAATTAGGAGTCTTAATTACATTCAAAGGATAAGCGGGAGACATTGTTGGCTTCTGAGAAGGGGAACTTGAAATCACAGGTAGTACTACCCCTCCTGTCCTTTGCTCATGCTGTTTTCCCATCTAGATGATTTCTTTTCCTTTCTTCTCAACCTCTCTTTCACTCACTTTTTTCCTCAAGGTTTAGCACAGGTCTCTCCACCTCTGAAGGTTTTCTGATGATTCTAGCTAATGCACTCTTTCTCAATCTCTCTCTCTCTCTTTCCACTCCCCCTCTCTTTCTCCAAACCCTCTGTATTTATTGCATTCACTACAAAATTAGAACCCTTCTTAATTCTTTCTCCTTAACTGTAAATTAATTATAAATTGACTCAAAAAGTTTTTTTTGTCTTATTCTATGGTCTTAGTAGTCCAGAGATTCTCATGTCCATATATGAAAAATAAGGTACCTGCAGCCAAGGACTGTATTATCTTGTATATTGCATCTAGAATAGATCTAAGTTTGTGGGTGTCTAGTATGTATCTTTAACTTAAAGTGAGAGAACCTAGGATCTGAATATCAACTCAGAGATAAATAAAGTTTAAGGATTAGAAAGGACCTTAGAGTTCTCTCCAGAACTTGTGTTGGGATCAAATATAAAACCAGTACTAGTGGTTTGTATCACATTTTGACCCTCAGTGATGTTATCTAGATTGATCCTATGCCAGACTCACCATACTAGGCTCTGAATGATAGTCATCTGCCCCCCAAAATATTCCCTCTAGGTGAAATGTTTTTACTATTGAAGATTTTTGACTATTATCAAAGTTATTGACTTCTATATAGTAACTTAAATACAAGTTGAATTCTCATTTGTGGAAGGACTTCAGTTATGTGAAAGCCAAGATTGTCAAGCACAATACATCATTTTGCAACTGGATGTAAAATTGATTTTATTGCTCTTAGCCGCACATAATATCTTGCATACTATGGATTTAATATAGTATAATTAGTATAGAAATTAGTATAATATTTATTTTTTCTGGTGGCAATAATCAGTGAACAGCATTCAATGTACAAATAAAATTCAGTGTACTACCTTCTATCAAATTCTGGGATCATTATAATTCCCTTTACATTTAGTTGCTAGAGGTAGGAAATTCTCATTTAAAATTAACATTTTGGGGGCCCCTGGGTGGCTCAGTCATTAAGCATCTGCCTTTGGCTCAGGTCATGATCCTGGGGTCCTGGGATCAAGCCCCGCATCTGGCTCCCTGCTCTGCGGGAGGCCTGCTTCTCCCTCTCCCCTGTTTGTGTTCCCTCTCTCGCTGTGTTTCTCTCTGTCAAATAAATAAATAAAATCTTTAAAAAATTAAAAAAAGATAAAATTAACATTTTGCTAAGACCTTTAGTGTTTAAAGAAGATTGTTCTGATAATAACTTGGTAGATGTCATTACATTACTTTCTTGGGTAGGACTGTCTTTTCAGGTATAAAAGAAGTAAGCTCTAAACCTTATTTGACATTTATCACTTCTCAGTGCATGGAAGAACTTAATTTTTACTCAATTATTTTTTTTAAACCAGTGATATACACTCATATTTGTAGCATAAGGATTAACTGATAATTATCTCTACAACCCCCAAATACCATGTGACTGCTATATAATAAAGCAAGTGATCAGCTATGTCTTTGAAAATATAAGATACTATTTAAGTACAAAATATGACTTTTTCAATCACATTTCTCTGTAGTACAGAGGTAAGATTGGACTTATCAAATATCTGCAGTGAGTGTCGAAAATCCTTGGTAACGTTCTAGTTTAACTTTTATATTGAGTATTTTAGAAATGTGTTTGATAGCTGAGATTTGGAAGTGCAGAGAAATCTACAGAGCCCTGAAGGCGAAGATGAGCTGCTTGAATTTAATATGAACTAAAATGATAATACTTATTCTTAAGAGTTAACTTTTTTGCAAGATACCCAGAAGTCTTTAGCTGTATTACGTCTAATCCTCAGAGTACATCTGTGAAGATGGTCTCTGTGAATGGGGTTAAATGCATTAGAAAGGACACAGATAGAAATAAAAAGGGGTCACTTTCCCATTAACAGCTACTGTATGGAGTCAAAAGTACGTGCCTGATTTCAGAAAAAGCCGATTACATAAATATCTTCTCCACCAATGGGACAGTTCAATCAAATCAAGTATCCTTGCTGTTTCATGTGGTACAAATTTATGACCTAGAGAATTTTGTTACGTGATTTCCTTGAGAATAAACTGTGAGAATGAGAACAAGAATTATGAGAAGCTGGTTAAGGAATCTTTCTAAGGTAATTTTATAGAAAATAATAGAGTGATTTGACATCTTGAAGCAGAATGAGATGAAATGTTGAGGATCTTGCACTATTAAAGACAATATTCTGGATGACTATTGGATCATCTGTAGTCAGTCCTATTAAGGACTGAGAATATGTTTTAATCATGAAATTCAAGGAGGAACTAAAACAAAATTTACCTACCGAAAAATTTGCCTATCTAAAAAATAAAATTTACCTACCTCTTGAACTTCCATATCTCCAGTAGGGTTATAAAATTTATCTACCTATTTGCCATTATTGCAAATTCCTTCATCGACAGCTAGGTAGCATAAATATATACCTTGTCAGAGTAAAAATACAAAGGAGAATAATGGAGTATGTGGGGAAATAAAGAGTAGATGACCCGCCCACAAGTATTCAAATCCAACTTACATTTTACAGTTGAGCCAGAAAAGCAAACATCTGCAGGCCCAATTTTAGACTGAGCCCTCTGTTATATGTCAAAGGGTTCACCAGAAATACTATAATTGGCAAATAATATTTAGTGGAGATTCTAAACCAAAAGCTCAAACTTGACCAATACTTCAAACACTACATAAAAATTTACTTGAAATATTGATGTATTTACAAATTGAATTATCTATTTATTGAAGAGAATTTCCCTCTCCAAGCATCACTTTGACAGCCTGGTTATAGTCATGTTTTATTAGAACGTTAGCTTGTATTAGCCCTTACTCCCCTGAATTTAGAAGCACGAATTAAAGGAACTGTTTTCCCTCTAATACTAGCTAAATAACAGAATCACAGGTAATGTTTGCAGGGAGAAGTTAGCATGGAAATTTATGAACAAAAAGAAAACGGGACAATGTGGTTAGGAAGAAGGAGAAAAGAAAGTAAATTTCCAAAAAGTTTTTATTGAGTTTGTTTAGGGTCTCTGGACTATTCAGAGCAAATGATTAGAAAACTATCACTATGGAGGTATTGTTTTAATCCATGCTACAGGATGGAATTTGTAGAGAAAGTCTAAAAGAACGTGCTTTAAGGACAACGCACTGTCAAGAATAGGAAAATAGTGGGAAGGAAACAGCCCTTGGAAAGCATGTGAAGAATTGAGAGGAAGCTGAATTCTGAAGTATCAACACGAAGTGTTATGAGATAGACCCACCCTATTAGTGATTTTGTGGGGACACACATCGGTTGCTGCTGGTTGCAATTGTTGTGAAACTCAGGGGCTTTTCTCTTTGTGCTCTAAATGAAATCAGATCAATTGTCTGTTATATTTATTCTTCTATGTGTTTAAGTCAATGATCCATTGTGGGCAGGATAGGAAAAAGATATGATAAGATGAACCACCAAATAAAACAGTACATAATATATTAAAAAATGCATAATGTTAGAGGTGCTAAACAAATTGAAAATGGTTAGGAAACTTGGGAGCCAAGTGAGATGCTGAAAGCTTGTAACCAATAACAACAAGGTCCCATTTAAAGTCTCACTGTGTTTTGTTATATGGGACACATGAAGGCTACATCATTGAGGGCTTCACCTAAATCGTTGTATGAATTAATTCAACAGGACACATTTTGTTATATTGTTTTGTGCTAGGAAAGAAGCAACTTGTTGCATAAGTTTCTGTTGTTCTGTCAGAGTGTATGGGTTGGATAAATAAGACTCCCTTTGTGCATAGCTTCTGGTATCTAAAGTGAAAACCTGACATTGCATAGGCACCATTAAAAATATTATTTGCTTGATAGATTCCAGCCTTGATTGTAAATTGAAAAGTAAGATTATTAACCTAGGGCCTGCAACATACTATGCAGTTCTCCCGATCAGAATATTACATATGTACTTTTGTGTTGCCTTTTATTGACCAAGACACAGTATATGCACAGCATCTACACAACCAATTGCTTCAAAGAATATTAAAAAATAAATTCCAAAGGTGGAGAATAGAAGTATTTCTACTGGCAACCTTCCACTGAACTGTAGACAGATAATTGAGATGTTGAAAATTTCTAAATTTATCAGATTCTACAAATAAATTCTACATGTATATGTATGTATATATATGTATATGTATATATGTGTGTATATGTATATATATATGTTATCTTGTGCTCACTTTTTAAGTAATGGTATTAAGACATTCTTAGCTTAGCTATTTGAGGCTTTTCTGGAGACTGTTAGCTATATATGTTGAGCCTTATAGTCAAGGAAGGACTCCTAATTTTTTTTAATTAGTCAATTTTTTAAAAAATCATATATTTTATGGCCTAAATAAAGTTGCCAATAAAGAATTCACTTTAAGGTAATTTACTTTTTTCAGGAGAAAAGGAGAAAAATATTTACCTTCAGTACCTAGAAGTACTTTGAAAATACGACTCTGTAATTTTAAATATTCTATCAAACTGAACATTATTAGAACAGTCAGGTCCCAAGTTTCAAAGGAGTTGTGTTTTAACATTCACTTCTTAGTCAATAGCTTGGGAATAAAAAGCACATTTTATGTAGGAAATGGTGGTTAGGTTCCCAAACTGACCCACAAAATCCTCCTCAAAAACAGTACCACCCACAGGAATACATTCATACTTGGGCTTTTATTACAACCCATTTATCGTTCTGGATTATTGATATAGTTTTAGTGGCAAAACTGGGCCTTATATTCAAATCTTTTGATGCTATTATTTTCCAATGCTATTTGCACCAGTGTGCTGCCTTTAAAGGGTTTTTTGTTTTGTTTTGTTTTTTAAATCTGATACCTGTTACTAGTTCAGCAGTCTACTTGATAGAAGATTTTCTCCAAGCCACTATTGTGGGAAGCTTATTAGGTTTAATTCAACCTTGTCTTTATCATTTCTTGCAGTAAAACCTTGGGCAAATTATTCTCTCTTTCATTCAGTTTTTCTACCTGTAAAATGCGGAGTAATACCTGTATCATAGGATGTCTGTGAGCATTAGAGAAAGTTTGCCACAGTGTCCAGTGTATGCTGAAATACTCAATGTGTGGTAATCTTTTATTTGCAATTCTTTGTGGTGCCTGTAAAGAAACTAAGTTCTTTACCAAAAAACGGAAATCTATTAGATTATACATTTTAAGAAAAGATTGAACAATAAAACAGTGGCATGGTATAGGAGCAACTGGTCACCAGAAATAACCACAACCAAGGATTTAAACATTCTCTCTTTTTTTAAAGATTTATTTATTTACTTGAGCAAGGGGGCGGGGTAGGGGTAGAGGTAGCCAGAGAATCCCAAGCAAATTCTCCACTGAACACGGAGCCCAACAGGGATGGGGTGGGTAAGCTCCATTTCACAACCCCCTGAGATCATGACCTGAGCTGAAATCAAAGAGTCAGACGCTTAACCAGCTGAGCCACCCAGGCGCCCCTAAACATTCTCTCTAGATCTTCATTTCTGCTTGTCTCTGTGTCTTGACTTCCATGATTACATTACAGTCTTTATTCACCTACAAGAAGTTCTGCAGACATTATGAAGTGGACACCTAAATAGAGCGGTATGTTTTGTAGAAGTATTCTGCCAGATAAGAACAGGTTGGTTGTGAAGGAAAACAGTGTTTCTCTTGAAAATGGACAGCCTACTATAGCCACAGAGTAAGCCAAAGTATTGTATCTGGCTGTAATTACCAATGCTACTCTTCCCATATAATTTAAAAAATGTCAGAAGTATTATTATTATTATCCTACTAGTTTTGATCATGGAGAAATTTAAATGTTTCTCTTCAATTTTTGTGCTGTCTCCTATTTGCCAACCTATAGGTACATATTTTAATTACAGTAAAATTTCATAAGTATCCATAGAAAACCTTATCAGGGTTAATATGACATAGAGCAACGGTTTGAAATGGGTCAGAGCAGGGCTTAAGTCTTTTATTTTTTTTTTGGTCAGTATTTCGTTCTATGTGTCCTCAAGCATTTTACTTTTCTAAGCCTCGGTTTCTACACCTGTTTATAAAGAAAGTAGAGATATAATAACAGTGCTTACCTTATAAGACCTTTTGTTTTGGGACGCCTGGGTGGCTCAGTCGTTAAGCATCTGCCTTCAGCTCAGGTCATGGTCCTGGGGTCCTGGGATCGAGCCCCGCATTGGGCTCCCTGCTCAGCGGGAGGCTTGCTTCTCCCTCTCCCACTCCCCCTGCTTGCGTTCCTTCTCTGGCTGTGTCTCTCTCTGTCAAATAAATAAATAAAATCTTAAAAAAAGAAAAAAAGACCTTTTGTGAAAATTAAATAAAGTATGCAAAGTATTTAGCATGCAGTATTTCAATATAGGTTAGTGATGATAGAGGTGATTATAAATAAATTAGTGGCCCTTTTTTATCTTTTGTTGTTTGCTTTATGAAAATTTTAAAAAGGCTAAGAGAGCAACATACAAATGTCTCTAATGTTTGTTAGAGAGACAGGGAAAGGGAGAAAGATTTTCAATCCAATTTTTATGCCAATTCTTCCCTATAGGTTGGGCCCTTTCCATAATTAGAGAATTAGTTACTCACTTTTAGTGGCATATTAATTTTTTTAGATTACCGGGGCCATTCTGTAAATGTGTGCCCCGGTGAATTGAAGAGTAACCAGTGGCCTAACAGCATTAAGATAAGGCTTAAAAAGTGAGAAAAACACTTTTTATATGCTTCATTTCTTTCTGTCTTCTCATGTTTTAGTTTATGAGGTCCATATATCCTTAGGAGAATGATTGCTTTGTTGCTGAAGTTTGCTGACTTACGGAGCTTTGTACTCTGTTCTACAACTATTAGAAAATCAATAAATGCTACTTCGTGTTAATGGTGCTGTTGTTTTTCCAAGAAATGGAAATTCAGGAAAAAAAAGGCATCACGTTGCAATATTAAAATATCAAATGGAAGATTTTTTTCCCCCCACATACAAATGAAAACAAAATCAGGGCTCAGGTGTTCTTCCAAATACCTATTCTTCCACTGATGAGAAATAAGAGACCTCCCAAACCACTCCATTAAATAGATTCTGGTCACCTAATGGATTCATGCACTTTCTAATGGGAGAACAACCATATTCCCCTTTGATGTGTAAGAGTTCACCCACTGATGGCAAGATGCAATAAATTGATAGTTGCTTTTCAGATTCAATTGGGTACAATATTTATTCAGTTCTCCATATATACCTTGGTCTATACCATGCCCTGTGGAACATACAAGAGAAATGTGTTCTCAAAGAGCAAGATGTTTGCTAAATATAGGTTTTTTTCCTATATTACTGAAAAAAGTCTGAAATTCTCTGTTGCCCACACACACAAGGCAAGCTTTCCCAAATGAATGAATGATTCATTTCAAAAATCCTTCACTTGGGACGCCTGGGTGGCTCAATTGTTTAAGCATCTGCCTTTGGTTCAGGTCATGATCCCAGGGTCCTGGGATGGAGTTCCTTACTGGGCTCCTTGCTGAGCAGGGAGCTTGTGTCTACCTCTACCTGCTTCTTCTGCCTGCCGCTCCCCCTGCTCGTGCTCTTTCCCTCTCACAAATAAATAAATTAAATCCTTTAGGGGGAAAAAAAAAGCCTTCACTTTGTTCTTTCTTGGTATTGGTTGCCTGTTTGGAGTTAGGAGAATGCTGGTGATGGACTGGGAAAACTTTTGGACATAGTGCAATTAGAAAACTGAATTTTTTTTAAAGATTTATTTATTTATTTATTTGACACACACACACACACACACACACACACACACACACAGATAGTGAGTGAGAGCACAAGCAGGGAGAGCTGCAGGCAGAGGGAGAAGTAGGCTTTCCGCTGAGCAAGGAGCCCGATGTGGGACTCAGTCCCAGGACGCTGGGATCATGACCTGAACCAAAGGCAGCTGCTTAACTGACTGAGCCATCCAGTGGTGCCAGACTTTCTGGCGCCCCTAGAAAACTGAATTCTTAATAAAAATCTAGGACCCGCCATCCTCTTAATCATGGCAAAACCATTTCCTAGATTACTATTCTATTTGGTCATACCCATAACAATGATGAAATCCTTGCAATAGCCAATCTTAGGAACATCTATTCATTGTTTTATTGTATAAAAATGAGAAAATTAAGGCAAAAGCCTGTTTAATCCAGTTCTAAATAACAATTTTAGATGAATTAATTATACAGTGAAGTTGACAAATGTATGTTTTGACTGGAATTATAGAATTACTTCAGCTGTCCCATGTGTACTTAGTTTAATAATAGTATGATTTATCATATCGCTTGTCACAATGCTTCTTATAATTAATTGAAGGCAATTAATGTAAAATTAATCTAAATTTTCTTTTATTTGGATTAATAGCATTACATAATTTGTAAAACACATATGACCTCACTACTGCAACCTGTAACAACATATTGGTTTTAATTTTTGCTCTTATATGCTCCCTTCTACCTTTCTACTTTCATTTGTGGTTGTAATCAAAACTGATAATGGTGTGGATACCAAAATACATTTCCCTTCCAAAAATAGGACATGGCCTTAAAAATATGGGATACCTCATTAAAAAACAAAACCAAAACACCTTACAAAGGCTTACTTCAAAACAGACATGTGCATGACTCTGATTTGAAACTTAATGGCAACTTGTGCAACATATAGCTGTACATACATAGATATTTTCAGTAGCTTGATTATTAATTGTTTGTTTTTTATTTCCCTAAATATAAATAAGTATTTTTCTGAGAAAGAGATTTAAAAAGTAGGTATCACCTCTATCTTAATTTTATTCTGTAGTCTACCTTACCTATTTTTCCATTTCAAAGCCCAAATTTCATGATGATTTACCAAGTATGAACATAAGATAAAAGAATCCAAACTAAATATTAACAGTACAGTTTAGAAATGTACGTCCCTAAATTTTAGGGCAAATCCAAAATCAACCTGACATTAAATACCTTAGCCTCTTCTTGTCAAGCTCTTTTCTCTTGGTTGGCTTTGACCTAAATTTTCAACCTGATATTCTTATTCAAATGTGTCATGAGGGCAGCCAGATGGCCTGATTTTTTCAGGGCAGAAGTAAAAACTGTTCTGCTTTCTCATGGATTATTTGAAATATTTCGCTCTTGCAGTGAGTATAAATGTAAACTTCCTGTGTCTGTGAACTAAGCAACAGAAATAGGTTTAAAGTCACAGATCTGAGTTCTGGTCTCCAGTACTGAGTCACCACATACCCTCTGTGACCTTAACTTCTTGGTTTTCCTTTGTGAAAATGGGAATTATAATATGATAGAATATTTTATGTCCTAAAGTTTAGGGAAAGAATAATGTAAAAAGGTTGTAAGAATAACAGCAGGTGATTTTTTGAAGACTGGTTAATAGAGATGCTGTGAAGTGTCTCCCAACAAATGAACTATTTTCTCCCACCAGTGGGGAGAAAATTGCCCACCAATGGAGGGTTAGAGGATGATAAGAAAAGAAAAGAAAAAAAAAAAGAACTTTGATGGTCACGGAGGTACCATTTAGTAGTAATAATTTATTAAGTGGACCTTTGTGGCTAAAAAGAGCTAATTCATCTACCAAATTGAGCAAATTTACATTTTTTCCATCCAAAGGGTGAGACTCCGCATAGACAGTTTTTCATCTTTTGGGAAATAACTGGGTAAGATATGGGCAATGGAGTAAATCAGCAAATTGAAATGTATTCCCAATTGCCAAAACCACAGGCTCCTGGGAAATACACTAAAATATTATGATTAATTGTATATCTACAAAAATTCTTGTAAATGCACTCATGTTAATCACTACTGCAGAAGTGCTGTATTTCCTTATTTTTTATAACATTCCATTTCTTGGAAAAATACAAGATAATTTTAAAAGCAATCAAAAGAGCCAGATTAGTTCATTTTAATTAAATCTTACAGAAAACTGCCTTGTTATAGATGTGAACCCTTGTTAGTGACTTTCTCGAGATGAGAAGATATACCCAGACCTCTGTATTACTGTAATGTACTTTGTACTCTACAGGTAGAAACAAATAAATTCCACCATCATTAAGACTGTATGAAGAAAGCTGAACAGTAGTGGTTTATGTTTTCATAATGAGTTTCTTGTGTTGAGTGCAGAACTTCTGTCATGTTTTCATGGAGTTTTCATAACATCTGTACATAATGAAATGCCTGTTTTCTCCCCTTTGATGAATCACCTTTGGGCAGAAACCTTCATTTGTGTTTTTGAAGTATAACTATTACCTGAATCCAATCCAGTCTCCAAAGATTTCTGTCACGTTTATTTTTTGCATGCAAAAGATTTTCTATAAAAGCTATGATTGATGTATAGCAAGACAAGCCAATTACTGAGAAGCCAGAGTAGATGCTAAATGTGTGTGTTTGGGAGTGGTTAATGGAAATCTTAAAATCCAGACCTTACAGAGGTGCCAGAAAACCCCATTAAAGTTTATCTAAAGTTTTTCTGAAGCATATAGTCAGAATAATGTCCCCACATTCTAATCAGGGGAATTGGTAAGTATGTTACTTCGTATGGCAAAAGGGAACCTGCAGAGATGATTAAGTATCTTAAGGTAGGGAGGTTATGCGGGCTTATCTGGGTGGAACCAATGTAATCACAAGTGTCAGGAGAGATCCAGTTGGAGTGAGAAAGGAAGCAGAAGGCAGTGTGGCACAGCACCTTTGAGCCAGGAAAGAGGGTAGCCTCCAGAAGCTTTAAAGGGCAAGAGAGAATGCTTCCCTGCTGACACCTTAATTTAGCCCAGGGAAACTGATTTCTGACTTTTGACCTCCAGAACTGTCAGATAATAAATTTCTGGCATTTTAAGCCACGAAAATTTGTGGTGGCTTGTTAACAGGAAACTAATACACAATAGTTAATACGACGTTTCAACTTTAGAATATAGAATTCTGAAGTTCAAATTAGAACACAGGGATTCAGACTCCACCCTGAGTCATACCCTTCATCCTTTTCAAATAATAAGAGCTAGAATAAATCGTAGTGATACAAGCCTATTGCACGTGGGTAACTACAGCCAGAGGAGGTAAATGACTTGCTTAAGGTGATGTAGCTAGTTAGCAAGAGAGGAGACTAACTTGGGGGTTGCATAGGGCTCTCCGACTACTGGTTCCTAATTTCTGTCCTACTGCCTCTACTTTATGGTATGAAAACATTTGCATTCAAAAGGTAAGTATTTAAGAAGTGTTTTCAAATGGTGTGATAAGGAGTAGGGGTAAAAGCGGGCATGACAGTGAAGGGGTAGAGCTGGGGAGGGGTCACTTCAGAACAAGAATTTTTATGTGTCTCACTAAATTCCAAACTAGGCAAACAGTCACGAACTGATCAGGCATGGCCCCTGCCCTCTTGGTACTTGTTAGTTAGGAAGGCAAAATAAACAAGTATAATTATAATTAATTAATAACTTGCAAAGAACAAGATTCTGCGAAGAAGTCTTCAATCACAACGTCCAAGGAATTTTCCTTTTTATCTATATGGTCTTTCAATAAGATAATGACCAAAAAAGGAGTTAGCTTCATCAAGAGGCCAGCATATGATTTTGAGCTGTTGTTCTTGTTCTGTGAAGATTTAATAATTGTCTTTTATTTGGGGGAGGAACATATACATATGTTTCTCAATGTCTTTGGAAACCTTCTTGTGTATAGTTTAGAAGCCCTGGTTTGTTGATGACACTTTACTGCAATGCCATCAGTTTCTGTGGAGACACTAACTATTGTGCAGTTAGGGGGAAAAAAAGACTCCTCTGCTTCCCTGTGGCTTTAAAACTGTTTTTACTTGTTTTCCTATTCCACAATTTCAGAAACAAAATTAAAATGGTTTTCATTCAGGCAATATTACTTGAATGCCAACAGGATTCTCTTCTATTTCACAAAGACTATAATATAAACATTTACAAATTAAATACAGTCCAACAGAAAATGAAATCTTTCCTGACCGTCCCATTCTAATGGCAAAGATAGTGTTTCCTCTCCATGGTTTATAAATCTAGAATTTTCTTGGCATTATATTACTTAAGTTTTTTTATAATAACTTATACATTAAACACTACCAATAACTTCAACTTTGTTATTTTGCACAGCTGTGGTATGTAGATAACTTCTATTTATATTAACTGAAGTTACATTTGCATGCTCGTAGGAAAGTACCCTTTACAGAACCAAATTAGTACAAAGCCATGTGAAAGAACAAATCTTGTCTACTTAGAAGAGGCCTGGCAATTCTATTTAATAAAAAAATTCTACATTAACGTTTGTTTCCTGTATTCTGATGGGTCCATTCTGCCTTCTTTTGCATCATTCATTTTAAATAAGTTTTTTTAAAAACTATTTGGTAAACAGCGGATAAGATTCCATGCTCTGAATTCCCTTTTTACACTGGCTTTATTGACTGATTGGATTTTTTTTTTATTCATTTTAACTCCTCTTTAAAATAGGATTCTCTGCCTTACTAAGGTTTTTTTAAGTCCTATGAAATGCTGAATTACATACATATCAGTAAATATTACAGTTGGCAAAGGCTTAAAACTATTCTTAAAAATAGTTTTAAGAAACTAAAAAAAAAAGAAATCCTGAATTTATACATCTAAGTGTATTTTAATATCAGAGTTAAATGTTAAGTGTTAACAGTGAATCCATGGAGATGGTGTAGTACTCTGTAGTCTACGTACTTTTAAGTAGCACAAGGTCTTTCAACATAATTAGCACAGAATATTGAACCCCGCCAGAAATATGGGATTTGTCATTAAATTTAGAGGCTTCCTTATCTTTCTGAGTCTAATCATGTGTGCAGAAGACTAATTGTTATTGGCATGGTCTTTATTGCTCATAGCTTTCTTTTATTTTAAATGGAATGGTCTGCTTTGTGAGAAATAATTAGGTTTTATAGGCCTACCTGCATAGAGCCTTTTGTTGAATGTCTTATGGTTTTGCCAATTCAGATCCTGAGAGCAATTAGAGGCTGTGGCAGAACTGTTCCTTAAATCACAAACATATTGTGTTATTGCCTGCTTTTTATTTTTTACCTGCAGTAGCAGATGCAGAAGCTTCAGTTACTTGTGAGTACACAGAGTAATTGTGAGCCAATGCAAAACTTGGTTTGGGTGGTATAAGCTAGGAAGAAGATGTTATGTAAGTCTGGCACATGGCACTGTGTCCTGATGTCTGACATGGTCCCTAAAATCATTATGTCCTCAATTGTAGAAGAAAAAGTCTTTATCCATTCTCTAAACTGACATGGTGATTTCATTGTCTAAAAGAACAATCAGAACTGGCCAAACTGTAGTCTTTTAGTATGTATGGATTTGTTCAACCAGAATAATTTATTTGCTTTCCATTGCCAGTTGGGAATTATTTGTTGCTCAGTGAGGTAAATAATAGAGATACTTTTCAAAAGTGCTCATTACAGTTGTAGCAATCATTTCATTTATGAGAGAGATCAATTTATATGATGAGTCAGAGACTCACTGGTGAGATCTGATAGTAGTATCTAAAATCTTGCAAATTTTAACAGTTTTTTTTTTGGAGAGAAATTTGTGTTGTAGTGGAAGTTTTACTGAATTATTTTGATCACTTTGCCTACTTACCTTCCCCATGACTCAGGAAGACTCAATCAGATTACTGTGAATAAGTTAATGATGGTGAAAATCATTGTCATCTCTATGTTAGGATGCCCCTATAAAATGCACGTTACCTTGGAATTATTTGTCAGAGAGTGGTGATGGATAGGTATTCGTTTTTCCAAAACTCTTTCACCAAGTGGCAGCAAACTGTGTGTATACTGTTCCATTGGACTTGAACTTAACAGTGTTTTATCCTCTGTGTATCTTCAACATGTTAGCCAGTTACCATTTGCTCAGGCAACTCTACTCCTGCTACCATATAATCAATAACAGTCAAGGTGATTTCAATCTTGACAGTTTTCTTTACTGAAAAATTGCTTTGCATAGGCTTTTTACCATTCCACTTGACAAGCCATCTTCTCTCAAATCTATGATGTCAGGCATTATCAATCCCAAAAAGGCACTGACAACCTTAGACATATACATGTACAAGTCAATATTATTTTTCAACTAATATCCTTTGGAAATTTTTTTTTACTGAAATAATAGAAGCTAGAAGAATTTGTGACCTGAATCTAGTGGCAAACCTAAAGCTGAGTTTGGAAAAATGTCATACAAATTTTTAGGCTCCACAGTGAAATGTACTGGTGAGGAGTTGGGTGAGCCTGTCATTTTTGTTATATAGGTTGATTGTGAAAATATTTTCATAGCAACCAGTGGTACTAAGATGTTTATTTTCTGAACTTCTTTTCCTTCCTTCCTCCCTTCTTTCCCTCCCTCCCTCCTTCCTTCCCTCCTTCTTTCCCTCCTTCCCTCCCTCTCTCTCTCTCCCTCTCTCTCTCCTTTTCTTTGCTTTGCTTTGCTTTCCCTGGATAAAAGAAGAAACAGGGAAAATACTTTTATATTACCTGGCAGATTCCATTTTGGGTAATGCATTTCAGACAAGAAAAAAGGTATTTGTTGCTTTGAAGAATACCTAAAATTTTTGAAATCCTAAGAGGGGTTTACAGTTGTATAAGAAATTGGCTAATTAAAATATTAAAAGATAATTTGAGGGATTATTTTTTTATGGAAAAGAGATGAAGAAAACAGAAAACCCAAGAATAAACTTAGCAAGTAAAAAGTTTTATTTAAAATAATTTGACTTTTTTGTCATAAAAATGAATGGAATAATTATTCTGTCATGGAGAAAACCCAGCCTGTTTCTATTTTATCTTATATGAGTGTAGTCTCCATTGACAGCATGATCCTTTAAACCTGCCCATGCTGTTCTGGACATTTTGGCCACAAAAAAACCTCTTTTGTATTCACGGTGCGTAAACCTTATGAAAATCAGTTGTAGTAGTGCTGTTTTTTGGTCTCCAGAAGATCAAATAGAACCTAGGAAATAAATCTAAATGAGGTTGGAATTATTTGAGTAATTTATCCCTTTTATGCAATAGGGTTTGGGAAGAATTATGTGTTATGAATTATGACAACTTATAGTAATTAAACTTAAAGTAATTAAACTAGAAATAGTTTGCATACTCCTTGCAAATATTCAAGAAGTATTAGTATTAAATAAAATTTGGAAGTTCCTTGTAGTCCTATTTTCGGAGATAAATATTGTGTATGATTTGATGCAGACCTTTCCATATTTTTATGCATGTGTAAGTTTATTTTATCTACTTAAATGCAGGCAAACTGTATTTACTGTTCCATCATTTGTTCTCTTAACAATATAATGAGGATTTGTTAATATGTGTAGGTCTATCCTTTTTTAGAAATAGATGTACTATAATTTCTTTAAACAATTCCATATGCTTAAGATTTGGACTGTTTTCAAATTTTCTCCATTATAAACACTACCATAATAAATGATCTTATTCATATATCTTGGCATACTTGTTCAATTATCTCCTTAGCATAGTTTCCTGGAATTAGATTTGCTGGCTTAAAGATGTTCAGGCAGCTAATACTGTTTTACATTCCTACCATCAATGTTTTAAAATTTGGATTTCCACATCCCTTAGTAACATTGCCTTTAACTTTCTTTCCTGTGTTACTCTGATAGGCTAAAATATATCTGATTATTTTTTAAATCTGCTGCCCTTTGTTATTAGTAGATTAGTTGTCTTTTCAGCCATCAGATTTAGCAGGTATTAACTAATGTATAACGTATATTTACCTATAGCTCTAGATCTAGATCACAGATGGAGATGTAGACATAGTTATAGGTACAAACCTAGACTTAGACATAAGCAAAAACATACAGACACTTTTTCCTATTGCAAGCCTTTGTTGATGCCATTTCATTTACGTAGAATCTTGGATTTCTCCCCTTTTACCTTGATTCATCCTGGAAAGCTGAGCTCATATTCCACTGTCCCTACTAAGCCATAGCTATTCTTTGATTGCTCCTTTCAGAAATCTTATCTCCCTCCTTAGAGCATCTATGATGCCTTGCACTTCTCTGGGACACCTATCCTATTCGCTTTAGTTTAACTTAGATGCATCTTAACTTCAGCATTGTTAGGTAAGCCCCCTGGTTTCAGGAACTATGTCTTGCCCATTTTTATCCTCCATAGATACCTTATGATCTGATAATATTTATTGATTTGGGGAGGGTAGAAGTCAATATTGTATACTTATAAATTTTCATTGTTGTCTGCCACAAAAGATATATGATTTTTGTTAAGTATGGCATTCTGGTAAAGAACATGGGGTTTAGATCAGAGAATTTGCCACTTAATTGCTGTGTGACTTTGGGAATGTTCCTTATCTTCAATGAACCTCAATTTAATTCTGTGAAATGAAGGTAATAATAATATAGTTCACAAAGTAGTAATGAAGAATAAGCAAGATAATAGTTTGGAAAGTGTTTTGCACATTTTTTATAAACACAAATATTATTATTACAGCTAAGATGTGAATTTTTATGTCAGTAGAAGATAAATAAGAAGACCAAGTCCCCCTCTCCTGATGTGTACCCAGTGGTGTGAATCTTAAGAATATAAATAGATAACAAGATTTTACATGTAAATGTTATAACCATATGCATCGATCAGAAATTGTTTAGTAAACGCAGAAAGAAAAATCAACTCACAAACAGGGTTATGCTTTCTTTCCTGTATGATAGAATAGTTAAATTAATGGCTAAATCTAATTAAGAAACTGAAAAATTATAACATGCATGTTGCCAATACTAAGCCCAATGAACTGTGAGATAGGGATATGGCAACACTAAAAATTACCTCACCACTGTTGAATATTAAGGCAGTTTTGCTATCTATCCTTAGAAATAAAATAGCCCTTGCAATTACGTTTTGCAATTTGTTATTGGTTCAAAAATTAATGACTTTTATTGTAATAAATGGATCATCACAGGTGACAAAGCACAGTTTTAATTAACAGTGGCAGGTAAAACTCCCTACCATCAGATGGAATTTATATTAGCAGTTATATAAGAAATTATGTTTTGATCATCACAGTTTTACACTGAAGTTAAGAGTACTAATTATACATTCCTGCTCTTAAATGTTTTGTGGGGTATGGGAAAACATAAAAATTGTAAATTAAGTTTGAAGTTCAATATGTTCTTCTGTCCTATCTTGATAGATATACTTTCTGTTTTTTTTTTTAAAGATTTTATTTATCTGACACAGAGAGAGTGTGTGTGTAGAAGCAGGGAGAGCAGCAAACAGAGGGAGAGGGAGAGGGAGAGGGAGAAGCAGACTCCCCGCTGAGCAGGGAGCCTGACGTGGGGCTCGATCCCAGGTGCCTGGGATCATGACCTGAGCCGAAGGCAGACGCTTAACTGACTGAGCCACCCAGGTGCCCCAATAGATACACTTTCATAATGATCTAGAATCCCAGGTTTGATTTTAGAATTCTACTCTTGAACTTCCACATCAGACCTTGGCTGAAGAGCAGGCCCCCCATTTGTTGCGTGATCCGTTACCTTTCCACCCCAGACTAAGTGCTGCACAAGAGATTTTGTGCTTCACCTCTAGTGAATCATACTTCTAAGCCCCTCAACACCAACTCTCAGCCCCAAAAGGCTGTGTCTTGGCCAACCTTCTAATCTAGGGAGATACATACTTGTAGAGTATTCTACCTTCAGGAGGATGGAACACAAAAGAGGCTTGAACAGGCCCTGTATTGGGCTCAGGGGCCATTAGGGCAGGAAATGTCAGAGTCCTAAATACCTGGAGAATAGTCTAGAAAAGGTACTGTACACTGAAGATGGACATATCCATACCATTTGGTTCAGTAGACTCCTTGTCCCCAGAGGAGTGCTGGATGGCAGGGAGCCATAGTGAGGTCTTATAAGGTACAGGGCCCAGGGGTCTGCCTCACCTGGGTCTAGGTGTGGTAACGATCATACATGAAGCACTTGAATACATATCAGAGATGTCAGTTAGTTAATGGCACAAATATCTCAATGATGATACTAACTCAGAAATACTGGTTTTAAATTATATGCACTTTAGGAAAAAAAGCTTTATATTTAAACCAATGAGTAATTCAGTATATTAATTTTGTTTTACAAGCAGGGTTCTCAATAACATGATTTCTGTTGTGTTGTGGTATTGTTTCTTTTTTAACATATTTGTAGTGCATGTAATTATTGAGAAATCTAGTTTCTGTATGTCAGAGACACAAGGCATATCAAATAATCAAAACAGACAAAGCTATAGTCATGAGTATATGCACTGGTCAGGAGAGTCTAGGTATTTGCTAACAGGACCAATAACCAATCTGGTATACTGCACACATGCATATATCTAGAAAAGAAAGAAAAATAGATGCATATGCACCAAATTGTTAACAATGGCTTCCTTGGAGGTGGTGTCTATGTTTTAAAGACTGTGTTTGTGTTTTTAGTACTTTTGTAATGTTTTTAAAACTATGGTCTTATGATAGGCTTTAGAAGTATAAATACCTAATACAATACTTATGTGTTGAAAATTAAAATATTTGTCCATCTAACATTAATTTTGCTTTCATGCCATGCCAAACTGGTGATAGACATCCCTTTAAGTAAATTTGACATTAGGTAGACACAACTAATTATGGATTTTTCAAATATTTAATGAATGAATATATATCTAATCTGACAATGTAAGAAAGTTGAAATGAACATACTAAAGATAGAGTGGAAAATATTAGCCATACATAAAATAGAAAAAGACCAACAAGGTACCCAGCTTGCCCTTCTTGACTTATTTGGAACTGTAGATTCTGGAATCTCATTACTGCCATGTTTAACATTTAATCTAATACTCTATTATTAGCTATATTCCTACTCACATTAAAAAAAAAAAGCTCCCTGCATAGATTTTCCAGGTTCATTTCCTTCTTACTTGACTGTCTAGCACAGTCTAATTTTTTCAGCATTCAGATATCTAAACTAAGTTTTAAATGCAATGTTTCTGAATTATTTCTAATTGTTGCCTACTAAAAGTGAGTAATATTGCTTAAAAGTAATTTAATTTTCTAGAACTTGGTTTATGAATGCTCTCTAAGTCTATGCCTACAGCAATCATTGAATGGCCCACAGCACACAAGTGCCATGCCTCGAATAGCAAGGCTTTTGTTAACGAAATTTTAATAATTAAATTTTTAATTGCATCTGTAAACTTTTTGTTAACTAAGTCTGTTTTGCAATAAAGTTCCTTTATATCTGAGACATCTTGGAGGTAATACATACTTTGGAGGCATCTAGTTCAGGCTTAGTAAACTCAAAAACATAACAAGAACCAATCAAGTACCCTGAAAGAGCAAATTGGGTAATCCCTAAGCAAGTAGGGACTTATGGTTCCTGTGATGACCTGGGAGTACATACACCTCTTAAGGACATTCAAGTTAAAACTAATTTTTTAAAGTACTATGTCAATGAAACTAAATGCTCTCATGGACAAAAATTGAATATCTGGCTACAAGTTTGAGACTCTAGAACTCAGATTCCCATTTATTATACACATTTATTATTCAATATTTAACTACACAGACAAAGAGGTCCACAGATTGCCATATTGGAGAAACAGGAAAAATATAAACTCATGAGATGCAGACAGTCGAATAGCATTGATTTTATGTTGGGTACCTAATTTTGTTGAGCTCCTTTTGGCCATCTTTTTGGATTTAAATGATTTAGGATAATATTTTATAGATATTGCAATTTAGATGCTTCTGGTTGAGAACCATCAGTGGGCTTGTTAGTTTGTTTCTGATGACAGTGGGAGCAAAATCAGTGTGTTTTGCTTTTCAGGCCAGGGGCACAAAGGGTAATCTCCCAAGTTGAAACATGGAACATAAAGAAGTACCCCAGTGAAGCATAAAATGTTAAAGCTACTACTTCCTGCATGTCTGTGTTTCATGGGCTAATGCATGAAGGCAGCAAGGCTCATTATTTTTCTGTTTCTAAGGTCAGGTCAACCAAAGGCTTAAAAGAAAAAAATGGAGGCTGAGGGGACTTGTTCTTTTGCCAGGTATGGGTCTCCCCATCATCCTTATCTTCTACCTGCTCTTAGGGGTGCCCACTAAGTGTGGTGGTTGCTTATACTCGTTACCGGAATTGACCAACGAAGGTGATGTTGAGTTGCCATGAAATGCCAGCCCAGCTACCCAAGGAGGTAAGATAGAGACTGGAACCTGACTGGCAACAAGGCTGTTTGAATGCCATCCAACATATTGAGCCCTTTCTATTTCCCAAGAGGAGGGACAGTACTTTTTCCAGCTTTGGAGTGGCACTGAGACCAAGCTGATCACTAAGTGAGTCAGAGAGTGAGCAATAGAAAACTGTGAGGGCACAGAGCAGGGCAGGTCATTTTACTTCCAAGTCACTTTTGTTAAGAACCACGGTTTGCTATTTGGTTCCTGTTTTAAAGCATCTTTAAAAAGTGAACTCAATACAGATCAGGAAGTACACATTCCTAAGCTGTGCTTAATAATAATTGATAAAGTATGTAATATATGCTAACCACTCTGTTGAGTGGTTTTGTTTGTTTGTTTTTTGCTGGTTCACTTAATTCTTATAGTGTGGTGTAGGTATGTACTGAGATCTCCAGATGAGGAAACTGCAATTTAGAGAAAGTGAAATGTTTGCCTAGGAATACATAGCTAGTAAGTAATAGTAGAATAATTTTCTTGGTGTGATTCATCTCACTTATTAAAGAGCTTTTACATTTGAGAATCTTGTTTTGCACTGTTACAGAATAAAAACAGCAGAAAGGGACTAGGTGAATGAACTATTTGGGAGAAAGGTTTTGTATCCCTTCTATTACAAACAAACTTGATTTCACTTTTCTATTTTCTACCCATCGGATGGTATGCAGAAGTTCTTATTATGCTTCCTGATATTACATTGCTAAGAAAAATTAAACTACCTAAATAAGTAGCATCCATCGTTTTTGCAGAAAGACAGTTCATTAGTCAAGAATATATAAACTGTTCCACACACTGCTTCCGTTGAATGTTTAAATGAAAAAAAAAAAATCCTTGTCCTGTTCACAGTGTTTTTTATATCATGACACTAGGAAAACAGGGTTTCAGACTTTTTTTAACAAAATATTTCTTTGTTTATTTTTTTATTGTTTTTCAACTTCTGAACAACAAACATTTAAATAAAAATAGCAGAGTTGTATTTTAAACTATTTGAAGGATTTTAAATGTGCCTAATAAATGAACATGTTTACAAAAGCCAGTGATATTCATAAAACAATTCTACCACTAATATAAAATTTTTGAGTTATTTTGCAAAACAAAATTGAGTGAGTCTCCATTTTTATTGGTTTCCTGTCAAAACTGACTGCATAAAAGAGGTGGTAGACACAATGACTTTAAAGTTTTAGAAGAAGGATTTAAAGGAATTAATCTTTATAGACCTTTATAATTTCTAAATTGGACTAAAATATTGCTCACTTTCAAGAAGGAGGTGACACAGATTTTGTAGATATATTCATCTTACCTAAATACACAAGTGCTTATTAATAAAATAATTTTTGTCCATGTATATAATATATACCACCTATACATAATGTCTGCATTTCAGTTTGAAGCACCAATATATAATTTGTAAGAAAGTGACTTATTTTAAACTCTAGTCTCTCCCTTACAGCAGCATAAGTGTTACTAATATATAGGAAAAAAGAGGCAGCAGGGTCTTCGCCTCCAGAAGACCTTGGGATCGCACCCCTTTGGAGCTCATCAGAGCCCATTCAGGTTTATCCTGAGGGACCACTTGATGCATTGCCTGATACTCCTTCTTCCCAGGGGATGAATGCACAGTTTCGGCAAGACACCCAACTCCTGCTGACTTGAGAAAAGTGTTATTTTAATGATGATTATAATGAGCTCTAGTGTTGCTGGGAGCCAAATGTATCCTTAAGTCCAAGAGAGAACACTGCAATCAGGGTGAAGCTTAGATTATTATTTGATAAACTGACCTTTTAATTAGGATATCTTCCTCCTTCTGTACTCATTTATTGCCTACTCTTCCAAGGTGAATAATTGCTATGTATCTTTATGAAGATATCATAGCAACGGAAGCACAATGAATGCACTGAAAGGAGGGGACTACCAGACTGCTTATCCTGACACATTAATCAATGAAACTGCGCCTTTGATCCTAGCACCTGAATGCATTTTTAGTATTTGATTTTGCCTCCAGCAACCATTACAAGTTACTTTTTATTAAGTGACTCCAGCCTTAACAGATGGTTTTTAACCACTTCTAAGCCCACCTCTGCACTGTATTGTCATGAGAAGTTCATTAAGGAATCATCTAACAAAAGCAACTTCAGCTAGACAATTCAGTATGATGATGCTCTAGCAATCCTTAGAGTTAGTGGACTTTGAGCATGGACTTTAGTCTTTAATAGAATTTGATGTAATCTTGTCTGAAATTGTTTATCTTCTGTCAGAATTTAATATGATTACAAGTTTTATGAAAAAAGAATAAAATTAAATAGTTTTTATTTTTAAAGCTGTTTAGGTCACTTAAGGGAAGAACAGTGACTTGATAGTTGCTCATTTCCATTTTTACAAAAAAAATATATCAAGCCAGATAACACTGGGCGTGCATGACAGGTAAGAAACTAAAGGTTTTGGTCCCAGCTTGCTATGCAACAGCTCTTGACCAGTGACTTCTGAACTGTTTAGGCAGTCATCCATAGTAACATATTTTCCATGGTCACACAGTATACGGAATGTATGCTAAGAACTGAAAACATGTTTCCCAGAATTGTACGCTTTGTGCAGACTACGACTTTATTTTCTATTCTATAGTATGCTATTTCACTCAAAAGAAATGCTGGTCACAGATCACTACGATGATTTCACAATCCATGAATGGGTCTCAGTCTGGAGGGAGAGAGATATACAATAGATTTCTAAAACTTCCTTTCAGTTATAAAAATCTATAACACGGACTGGAAAATGCATGTAGATATGACTCTCATATGTTAGTTTCAAGTCAGTGAATATCCTGAATAAGCCAATAGATGCATTGCTTGCCTGTGTGATCCCATTCAGTGTATGGCTCTATCTGTTTGTTTCTAAAATAGATGGTAAGATGTAACAGTCTTAAAAATATTTTTTACTAATTATCAAAAAAATGCTTGTAACAATACCTGAAGCTTTCCATTACTATATGGTTATGTGTGAGTATTCAGACTGGTGAACTGAATGTGAAAAACTTTTCTTGAGCCATTAAAATTAAATAGTTTCTTACTTGCTGAGCCACAGTTGAAGGTAATTTATGTAATGAGATCCACTTTTCATACCACTGCTATTTTCTTTGCCCCCAGGGTAGACTAGGCTGGCATGGAAACTTCATGAGGTCAGAAACCATTTATGTCTTTCAGCCTATTGACCATTTTTCCCCCAAAGGAAAGCACCATTCCAGGCCCAGTCCATACACTTGTTAGATATTTGTTGATATAAATAGAAATGGATGGGCAGATGGATGAATGAGTTCATTTTAATAAGGCTTGCCCTAGGTAACTGGAAATAGCAAAGTTTTCTTTTCATCTCTGGCTTTTCTTTCTTTCAGTTCTTCTTGGACTTAGTCCTCTTAGTAAATACACATATTCTGGTCTCTTGTTTGACCACAACTCCTTTCTGTATCCTCCTGCTTACCTAAAGTTTTTTAAAATTTAAAATATCTGCCCAGTATCTGGTTCCTGAGGCCATTTAGTTACACACTAATTAATTCATGTCAAAGAATGAAGAGATCTCAGTAATGGCTTTTAGTGTAACTGCTTCCAAGAGAGTTTACATCTCAACCAGGCTTCTGGGACAAGTCATCGTCTTGGATGGTGGTTTTACCAGTACTGTCAGAAAGATATGGGAAAATTAAAAGAGGATACTTTGTCAGTGTCCTGTAAATAACCTCAAAGAGTTGATGTTTGAACTCTCCTCAGAAAATACTGAGACTTATGCTGGGGACAGAGGTGAATGAGAAATACTGAAAATAGTAAAGTGTTCATATATGTGATATGATATATGTATCCGTTCTATAGTCTAGGAGAGGGTTTTCTCAAACTGTGGTTGTGGATTTTGGGGTGTTTTTAGAAAATGCCAATTTCTGAGTTATAGTCCAGACCTTTTAAATCAGAATTTCTGAAAATAGTAACCAGGAATCTTGATTTTATTTTTTAAAGATTTATTTATTTATTTTAGAGAGAGCATGAAAGCAGAGGGAAGGACAGAGGGAGAGGGAGAGATCAAATCCTCAAGCATACTCCCCACTGATTGTGGAGCTCAAAATGGCCAACGTGGCCCAACGTGGGGCCTGATGTGGGGCCAGTCCCACAACCCAGAGATCATGACCTGAGCCAAAATCAAGAGTCAGGTACTTAACATATTGAGCCACCCAGGCACCCCCAGAAATCTTTATTTTAAAATAAACTCTCAAGTGATACCCATGCATGCTAAATTGAAGACCCAAATTTAAACATGTTTTTCATGTTGAAGAGTGTCTATGATAACTTGTTTGAAGGTAAGCTCCAATGTCCTTTTATTCAGGTGACACAAAAGTCATTTATTTCTCCTCTTGCATTATGAATGGGCCTTGGGACCATATGACATGGAAGGACAATTTAGCCAGTAGGAACTCCCAGACAATTCTAGCCTACTTATCAAAATTTCACCTCCATAAAAGGCAGAGCCAGCTTCCAGTATATTACAAATTATTTACTTAGGAAAGGCAAAAGATTTTAAATGAGAAGATATGGTGGATGTCTTTTTAATCTTGTTTCAACTTCAGAAACAAACAAATAAGCAAACAAACAAAACAAAACTTCCATTATACCACACATTATTAGGAAGTTAATTTCACTAAGGAGAAAACACAACAAAACTAAATGTTTTATTTATATTTTTATGCACATACATTTTGGATACTCCAGACTTTTAGATTTTCCATTTGAGTCTCCCTATAAGCAAGGGTAGCAGAGTTAAATTTATTCCTTAAACAAATATTATTATTGAATACCTACCAGATAGCAGGCATACCGCTAAGATCTGGAAATGGAAGAATAAACAAAGACTTGGTACCTGTTCTCAAGGAGTGCTTGATAATGTTAAGGAGATAACTATTTGCGAAATTAATTTTTAATGATATCTAAGTACAGTTGTAAGGAGGAGAAGTATGTGAGAGGCGGACCAGGGTGTCTGATCCAGCCTTGGGGATCAGAGAAGGCTGCCTTGAGGAATGATATTTAATCATAGTCTCGAAGAATAAACAGGAGGCAGTTGACCAGGCAAAGGGCCAGGTAAAGCCTCTCAGGCAGAGAGACAATGTGAATGAAGAGTCTGTCTTTTCATTCTTTTTTTAAAGATTTTATTTATTTATTTGACAGAGAGAGAGCACAAGTAGGCAGAGCAGCAGGCAGAGGGAGAGGGAGAAGCAGGCTCCTCGCTGAGCAGAGAGCCTGACGCGGGGCTCAATCCCAGGACCCTGGGATCATGACCTGAGCCGAAGGCAGACGCTTAACCGACTGAGCACCCAGGCACCCTGTCCTTTCATTCTTAAAAGATGTGTTTTTATGACTGTTCTTCTATTTTCTAAGTAAACTATAGTTTCATTTGTACATAATCATTTCTTTACTTTCTACTTCCAAATTTTTCACTTCTGGTCACCAAATTCTAAAGTAAAATACAAGCATGTAATAATTTATAATAATAATAATAATAACACTAATAATAATAATAAGTTCAGGGTACTTACTCTGTGCAAAGTATAGTTCTTAGTATATTTATAAATTATCTTATTTCAGCTTTACAACAGCTCAATAGGCTTTTCTAAGGCAAAACACACTAGATAAATTTGATGTAATTATTTAATTTGATGTAATTATTTATAGAGATTATTACAGAAGGCCTGGAGAGAGTAGAGAATTTTAAAAGCAATAAAATATGTTTATTGCTGCTAGAGGAATTATAAAATAATTTTGTATCATCTCTGCAATATAGTAGTCACTAAAGCATGGCTTGCTCTTCACTCTGCATAGCCATTTAATCATCTGAACAGATTGGAAAAGTGGCCCCCATTTGACCAGGATAAAGTACAAAGCATGCATTGGAGCTGAGTAGGAAGCTGCTGTGACTTGATGGACATCATGAATAAATGCTTGGCAGAAAAGGGGTCCCAATGGACCTGAGTTAGGTATTTAATTATTAGGGATTTAGAGTCCTTTGGATTTTTCTAGAGTCTCCTCCAAAACTGTAAATGTCCTAGAATGGAAAGATACCTTAAGCAATGGCACCCCTAAAGAATTACTAAAATAACAGAATTGATTGTAAAATTGCTGCAAAATTAGTGCCTAAGACTGGGTTGGTAGACTTTGCTATCTCAATAGCAAACTCTGTGATAGCTTTCTGAAAGTCATTGTCCTGTACAAGCCTTTCTTTCTTTATCTTCATAAATGGCCTCAGACCTACACTCAAATATTAAGCCATGAGAGACAATAATAAGGAAAGGTGCACTTTAGACACACCAAACCCAAGGCCTCTCATATATACTACCTGTTTGACCTTGACCTAATTACTTAACCTCTCTATGCCTCATTTTCTTCATCAATATAAGGAGAATGATAATATTACCACTATCAATAATAATGTCAGTAATTATCATATGATTTTTGTGAAGGTCTACTTATTAATTTACTCATTCTAACAAGTTCTTAAGCGTACCTACTGTGTGCCAGGAACTATAATGCTTTTTAATGGTGGAAAGACAGACAATAAATAAAAGAACAAGAAAAGTATAAAATATGGAAAAAATAATTTGAGAGAGACAGAGATATTTTAAGTAAGATATGTAGGGAAGAGTTCTCTAATAAGGTAGCATTTAAGTAGATACCTGAAAGGAGTAAGCAAATGAATCCTACAGGTATGTGTGCAGTGGGAACATATCAGACAGAAGGAACAGCAGAGGCAAAGGTCTTAACACGAGTGTTCATGGCATATTCAAAGAACTGCAAGGGGGTCGTTGCAGCTAGAGCTATGTGAGCAAGGGGGAGAATTTTCAGAGATAAGTTCAGAAAGGTATCAGGAGAGTAAGAGCAGATGAAGGCCTTATAGAACATTATAAGGTCTGGCTTTTACCATATATCATCAAATTTAAGACACTCTTGAGTGTTAGCTTTATCATTATTCTATGCATACCTCAGGGGTGGGGAACTTTCCATGTAAGCAATGGCACAATACTTTCCAGTCAAATGCAATTTTTATTTTGTATTTTTTTTAAATTGTTTTAAAGATTTTATTTATTTATTTGAGAGAGAGAGTGAGAGAAAGCATAAGCAGGGGGTTGGGGAGAGAGGGAGAAGCAGGCTCCCCGCTGAGCAGGGAGACCCATGTGGGACTCGATCGCAGGACCCTGAGACCATGACCGGAGCTGAAGGTAGACACCTAACCGAGTGAGCCATCCAGGCATCCCTTAGTTTGTATTTATTTAAATAGCTCATTTAATCTTATTTAGATAAAGATTCTTTTATAGGCCATGCTGGTCTGTCACTGTCTTTTTGCACACACAGTAACTTCTCATTTCAATGTCAAATCACAGTGGAAACTTCTTGAAGACATTAAACTCTAGATGTTTAAACAATACCTATTAGTCAACTGAAGTGATGGCACTATGAACAGCCATGTCTAAGCTTGTATATGTATAAGCAATGACCGCTGCCCTACTGGCTGACAGCAAATGCAAGACACTTCTTAATTTCATATATAAAAAATAATGTGTATTATAGTAAGTTAAATATGTAGTGTAAATGAGATAGAAATTCAGAGGAGGGTGTTGAGAAAGGGGGTAACGATTTAATTCAGAAATCACTCTTGCTCCCATGAAGATAGATTGAGTGAAATGAGCAAAGATGGACGCAGAGAGTGGCCAGGGCATTTATTTTAAAAATAGTAATTCAGATGGTTTGTTTGAAGTGATAGTTCAGAAATGGTATGACATGGTGAGGTTCTGATAGATTTTAAAGGTAGAACTGACAAGGTTGCTGATAATTTTATATAGGGTAGGAGAAAATAAAGAAATCAAAATGACCCCGAGGTTTTTGGCTTGAGATGGGGAAGACTGTGGGTGGATGGATTGGTGTCCATAGAGAAGGTCAAGAGTCTGATTTTGGACATGATACATTTGAATTGCCTATTATTCATTCAAGTGGAACTGTTGAGCAGGCAGTCAGAAAATGAGTCTGGAGTTCAGAGAAGAGATACAGTCTAGAGATATAAAATTGACATAAAATGACTCCATCCTAATAAAGATGCTGTTCAATACTATGAATCAGGATGACATCACCTAGGGTGGCATTTCTCAATATTTTTGTCCACTATCCACACTTAAGACAACATTTTACATCAAAAAGCATACACAAACACACAAGGTGTATTGTTTCATATAATTTTATCTTACCATGTATGATAAATTTTGTTTCTGCTTCAATTTTTGTTCAACACCCAAACGTTACTGAATGTTACTCAGATTAAGAAATACTGCCTACAGTGTGAATGAGGATAGAGAAGAGAAGAGCCCCCAGGACTGAGGCTTGGAGTGCTCCAACATTCAGAATTCTAACTGATGTCATATGTATGAAGATCTTCAACAATGCCTCACTTAAAAAATTAAGTGCTCGAGGGGTGCCTGGGTGGCTCAGTCATTGAGCGTCTGCCTTCAGCTCAGGTCATGATCCCAGGGTCCTGGGATGGAGCCCTGCATCGGGCTCCCTGCTCCGCGGGAAGCCTGCTTCTCCCTCTCCCACTCCCCCTGCTTGTGTTCCCTCTCTCACTGTGTCTCTCTGTCAAATAAATAAATAAAATCTTTAAAAAAAAATTAAGTGCTCAAAACATGTTAGTTTTTATTATTAAGGTAGACTTTCCCCCTCAAATATTCCTTGACTTATTTTTATCAGTTTCATAGTTAGAGGGTTCAGGCTATAGGATACAGAAAAAGAAATAGATGCTGTGTTAGTTTTCAGTGATACATAACTAATCTCCACAAACCGAGCAGCTTAAAACAACACAAATTCATTATGTCAGTTTTGATGGCTGAGAAGTCTGGGTACAGTTTAGCTGGGTATTCTCTTTTAGGATCCCACTAGGCTACGATTCAGATGTTAACCATGGCCGTGGTCTCCTCAGAGGCTCAACTAGGGAAAGATATAATTCAAAGCTCCTTAGGTGTGGGCAACATTCATCTCCTTTAGGTTGTAGGCCTGATCTCCCTACTGACTTGCTAACTGTTGGCCAGGGGTTACTCTTAGCTCCTAGATGCCACCTCCTACTCCTTGTCATGTGACACTTTCCCTAGACAATTCAGAGCATGTCCTCTTACTTCCTCAAGAACAGCAGGAGAATCTCTCAAACTTCAGTCTGCTAACATAGATATAGCATTACATAATTATGAGACTGACTACATGCCACCGTTGCTTTATAGCATAACTTAATCAAGAATATAAAATCATTTTTGTCAGACTCTATTGGTTAGAAGGAAGTCATTCGTTATATTCACTCTCAAGGGGAGAAGACTATATAAGGGCCTGACTTACTGGGGTCATTTTAGGGTGTGTCCTCCTACCTTTCTCCAGATATTCTTCACAGCCTGGAACCTGTGCTAAAGTGTGAAATTTCTGTTCTTCATCTTGATTATGAAATAGAGTAGTATAGAGTAAGGGTAAAAAGTCATGAACCCTATTTTTAGTACCTTCACTTTTATTATGTGAAGGTAACTAATCTGTCAGAACCTCAGTTTTCCCATCTTTAAAATGGTGATGACAGTGTCTTTCCAACATCTTTTCTCACAGGACAGTCATGAATATTATATGAAATAATTTATATTTTGATTTTGAGCTATAAAGTGGTAACAATATAAAAAACTCTAAGTTGACATTTTTCTTTATTATGATGGTTATACTCTGGTTCTCTGAGCTTTCGTTGTCTATCAGGGAGGCTACAGCAATGTTATAAATGGCTTATAGCCTGTCACCTTGCTCTAAACCTTGTCCATAGCAAGCTCTCAGATATTCATTGGAGGAATAAACCATGTTTCTCTCCATTTGGTTTATAACTAGTTTTGTTTATCTTGGGAGCCATAGATAGTTTTACCTTACTTTATAAAGCATGTTTGATTTTTAAAACAAACTACAAGTGTTTCACAGTTTGTACTAAAGGACTACTTTATTGCTTTTTTTTTATTACCTGAAAAATGCAACAAAAGTTTAAAATTAATAACAGTCAGTAACAGGGAATAGGGATAATAAAAGTAACTCACTTTCTGTTTCCTTATAAAAAAATCAGAAAACTTTCTGGTGGTTTATCAAGGGATTTTTTTTTTTTTTTTTTTTAAGGAGAGAGAGAAAGACATAAAAAAACTTAAACTTTTCTACTGAGCATCTCTCCATTGAGAACAGGATTAGGGATTTGCTTGATTTGGTTGGTTCCTCAACTTCCAGAAGACCCATATCCATATTTGGGATGAGAAAGCAACAGTGAAACATCAAGTAGAAAGCAGATTTACTAGGACATATCAAATCCAGGTACCATAAGTATTTCATAGCACCATGTCAGTTATTCAAAGTGACAAACTTAAATGACCATTCCCAGGTCATTGAAGATAATAAAACAGAGTTATATACAAAGCTGACTTTCTGGGGGGTGGGGTGGAGCAAAAACACGTTTCTTTGCAGACCAATATCTATTTTGCAATTATTTAAAATAATAGAAAATCTTTCATCAAACACATCTTCCAGTGCTACTCATTTAAAACAAGAGTCTTCCCAATATCTTCCATTTATGCCTGTCACCAATCATCTAGAGCTAGTTTTATCTCCTTTTAGCATCTCAACTGATGACCTAGAAATGGTATTGACACAGTCCAGGCTTGCCTTTCACCATCTGCTGGATATTTCCAAATTAATATTCTTCTTTCAATTGAAATTCACTTTGGTAAAGGTTAATTTCTAACCTTACAGCCTAGCTGTTGCCCAACCAGTTTCCTATCTTTATCTCCACAAGTGTATCAACACCTTGCATATGTGCAGCCCTCAACAAATAAGTATCCAACCTCTTTATCCTCCATTCAGAGAAGATATTCTCATACACTTACAGACCCTTCCAACCTTGGCACATTAGTGTAAAGTGCCTTTTGAGATGAGGACGGAATTATTCTGTATATTTTTTGATGTTGCTGAGAGGGAGTTTCTGTAATTGCTTCTTCCAAGCAAGAAGTAAAGGAGGGCAACTGACACAATGTACCTAGGCCTCCTGAAGATGAGGTTTCTCATTTAGTTATAAAAGAAAGTATATTTGGGTAGGTGAGTCAGGTCAGATCATAAAAGTCTTTCCAGTCGGTCTGAGCAGCTTAGATTCTACCATAAAAAATGGGGAGGGACGCCTGGGTGGCACAGTAGGTTAGGTGTCCAACTCTTGGTTTCGGCTCAGGTTGTGATCTTAGGGTCAGGAGATCAAGCCCTGTACTCAGCACGGAGTCTGCTTGAGATTCTCTCTCTCTGCCCTTCCTGCTTATTCTCTCTCTCTCTCTCTCAAATAAATAAATAAATCTTTAAAAAATGGGGAGCCACTGATGACTTAGTGATCATGCAAAAATGTGAAAAAAATTAAGAAATTAATCTCTAGTGGTTTGTGTTACAATTCAAAAGTGTTGAGGCAGTTGTTGCTTTAAAGGTGATTCTTCTATTCATGCTAGTGTTAAGGTTAGGTAGAATTAGAAGTGAAAAAGAAGAATGGATGTTAGAGATGCGTAGGAGAGAAAAATTACTAGACTTAGTGTCAGGATGTAAGTGAAAAATGGATAAGATGTGGCTAGACTATGTAAGTCCTAAGAAAAACAAAAACTTAAGTAGAAGCTCACTTAAAGGCGTATTTTGAAAAATGGAAAAATTATATTTTTCTCATTGCAGGTCTAGGTAGACATTGTATGTATGTTCAAGGAGATAATACATAACTGAGTTGACTATCTCTTTTACATTCCTTTGTTTTTTGACTTTTCTCTTATTTTGCTTAAAGCCACATGAGCTTTAGAATTTGTTAAACATCTATAGTTGGTTGAATAGTACCCCTCCAAAATTCATGTCTACCCAGAACCTGAAAATGTGACCTTACTTGAAAATAGTGTCTTTGTAGACATAATTAGTTAAGATGAGGTATGCTGGATTAAGGTGGGCCCTTTATCCACTGACTGGTATCCTTTTAGGACAAGGAGATGCTACACAGAAATAAACATATATGTAGGGAAGAACCCCATGTGAAGACAGAGACAGAGTTTGGAGTGAAGCAGCTATAAGTTAAGAAACACCATGTATTGCTGGGAGCCACCAGAAACGAGGAAGATGCAAGGGATGATTCTTCTCTGGACCCTGCCGGGGAAGCATGGCCCTGCCTGCAGCTTGATTTCAGAATTCAAGTCTCCAAAAACTGTGACAGAGTAAAAGTCTCATGTTTCAAGCCACCAAGTCTGTGGTAATTTTTTGTAGACACAGTTCTTAGTGCTTTATTCAGGTGAGTTCACAGAAATCTGTGTTGGAGGGACAATTATTGTATTATTTTTAAATAAGCAAACAGAGGCTTTGAAGGACCCAAGAACACACTGCTAGTAACTGGTGGAACTAGGATTCTAAAAATAGCAGTTGGACTCAGACCCACCAAACAATGTACCTCTCCTCCATTCCCTCAGGTTCTGAGCACTCCTAGCAAATATATTTTAGAGTTGAAGGGTCTCTGAAAAATGTTTTTTTAAAAGATTTATTTATTTGAGAGAGGAGGGGGAGATCCCAAACAGAGGGGAGAAACAGAGGAAAAGGGAGAGGGAGAAGGAGAGAAGCAGACTCCCTGTGGAGCTGGACTCCAGGCTTGATCCCACAACCCTGAGATCCTGACCTGAGCCAAAATCAAGAGTCAGATGCCCAGGCGCCCTGAAAGACATTTTTTCTTAAGTGATCAGATTCAGCAATAGGTCAAGGGTTCCTGCCCCAGCTAAGACATCTTCTGTGTTTAGATTTCCTGGGCTTTCTGTGGGCCATTGAGTCTTTGGGGATTACAGTAACTTCATTCTGTTTCCATCTCTCCCGATTCTCCAGACTTTGGTATCTAAAGATTTTTATAATCTTTCAAATTTTTTTTTGCCCGGGGACATAAGTTGTGTGGGTGATTTAAAATACACACACTCCCATAATCTTGAAGTCACAGTGAAGCGATATGCAAAATATTTGAGCTTTTCTAATGATTCTTCTTAATTTATCATAATGTCTTTGATGGAATGCAAATCTGCACTTTGGAGTTTCTGCTGTTCATGGAAGGTACACATTGGCAAGTGAACTTTTTTGTCTTTCGAAGGAAAATATCAACAACATTGAATAGGAAGCTTTACAAATATCTTTTATAGCTGTTTGTATATTTTAAGGGTGAATGCAATTTTAAATTTCCAGGTTGCCTACATTACAAATGTATACATTGTTGGACTCATAAACGGGTGGTTCTGTGATCTGATCATATACAATTTTTATTTATTGCCAATTTATATATTATTATTTCATAAGTCACATTTTTCATATGTTTCATTTCCATGTCTGTTTCAAAGATTTCATTTATGGGACTTAGAATTTCTATGTGGGGCTGGGGAGACGTATTCTCCCCCGTTTGCCCTCTAACTCTGAATAGTATCCAGTGCTGGCAAAACACATTGTTTTAAAATACAGTCAACAATTATTTATTGAATGCCTACTATTGGCCAGATGCTATTCTAGTTATTGAAAATACAACGCTAAACAAGAGAGTAAAATATGTGTATATGCTTATGTATATGTATATGTAAGAGATAATTTTATCAATGTGTGCGAAATGCTGGGGCATAAGGGAAACTATAAAAAAATGTTTTAGGAAATATCTTGTATATAATATCAATGACTTCAGACCCAAACTGTCATGTCTCATGCTTTGTCTAACACAGTGCTGTCCCAAATAAATAGAATATTAGCTTCAACCACATATATAACTTAAAATTTTTTAGCAACCACATGAAAAGAAGTAAATAGGTGGAGTAAATTGTTACAATATATTTTATTTAACTCAGTATTTCCAAATATTATCATTTTAACAAGTAATGTAAAAATTCTTTATGAGATTTTTACTTGTGGGTGTTGTATGAAATTCAGTGCTTATTTTACACATATAATACATCTCAGTTCAGACTAACCACATTTTAGGTGTTCAGAAGCCACATGTGTGTACTATAGTGGACAGGGCTTATCTAATGCCTTGATTTTTTCCTTGCCATCTCCATTTGAAATGGGGACATTGGTTAATTCATATCTTTCTCTTTTGTTCAATATTAGGCAAATGAAAAAGATGGGGGAAAATTATTTTCTATTATTTTCTCAAATATTCCAATATAAAACTAAAATATTGGATTTATTAAAAGAACTTTTTAAAAATATAAAGCTAAAAATGTTCAGAGCTTATAAGAATATCAAATTTTGATATCAGGAGTAAATAATAAAATCTCTGATATGTTCGCTTTGAAAATCATTGAGCAAACAATATTTTCTAAGTTTAGAAATTTAAAGAAAAAGGAAACGTATAAATTTGGAAATGGCTTCATGGGAGCCATGCGATGCACCTTAAGAGATCCTTGGCCAGCAAGTAAGGGGTTCTGTCTCTTGAAGCAGCTCCGCAGAGTAATTTTAACATATAACCTGTGACTATTTTCATTCCAGTATCTACCACATTGAGTTTCAGATGACAACTTCTGTTTTTCCCTGGTAGAATTCAGTACTATTTTTTGCATAATTTAGATTGTGTTATTACTAGACAGCTTTAAGAAGAAATAGAGTTTTTTTTGTTTTTTTGTTTGTTTTTGTAATTCTTAGTTTCATTTCATTCTTGGTGAGTTTATAGTTTGATGAGTTTTATACATTTGTTAATGTTAATATGACAGTGAAACCTAGCAATAAATTCTGGAGAATGAAAAGAGAAATGAAGTTACTTTATAATTTTGTTTCTAACATTTTGTAAATTTATTTAAAAATAAGATGGACTATGTTCAACTTTTAAATCTTTCCGTCAGAGATGCACAAAGAGTATGAAAAATGTATGAGGTTTGGATCCTGGGTCCCATTAGGATTATGAGTTTCCTCATTGTGAGATGGGAACAATGCTCCCTCCACTGCAGAACTATTGAGAGGATTAAATGAAATAAATATGTAATGTATAGCATGTGTGCGTATTACAGCAGGCTCTTAATAAAGGTTAGTTGCCCTTTCTCCCTTAACCTCAAATTACAGCTTATTTTTCTGTTAAAAAATAATAAAAAAAAACAGTTCTTTCTTCAATCTGAAAAACAGCAGATGAAACATTTTTCCTTTTTACTTAAGAAAACTGACTTTAAAAACTAGGTTTAAAAAATACATCAAGAACAAAATTCAACTCCTATAATTTATGTAGGCATACAAATGCTTAAGTAAAAAATGAAAAATAACATGTATTTAGTTTCTTACACCATGACTGGTTACTTGAAGTACTCAAAAAACAAAAACTGAATTTTTTTGAAATGTCCATACTGCTCTTTACCAACAGATTAGTCAACAGATAAAATCACTGAGGAATTAACTCAACAAAAATCATAAAAGAATAATGATTATGGTTTAAGAATAGCTAATGTATGTTTTTATCGAGAGAAGTACAGACTAAATTACTGCTTACATTCATTCTTATGCACACCTCCAATTTATCAGTGGTTAGGATAGTATTTTAAACTAGTTAAGATAAAATATCGTGTCATTTAAATTGCTTAAATCCCCTTCACTAGGACCCTAACTAGATGTTTTCCGTCTTTTAATTACTATGACTAATTTTTTACAGCTCAGTTACAAACCCTTGAAAATAATGAATATGGTGACACAATCTTAATTATAATGGTGCAAATAACACTACTCTAATACAGTGTGAGGCTTATATTGAAAAGGAATTTCCCCGGAATTGAAGCTCCTCTGATTGCTTTCCACATCACGTTTTAAACAAACACTGTGGTGCTTTAGCCATTACTTGGTTGCCTTGGATACACAGTTAATGTAGCCCTAAGATGCTGCTACCAGTTAGGCTTTGAGGCCATGCCTGAAGTGCTGCATATAACTGCTTTTTAATAAATTAGAAGAATTTAACTGCCGCACTTGGTGGGGGGGGTCGGGAGAAGGAGGGTCATTTTGATTAATGAAATAACCAACTATTTTTTGAGTACTTACATTGAAAACAGTTATTTTTATTTCAGTTTAGTCTGATTTTCTGCGAGCGAGCTAAAAGCGACTATTTTTAAAACAAATGCAAAATTGATTCAGTGACCTAATTCTAAGACACATTCTCCAATAATATAATTTTTTTGTTATTGAAATACTGGAAAAGGTAACTAGCCAAATCACAGGGAGTCATTTCTATAAGCTTCTTCATTGGCATTTATTGTTAGATTTTTATTTCATCTGTGTGGTTAAAACAAACCACAGTTTATTTTTTTAAGATGTTGAAAGGTTCATATATTATCATAAAAGCATTATTATAAGAAAAATAAACATTAATAAGATGTTTGTAACCTAGTAACTAACGAGAGTATTGATGCTGAACCACAGAAACAGACATAAATGTCAATATTATGTGTATAGGTTATTGTATCTTTCACATTAACAACTTATCTTTCAATTCCTGTAGTAGGGCCTTTTTAATGTTTCACCCAAAGTTGGTTTGGGTTTAAATGTGAGATGGAAATATAAAGCTAGTTTTAAATCTTAGCAAAACTTTAGGTTGGCTGATTTTAAAAAAAAATCAGTAGTTGTCTTGCCTTATTTATTCCTATGGAAAATTGAATTGTCTTCTTGGCTGATTCGAATGCAAACCAAATTTGAATCGTCGTTGAGTTAGTGGGAAGATCCAGTGCGAAACCAGCAGGTGGTGCTTAAGTTATAAGTGCATTTAGAGTAAAGTTTTGTTGTTGTTTTTTTTTTAATCATGCAAAACGTTCCAGAATGGTTGCTCTTGTCTTTGTATATTCCATAGAGGCATCACATTTTAGAAGGGAAAATATCATTGAGGGCTTCTGAATTGTCACTGGAATTGATTGGCTTAACTCCTTTGCATTCTCTGTCTCTCCCTTCCCCTTTTCTGGAATCTTTCTTTCCTGTTCTACAGTGGCTTTCCGCAGCTGTACTGTCAGGGAGGAAGGATGACATGTTTCCTCCAAAGCAGAGCACCTGGATGGTGGGAGTGCTAATAGATTGTTTCTACAGTCAGGTGTACAAGGAGAGATGCAGTCATGTTACCTGCACTTGCAAAAACTCTCTCACTTGGGAGAGATTCCAGGAGGTTCCTAACTTCACCTTGAGAGCTTGGTGCATGTTTATGGCTCTACTTTTCAGGTTCACTCTTTTTGCCCATGTTTGTTAGTATGCAGAGCTCTTCATGGTGACTTCACTTTCTTAAGTTCCCAAAATACATGTGGTCTGAAAGGTAACAGAATTATGTCCTTTGACATTTGACATTTGACAGTATGAAGGATGATATTTATGTACTAAATTCTCCAGAGGAGTTGTTCATTCGGCCAACTTCAACAAGAAATCAAGAATCATTGCTTTTTGATAGATTGTGCATTTTCTGTTTAGATGTATTAACTCTAGTGAATGAGCATAGAACCTGAATAACTGCCGGTTACCGAGTGTTAATGCCTTCCATAAGCCTATCAAGTATACTTCAGTAATTATACTTTAATTATTAAACATTCAAGCTTTAAAAAGTCCTAGATGTCTTTTATTTCCACAGAAATAATCAGAGAGCAGGTTATAACTGCGTTTCTTAACTTTAGAGAATCCCTTTATTGGTTGCTTTTGCTGGACAGTATTTTGTTTTGTAGTATTGATAGTTTTGAGGTCTAGGGTCTAATTTATTTGAACCATCAGATTTCTGATGCTTTAGTTTAGGATGATAACGACCTTATATTCCTAAAGTGATAAGTGTGATATTTCTCCATCCATTCTGAATTATACTAGGTAATAATTCAGTTGTGTGGATAGTTAATTCATTTTAACAAGCAATCTGAATAAATCACCTTTTCCTCTCAAAAAAGCACAATTCCTCCTATTTTTCCTCAGTAGGAATTTTCCGTGCAGGAGTTACTATTTTTAACCAATTATTGTAATGGTTTCTTTCGAATTCTGATTCAAAGTGGTTAGACCAGTTGGTATGAGCAATGTTAGAATAAAGTGGATAAAATAATAGACCTTTCCTTAGATTATGTACAGACCTCCTTCTCTATGATTAACATGGTATCACATCCTTTTCTGCAAAGATTTTTCTTTTCCCTCCAAGAATTAAACTTAATACAGTATTTGTAAATTATAAATCAGGCTATGCAAATAGGGATCTGCTAGGTCTCTCTGATAAAGGGAATGAATTTCATTTGCCTATGTGAGATCCACTGGTTTTCATATCATATGAATATTCCAGTTTCCATTTATGATTATGAATAAACATTAGATGCAAAATGTAAAGAAAATTTATTCAAATTCCAACTGCTATTGAAAAATAATAACTGAAATCCAAAGTCCAAACAATTTTGGACCCAGGGAGTGAATATTTTGCTGTTTTTATACATGGGAACTCATTTTCTTGTCCTTTCAATGTGTGGGTCTTGCACATCAGAACTAGTGAAACAAATGCCTCTTTTTCCAGTTCATCTTTGGCCACTTGATTTGATTGCAGAACTCGAGACAAGAAATGTAAAATTCCGATGAAACAATTTTATCTTACATCCCAGAGTGCTGCAAATCAAACTGAAAGGATTAAGAAAAAGATTCCTCTCACCAGTTTATAAGAAGGACTACAATTTCTTACCAGTTCATGAATTATATTTAACTTTTGATTCTTCTGCAGCATAGAAAGCTTGTTTTCAGCTGGCCGATTCCTTGCTCACCAGGCCAACTCTCCTGTCTCAAATCTGCATAGATACAAGTTTTGAGAGGAGCAGAGTCCTTTTGGGGATGAAATTTGCTTTTGCTATTTTTGTTATTCCTTTTTCACAGGAGGCTGTATAATAATTTTCTGCTCTAGGGTCTTGAAATGACATTAAAGATTGACAATTCAGTTAGACTTGTCACTCTCAGGGCCACAGTTGACTCATATTGCACAGGGGAATGGTGACGCCCACTTGATTTTTTTAAAAATATCTTTTACATAGAAATATTATTTTTCCATTTGCAGGTTGCATTTCAAAAATGCTTTCCTGTGTTGTGTGTCATTCACACACTTTATAAAAATATATTTTATCTTTGTATACCCATACTCTCCCTCAGGGTGATTTGGGTCTTTGGAGTAGCCCTTAGAAACTTCTTTCTCTGGGGCGTCTGGGTGGCTCAGTTGGTTAAGCGGCTGCCTTCGGCTTGGGTCATAATCCCAGGGTCTTGGGGTTGAGCCCCGCATCCGGCTCCCTGCTTGGCGGAGAACCTGCTTCTCCCTCTCCCTCTGCCTGCCACTCTGCCTGCTTGTGCTGTCTCTCTATCTGTCGAATAAATAAATAAAATCTTTAAAAAAAAAAAAAAAAGAAAAAAAGAAACTTCTTTCTCTGGTGCCCGGTGGCTCAGTGCATTAAGCATCTGCCTTCGGCTCAGGTCATGATCCCAGGGTGCTGGGATGGAGCCCACATCAGGCTCCTTGCTCAGCAGGGAGTCTGCTTCTCCCTCTCATTCTCCCTCTGTGCTCTTCACCTCCCCCCAGTAAATAAATAAAATCTTAAAAAAAAAGAAAGAAACTTCTTTCTCAGGCAGACACCAAGCACATGGAAGCACAGAAAAAATGGAAGACTTCACATTTGAAAGATAGGCAGGGTTTGAGAGGAGTGGATGCCGTAGGTTAGCGATATGTGGAATTTAAGAAACAAAATAAATAAGCAAAGGACAAAGTGAGAGGGAGAGAGAGAGTCAAAACAAGAAACAGACTTTTAATTATAGAGAACAATCTGATGGTGGTTACCAGAGGAGAGGGGGTAGGAGGATGGGTTGAATAGGTGATGGGGATTAAGGAGTACACTTGTGATGGGCACAGGGTGATATACGAACTACTGAATCACTATATTGTACACCTGAAACTAATATAACACTGTATGTTAGCTAACTGTAATTAAAATAAAAAGAAAACCAAAAAAGAAGGATTGTGGGGATAGAGTGAAAAGAAACTCAATTTATTTTTACGCTTTATATTGGCTACTTAATACAACATATGAAAATGAGAATTCATTCTACTTACCTTCGATTTTTTTCGCCCTTCCTTCTTTTCCTTGCCTTCTTGTGCATGGAGATGAAATTGCTCACTGATGTCTGTGGCTGAAGGAGGAGGAAATTTGTCCTGTACCCCTACCCCCCTTCCCTGCAGAGCCCTACAAATGTGATCATTGAGCTTAGAAAAAGCATATGAATTCATTATGTATATTTTATATGTAATGTGCTGGGAAGGGTAATATCCAGGGGACATGATTTACAGACAGGTATGCAAAAACCAATGTCAAAGGAATGGAGGAGAAATGAAAACCAAGAAAGGGACCTAGAACATAGTTATAACTTGTGACTAAGCCTTCTCCCTTTTGTTTTTATTTCTGAACAAAATGTTTTCATTCTCACTTCTGCTGGAGACTTCTCCTTTTTTTAGGATGGGGGATTTGGGAGCCTGGGGAAGACTGCAATGTGAGAAAGAAGCCATTAGGTTACCAAAATGAGTTTTCACTTGGAAATCCATGTACTTATGAAATATGTAAAGATGCTAGTAAACCATTTATTAAAACATAAAATAACTTTACAATCTCAATTTAATTCATCTGCAATATAATTGTGAGTTCAGAGTAGAAATATACCTGTGTATGTTCCATGTACATATACCTTAGTATTGGCTGGAAATGCTCATTAATGATAAATCAGCACTATAAACATTTGTATAATGTTCTTGTTTAATAATGAGCAGTGTTGGCACAGATAGTTCATTCTAAAGCCTACCTGAAATTTTAATGCCTACCAGTAAATCAGAGGACCTATTTATGATTTCATTTTGTCTACTCTAAAATGGCTATTATTTTTACAAAGAATCTTTCAAATCATAGCCATATTACTAAACCAAACCTATTTGAATTAGTAGATCATATGATAAGTACAAAAGCCAAAATCTGTGAATCTGTTTGGAATTCAGATTTCTTTTGCTTGGAGGAGTAGTATGGATCTATGTTAGCTGAGTTTACACACTAGTCAACAAAAGATGATTTCCTGCCCTGTAGCATGATTGCTAATATAGAATATTTTAAAAAGTGACAGTTTTATTGAGATATAATTCGCATGCCATACCATTTATCTATTTTTTTATTATTTTTTTATTATGTTATGTTAATCACCATACATTACATCATTAGTTTTTGATGTAGTGTTCCATGATTCATTGTTTGCGTATAACACCCAGTGCTCCATGCAATACGTGCCCTCCTTTATACCCATCACTGGGCTAATTCATTCCCCCCACCCCCCTCCCCTCTAAAACCTTCAGTTTATTTCTCAGAGTCCATAGTCTCTCATGGTTTGTCTCCTCCGATTACCCCCCTTCATTTTTCCCTTCCTTCTCCTAATGTCCTCCATGCTGTTGCTTATGTTTCACAAATAGGTGAAACCATATGATAATTGACTTTCTCTGCTTGACTCATTTCACTTAGCATAATCTCCTCCAGTCCCATCCATGTTGATGTAAAAGTTGGGTATTCCTCCTTTCTGATTGCTGAGTAATATTCCATTGTATATATGGATCACATCTTCTTTATACATTCATCCGTTGAAGGGCATCTCGGCTCTTTCCACAATCTGGCTATTGTGGACATTGCTGCTATGAACATTGGGGTGCGTATTGCCCTTCTTTTCACTACATCTGTGTCTTTGGGGTAAATACCCAGTACAGCAATTGCTGGGTCATAGGGTAGCTCTATTTTTAATTTTTTGAGGAACCTGCACACTGTTTTCAAAAGTGGCTGTACCAACTTGCATTCCCACCAACAGCGTAAGAGGGTTCCCCTTTCTCCACAACCTCTCCAACATTTGTTGTTTCTTGCCTTGTCAATTTTTGCCATTCTAACTGGTGTGAGGTGGTATCTCAGTGTGGTTTTGATTTGAATTTCCCTGAAGGCTAATGATGATGAACATTTTTTCATGTGTCTGTTAGCCATTTATATGTCTTCTTTTAAGAAGTGTCTGTTCATGTCTTCTGCCCATTTTTTGACTTCATTATTTGTTTTTTTGGGTGTTGAGTTTGAGAAGTTCTTTATAGATCTTTGGATATCAGTCCTTTGTCTATAATGTCATTTGCAAATATCTTCTCCCATTCAGTGGGTTGCCTCTTTGTTTTGTTGACTGTTTCCTTTGCTGTGTATAAGCTTTCTATCTTGATAAAGTCCCAAAAGTTCATTTTTGCTTTTGTTTACCTTGCTTTTGGAAACATATCTTGAAAGAAGTTGCTGTGGCTGATGTCGAAGAGGTTACTGTCTATGTTCTCCTCTAGGATTTTTTTCTCTCTCTTTTTTTTAATTTTAATATGTTATGTTAATCACCATACAGTACAGCATTAGTTTTTGAGGTAGTGTTCCATGATTCATTGTTTGCGTATAACACCCAGTGCTCCATTCAATATGTGCCCTCTTTAATACCCATCACCAGGCTAACCCATCCCCCCACCTCCCTCCCCTCTAGTACCCTCAATTTGTTTCTCAGAGTCCATAGTCTCTCATGGTTCATCTCCCCCTCCAATTTCCCCCCCTTCCTTTTTCCCTTCCTACTATCTTCTTCTTTTTTTAACATATAATGTGTTATTTGTTTCAGAGGTACAGGTCTGTGATTCAACAGTCTTACACAATTCACAGCGCTCACCATAGCACATACCCTCCCCAATTTCTATCACCCAGCTACCCCATCCCCACACCCCCCACTACTCCAGCAACCCTCAGTTTGTTTCCTGAGATTAAGAATTCCTCATATCAGTGAGATCATATGATACATGTCTTTCTCTGATTGACTTATTTCACTCAGCATAATACCCTCCAGTTCCATCCATGTCGTTGCAAATGGCGAGATTTCATTCCTTTTGATGGCTGCATAATATTCAGTTGTATGTATATGTACATCACATCTTCTTTATCCATTCATCTGTCAATGGACATCTTGGCTCTTTCCATAGTTTGGCTATTGTGGACATTGCTGCTGTAAACATTGGGGTGCACGTACCCCTTCGGATCACTACATTTGTATCTTTGGGGTAAATCCCAGTAGTGCAATTGCTGGGTCATATGGTTGCTCTATTTTCAACTTTTTGAGGAACCTCCATACTGTTTTCCAGAGTGGCTGCTCCAGTTTGCATTCCCACCAACAGTGTAGGAGGGTTCCCCTTTCTCTGCATCCCCACCAACATCTGTTGTTTCCTGACTTTTTAATTTTAGCCATTCTGACTGGTGTGAGGTGGTATCTCATGGAGGTTTTGATTTGAATTTCCCTGATGCCGAGCGATGTTGAGCACTTTTTCATGTGTCTGTTGCCCATTTGGATATCTTCTTTGGAAAAATGTCTGTTTATGTCTTCTGCTCATTTCTTTGGGTGTTGAGTTTGGTAAGTTCTTTATAGATTTTGGATACTAGCCCTTTATCTGATATGTCATTTGCAAATATCTTCTCCCATTCTGTCAGTTGTCTTTTGGTTTTGTTGCTCCTCTAGGATTTTGATGGATTCCTGTCTCACATTGAGGTTTTTCATCCATTTTGAGTTTATCTTTTTGTATGGTGTTAGAGAATGGTAAGTTTTATTCTTCTGTGTATAGGTGTCCAATTTTCCCAGCACCATTTATTGAAATGATTGTCTTTGTTCCTTTGCATATTTTTTTCCTGCTTTGTCAAAGATTATTTGACCATAGAGTTGAGGGTCTATATCTGGGCTCTCTATTCTGTTCTGTTGGTCTATGTGTCTGTTTTTGTGCCAGTACCATTCTATCTTGGTGATCACAGCTTTGTAATATAGCTTGAAATCAGGCAACGTGAAGCCCCAGCTTTGTTTTTCTTTTTCAACATTTCCTTGGTGATTTGGGGTCTTTTCTGATTCCATACAAATTTTAGGAGTTTTTGTTCCAGCACTTTGAAAAATTCCATTGGTATTTTGATTGGGGTGGCATGTGGTGTGAAGAAGGGGTCCAACTTCATTCTTTTACATGTGAATACACAGTTGGCCCAATACCATTTGTTGAAAAAATTATTCTTTCACTTTTGAATTGACTTGAACTCCTTGTCAAAAATCAGTTACTGCAAATGTGATGATTTATTTCTGGACTCTTAATTCTGTTCCATTGATCTGTATTTCTATCCTAAGCCAGTACCACACAATCTTGCTTGGTAGTAAGTTTTGAAACTGGGAATTGTGAGTCCTCCAACTTTGTTCTTTTTCAAGATTATTTTGGCTTTTCTGGGTCCCTTGAATTTCCATGTGAATTTTAGGACCAACTCATCAATTTATGTAAAACAGGTGGAATTTTGGTAGGAACTATATTGAATCTGTAGATCAATTTGGAGATTGCTACTGTCTAAACAATATTAAGTATTTTGACTTAATATTGTTTAATATTAAGTTCATGGGGTGTCTTTCCTTTTATTTAAGTCTTCCTTAATTTTTTTCAATAACGTTTTGGTTTGTTTGTTTTAGTTTTCAGAGTATAAGTTTTGCCACTGTTTTATTGAATTTATTACTTAATATTTTATAATTATTCTTAATGGCATTATAAAGGAATTCTTTTCTTAATTCATTTTCTGATTACTCACTGCTAGTATACAGAAATACAATTTATTTTTTATGTTGATCTTGTAAATTGCAAAATTTACTCATTTACTAGTTGAAATACATTTTGAATGGATTACTTAGGATTTTATATAACAAGATATACCATCTACAAATATATATAGTTTAATTTTTTTCTGATATGGTGCTTTTTATTTACTATCTTGCCTAATTGTCATGGTGAAAACCTCCAGGCCAGTGTTGAATAGAAGTGTCAAAAATAGACATGCTTGTCTTGTTCCTGATCTTATGGGGAAAGTACTACTGAGTACTTACAGTAGAAGTAATTGAGAACATATAACTTCTCTGTTCTTTAACAATGGATTCCCACTTTCATCACCTTCCTAGATGAGTTTAACAGTTAAAGAATGGATTATCTTTGCACATGGCACAGAATAAACATGGCTCTATTGATAAAGTCAGGACCTGCCAATTAAAATGATGTCATTTGATGTCATTAGCTCTGGTATTTTGTAGAAGTCCTATGTAAGGTTGAGGAAGCTCCTTTCTATTTCTAGTTTGTTTAGTGTTTTTATCATGAAGAAGTATAGGGTTTTTCAAATGATTTTTCTGCATATATTGAGATTTTTGTCCTTTGATTGGTATGATGTGTCACATTAATTGAATATAAAACAAATCTCAAATTCTTGGGATAAATCCTACTTAGTCATGGTGAATGTTCCTGGAATGTTTTGCTAGTGTTTTGTTTTGGAACATCTTTGCTTCTATAATGCAAACCCTTTGCAAAAACCAGGCTAAAAGATAATCAGACCATACATCCACCCTTGCCTTAGTTTTATCCCACATGTTTGGCATCAGCAGCAAAAATGAAGAGATACAAATTTAAAGTATTTGATATTTTTAGCACACTTTTACAGTAGTGGCACGGCTAAAGAAATACATAAAATACCAAAATCTTGCCAGTACTAACCATCTGGTGATAGCCAGGAAAAAAAAAAAGACATTTTGAATCTGAATCTTGGTATCCCAGAAAGAAGATGTCCCTGCTTCCATTGTGAGGTAAGGGAAAAAAATTATAGATCTAGAACTATCATCTACCTATCTTATCAGTTTATACCTATCTATCTATCATCTATCTGATCTCAGAAAATTCAAACATATTTGCTAAGAAAGGCCATTTTCTAGGGGTTTAGCCTTTACTGGGAGGGAATACAGACCCATTGCACTCTTTTGATTGAGGATATGCATTATAGAGTTTGTAAAATCTGGTTAGATGGAAAGCACATGTATGGGTAAATGTTTTAACCTAAAGGCTACCTACTAAAAGTCCCGGCTCTGACAACCAGCCTAGTAGATCTTCTGGAAAACAAAGGGAAACATTGTTTATCTTGTCAATAGAAGAGGTTTGCTTATATTAATTCAGGATTTAATAGCAAGGTAAGCCATAGGGAGCTGATGTCATGATGAAAAACACCACTGGAGTCCTCCCAGAAAAGGTACTTCTGATATAAAAGACCTCAGGGAAAGGTTTCTGGGGAATCCATAATTAAATGTCACATCACGGCAAGGGCAGAGGGGAAAAAAATGACTGTACTTGGAAAATGGTAAAATATGAATGTCTGGCCAAAATATTTTCATACTTTATAAAAAAAGGCTGTCTCTCTACCTGGTGGTTCTGGACTTCCAAGCAAGAAGCCTCAATGAATAAACTATTTGTTAAGAAAACAAAGGTAGTGATTTCACTTCAGGACATTGCTTGTCTTGATAATGATGGTGGAAATTCCTGAATTCTGGGTGGAATTCTTTCATTCTGGACTGATGGTCAGAAGTAAAGTGAACAGGATGATACAACAGTGACTTGTTTCATAATGGACAGTTTAAAATATATTGGGGATAAAGTAGTTGAGGCTGCTTCCTATATATTCCCTAATTTAGTTTGTTCATTTAAAAAAAATTAAAAAGCACAAGGAAAAAAAAACTACTTTGGCTTTTGGTTGTGTAGTCTGATAAGAGAGTACTGTGATTCAAATACAATTCATTTCTCCTGATGGGTCCAACTCACTGTGATAAACACATAAAACATGATGGTGAGTAAATTAACACACAGTGCTACCCCTAGGGGCTGCCATGGAAGCCAGATAATTGAAATGGCTGGGCATCAACTGAACGAGGTAGTTGGAAAGAGTTCAGTGATTTTGTGCTATACTGGATTAATCATACAGTAGAAGTAATTTGGAACATATAACTTCTCTATTCTTTAACACTGGATTCCCACCTTCATCACCTTCTTAGGTGAGTTTAACAGCTAAAGAATGGATTATCTTGGCACATGGCACAGAATAAACAGGGCTCTGTTGATAAAGTCGGGACCTGCCAATATAAAACTGGTATTCTGGCCACAGCTGCTCTCTAATCCTTCACCCAGTTCTCTTTTCCCAAGAAATGCTGGTTGGAAAGAGAAGAAAATGAGTTATAGACAAAAAGAAAGAAAGGAATAGAAGTAAAAAGAAAATTCAGTGAGGTTTAAGAAACGGAGAATGTGGAAAACAAAGTTACAGTGACAGGCAATGACATCCAAAATGAAAATGTGCTTCTTTTGCCTCATACCACAGTTCACAGGCAAGGAAGCATCTATACGTTTTAATTCTCAGATAATGACAGAGTTTGGAATTGAAGGAGAAAAGGAAGAATAAATTGTTCTCAAAAACTAGAAAAGCTGTACATAAGCTGGAAGAGGTAAAGGCTAAAGACCAACACTGACAAAGAAGAACCAATAAGAGTAGATGAGATATGAAATCAGAAGGATTTTTATTATATTCTGTGACACTTTCAAGACCTACAGAAAAACAATTTTGACCTTATAAAACACACATTGTACTATTAACGTCTAAAGCAACCTAGGAGATTTATGAAAACTCAGTATATAGATATGTAATTAGTTATAAGGATGACTAAATACACAGAAAATTGACTTAGTCAATGTTTAATAAACTAATGGAGTCTAATAAAGATAGTTATAAGTACATAAGTATTGCATCTTAAACTTCATAAGAATCAATGCAGTGATAATCCATTCACTTACTGCTTGATTTTCATTAACGGCCACCAACTGTGTTCTTGTGCTCAACACAATGTCCGGCACATAACAGGCAATCAATAACTATCTCTTGAGTAATGTATAAATAAGTTCTAGCCAGTGCCTTCACAGAGAAGATGATATTATTGGACCAGCAAATATTTCTTACATATCTACTATGTGCCAGACAAAAGGGACACAAAATGTTCCAAAGGGATGATAATCTTTAAAATGAGCTCATTAGCATCTACTCTATTTACTGTGGTCTTTTATTTTATTTTTTTTTTAAATTTTATTTATTTATCTGAGAGAGAGAGAGCACACAGAGGGGGAGTGAGAGGGAGAAGCAGACTCCCCCACTGAGTGGAGAGCCCAATTCAGGGCTAGATCCCAGGACGCTGAAATCATGACCTGAGCCAAAGGCAGACGCTTAATCAACTGAGCTACCCAGGCGCCTTACTGTGGTCTTTTATAACAACTTTCCCACTCATGAAAACATAGTCATGATTGAGCTAAGAAAGCCCAACATACAAAGGCTGAGAAAAGTGAGAAAGCTTCTATCCCTGAGAAAGTTAAGTGTGTATCCATGTACTGTATTCCTCTAATCAATGCTCCATTCTTAGAAGCCAGCATCCTTACTCCCTCTAGGCCCTCTGGTGAGCAAGCAGAACTGGTCTTACTTCAGTTCTTACATCAACCAAGCCACAGAGATGTCTTAATTCATTGTATGATGTTCTCATCCTTTCTGTAATATGATTTATTTCTTCCTTCTCTCTCCTTTTCCAGTATTTCATTCTACTTCCTTCTCTCCAAGGGTAACTATATTACCTCTTCTTAGGGATGCACAGTATATCCATTTTCCTTTTAAAGGATGCTGACAGTTTTAGTGAAATTAAAGACAAGCAATCATCAACAGGGACACTGGGGAAGAAGAAGGAGGGGACAGAAGAACTGAGGATTCTCTTTTAATATTAGGACCAATGTCACTGTACCACTGTAGAATATTTTTACATCCCAAGTGACTAAATGCAATTAATGCCTTTTCTAAAGTACTGTTTTTCTTGATGCAAGAAACTGGGAAAAATATTTTCTAGCTTCTACTATGTGCTATACATATACTACTACATGCTACATATATTTTATACGCAAGATTTCGTTTAATCTTTTTAAGTAGCTAGTGCAGTCCCTTTTTACAAATGAGGAAACTGTCACAAAGATTAAGAAATTTCTTTAAGGATTCATAACTAGGTATATTATGGATATAGCTCTAAACTCTTATGTTCTCTTTCATAAAACATAATTGACCACATAAGGAAATCAAGATTTAATTTTTTATTTGACATATTGGTGCAACAAATTCTACCTGAGTTCAGGCATACATTTCTTCACTTTTGATTTGTGCTAGGTTCCTTTGCTAGAGGGGAAAAGTTGTGATTCTGTTCTCATGAAAGTAGCACTTGGTTAGCACTTGGTTTCCTCATTTTAGTTGAGGTGTTAGAAACCTGTTGCCGTTGGTCATCTCTGATGTAAGAAAAACACTTAATGTTATTCTGAATAAGTCATTCCTCTAGATTTGGGGTGGGTACTTTGTATTACACCTATAAAATTACTTGAACATATTTGTATTGAATGCATCTTCCCCCAAAACTTCACTGTAGAAATTGCCTGGCTAGACCTATGTTATAATAGCATCAGCTTTGCTACTGTGGATCAATACAGGGCATCCTTTGGTTCTCTCAGTAAAGTATGTCTACCAAAACTTATATACAACTATTATTGAGACATTTCTCCAGATGGAAGTTCTCAGCTGTTGACTCTTAAAGATTCATAATAAACTCTCACTTCAGCAATATGTGGCAACAGTTGAGTTCTGCGGTCTAAATTTAATTTATTTATATTATTAATATTTGATAACAGCTTTAATATTTAAAATCACGCAAACATCTAACGAGGAATGGTGACACACATAGTATCCTGAGTAGCTTGTCTGGAGTGTAGTCTAAATTATGTTCTCTATAAGAATGATTTCATAGTGACTAAGTACTCATCAGCTTGAGGGACAAAAACACCATTTACTCTATCGTGTTATATTTCCTTCTTTGAACAGCTACTACTTATTATTCATAATACTTCATGTCAGTACTTTGTTTTATCAAATATAGCAAGTACTCACATCTTTGTTTTCTTTACACAGAATTTGAGAAGAAAAACAGGACTTTTGTTTTCTTTAGACTTTCCTCTTCATTTTTTTTTTTCAGCTTTAAAACAGTATTGCCAACATTCTGTTTTCTGTGTCTTAGGGGAAAATGTTTTATCCTTGCTGGGGTCCAGGGGTGAAATAAAAGAGACAGCAAGCTACTGGCTTCTGATTGGGCCATTTGATGAGGAAGAAGTATAAATTGTTCAAGAATGGACTCTGATTCTCTGGGTAGGTTCTCTGTCTTGCTTTCAGGGTTAACTCCAGCCTATACAATTTCTTTGACTGCCTGTAGAATCTGATATTCAGAGATAGACAGTCAGATTTCATTTGTTATAAGTTTAATGTTTAACATAGTAAAACCTGTCAAAGGAGGCAGTTGTCAACTGTGTCAGATTTCTGAATATTGTAACATCACCATTTTTTTAAACTTAAGCTAGTTAGGAATTCAGATACATTTCTTTAACATAAAGAGGCAGCATGATATAGTAAGGGGTGGTGGAAACTGCATGGATTTAGGTCCTAGCTGCTCAGGTTTGTATCTGTGCTCCACCCATTTTAGTCATGAAACCTAAGGCCATTGACTTCATTTTCCAAGATTCAATGAAATGGAAATAATAGGACTCACCTTGAAAGGTTGTCATGAGATATATAGAACGCATCAGGACAATGGATGCTGCACAATAGGTGTGCAAAGGTGTTTTTTCCCTTCTTTTTTTCCTTTTCCTTTAAACAGACATTTATTGAGCCCCCAGACACTGTGCATAGGCCTAAGGAGACAATGATAAGCAAAAGCAGATGTACTATCTGCTCATAGGGAGCATGTATCTGAGTGGAGAGAAGCTACAACAAAGAATAGTCATGCAAAGACAGGCACATTCTGTCACTGCCGCAGGTGCTGCAGAAGGGAGGAAGATGTGAGAGCGTATTTTAGAAGAATTTGAGCCTGTCATGAAGGTCTGGGAAGACTTCTGTGAGAGGGTGACAACTGAGTTAAGATCTAAAATATAAGTAGGAGTTAACTAGGCAAAGTGGGGAGTTGCTGTCATCATCATCATCACCATCATCACTACCACCACCATTAAAAAATATGAACTGCTTTTAATAGTTTTCCCAGAGAAGTAAAATCTACCCCAAATTTTGTAAGTCATTGAATTTTGCTGTGCATGTGCCTTACATCCTTGTCTTTCTTTCTACTTTTCCCTATTTATGTCCCTACCTTTGGTCACTTGTGGAGACCACTGATCAGCAGTGGCACTGAAGAGGCTGTTATTCATCTTTTGTCTTCTTTGCTCTGGTAGGGATGAGACTGATAGATCTCCATTTGCTATTGCACATACTGTCCAACCAATTAAAAATCTCTCTATCCTTCAGCAGAGTCATATCAATCACTCTTTGCCTACATTACCAACTCCAGATGTTCCCAGCATTGTTAGGCCACCTGTCTTTCCTTGCACTAAATTGAAACTGGGAGGTACAGTTGGATCAGTGGTGTGCATTCTTAATGGCCCATTCCTGACCAGGGCGGATGAGCCCTGTGTATGAGCACACACATGGCAGTTCTCTTCATCTACTGTGAAATGTCTATAGAACTTAGTGACTTGATAATTCAGCACTTATCATGTTTTCTGTGCTTAGAGTTGCCTTACCTTTGACTAATGACCTTATTACAATTTGAATGAAGGGAAAGGGAAATGGGAAGCAGATAACAGCTTTCTCTGTGCACTGAAAGAACATTTTTTTCCTTCCTTATCTTCATGCACTCATCCAGATATGTTGCCCCCAAAATAATCATTTCTATAGGTAGTAAATCCTTGGAGACCCTACCTAGTTTATGCTTAATTGGATTAATATTTAGTAATTGGCTAATTTAATTAAAGAAATTAATGATCTTATTTTCTATGTAAGTACATCTAAAGTTATTTTTCCCCCCACAGGAAAGAGTTGGTTATTTATTTGTATATTTATTTATTTTAAACAGACGTAAATTCAAGCAAACTTGGAACTGCCTGAGTTGCACCAGAATAAAAATAGGGAGGGAAATAATTTGCATTATTTAAGGACTAAAAAGGAATTTTAAAGATTAAACTCCACACCCCTTGTTTTGTAGATGGCATTATGTGGCTTGCCCAAGATCACATGGCGGGCATTTATGGGACTCTACAAGCATCAGGTTAGACATTTGGATGCAATGTGACAAACTTATTGTGTGGCTTAGTTACCTATTACTAGGACACAGCTACTCCAGGGGGGAAAAAAGAGACAGATATCTGTTTCTTTATTTACTTCTACCAAGGGCTTATTTGAATCATGAACTATTCGATTAAAAGAGATTTCAGAGCACTTATAAATCAGACATGTTCACTTCATAGACAGAGAAACTGAGACCCAGAATATGGTAATCACTTATCCAAGGATGTGCAACTGATTTGCAACCAGGGCACTGGACTTAATCAAAACTAGTGTTCACTGAATGCTTTCTCTAAGCAAAGCATTGTCCTAGACAGTGGGTTATGAAAGTAATTATAAAGTTTGCTCCCTGGGGATTGACATCTTGTTTTCCTGATTCCTAGCCAGCAGAAGGAATGGAAGGTTTATACTCATCCATTAAAAGTTTATTTCAAGTTAAGGGGACTCTATAAAAATCCTTCAATTTTTTCTCATTATTCTCAGGATAAAGCTTAAAATCCTTAACCTAGAATCTACCTGACCAACTACAGCTATCCCTTCCCTTTTCTAGCAATTCTGACTCCTCTTTCAATACACTGCTCCCCACTCACTGGTCTCTAGCCATGAAAACTTCACCCCTCTCTCTCGTTCCTCTTAGGACTTCCATATGCTGTTGCCTCTACACTAGCTATTTCTGACTTATTTTCAAGTCTGAGTCTAAATGCCCTTCAGGAAAACTGTTCCTGACTGTCTACTCTATATTAAATCTTATTTGTTATATATGCTCTTATGAAACATTTTAGTGTGTCCTTTATAGTCACAGATGTAATAATAGTTATTTATGTAATTACTCAAGATCTGTCTTCATTAGTAGAAGATAAATAATCCCTATGAAACACGGATCATATCTTTTTGTTCAACATGTCACCCCTAGCACATAGAGTGGAATGTGGCACATAGTAGGCCTTCAACAATTATTTGGCAAATGTCTGAATAGATGAATGAATCTTTTAGAATGACTTGTCGGTGCTCTATTTGATTGACAAGGGAGAGTCCCATTCTAATTTCAAAGGTATGCTTTCTCATAATCCATTCTAAATCCTCTAGGAGATGCTTCTTCATGCACTCAATCATTCATTGACACAGATTTACTTGTTCCCTGCTGAATAAGACTGGGTATCCAAAACCAAATAATACACCCTTTCTTCTAAAGCAATTCACAGTCTTATTCATTTAGGGAATATTCTTAAGATATGTGCAAATATTAGGGTATGATAGGAAGTCTATAAAACAAAATCTTCTTTCTCTTGAAAACATATATTTAAGAACCCCAAAGCATATTATTTGTTGATATATTACTAATGTAGAAATAACTGCATTGTTTTACATTTGTTGTAAGAATCAAGAAACATTCCATCTTGAAGGGTACAAGTAATAGAAACTTTCAAGTGCAGAAGAGAGAAAAAAGTTTATTCCTTAGGTTTACTTTTGTTGCCGACTTTCCTATTTTCACAGGTAGAGCATTGTATCTGGTCACATGGGGAAAGGAAGGAAATGGTATCCACCTAGCATGTGCAGAATAATCTTTGACTCTTGGTGGCAGCTTCTGGAAAGAAAATGCAATGATGGGATGGGTTTCTCTTGGAATTATTCTTCAATGTTTGTGAGGAAAAACTGGTTGAATTTTTCATTTCTGTATAAACATTGACTGTTTGCCTTCCCATATCTAAATGAGAGAGGGAGAATGAGGAAAGGATGGATGTGAGGAATTAGCATCATGGCAACTGGGTATATCTACATATTATCCACAACGTCTAGATGTAAAGTAACAAAAAAATATATATATGTACCTTTTCCCATAAGATCACCTCACCCGTTAACTATTGAAAACTACTTGGCCATGGCTATATGATTTTTACTTTTCATCTAGAGTATTTAGCTATGAAGACCTCTACCTGTCTATAAATGTGGTCATGATAAATCTGGAAAACATATTATAAAACAGTTGTAACACAGCACTGGGATATTGACATAAGGTCTGAGAAGTAATTCTGATGGTGGCTCCAAATTCTTCTCAATGTAGGTGTGTTAAAAAAGACTTTTTCTGTATGAATTTATCATGGCTAGATAAACTACCATTATTTACTAATAACACTATTGTCTGATATTTGAATTACCTTTGAAAGTTTACCAGTGTTTTTATATTTTTTTAATTGAATCTTCACAATAATTCTCTGGACTATGTGAAAATAAATATCAGAATGTTATCTTGATTGAATGACAAAAGTTAATAAACATTAAAGTAGGGACTCAAATCCAGATTTTCAGATGCCAGCTCTTATTCTCTAGGTATAATAAGTCTAAGTTATGTCCACTAAATATGTAGCCAGATAGAAAATAAATTTCAGAAACTTAGTGTATAAACTCTTAAGATACATTGTGCATTCAGATTCTGCTATTGCTCAAATTGCCCCTAGTTAACACCAGTATCTGTCTTGTTGGAAATACTAATGCTAGTAATAGAGTCTTTAGACATGGCCTAGAAATATTTAATGTGAATATACATTTTAGTGTATATGTATATGTGTATATTTTTTTTTTGATGGGAGAGTTTGCAGTTTTTTTTCTGTATTTTCCAAGTTTATGTTTTACTTTAGTTCATTCCTCTGTCTCCATCTCTCTCCTGTGCACATGTGCGCGCGTGCTCTCATTTTTTTTTTTTTTTTTTTTTTTTTTGGTTGTGTGTGTGTTTCAGTTTTTTTAAAAGAACTTTGGATTTGCCGTTGGTGGGCAGCGCCGGTCCCGGAGGCTGGACCCCCACATGGCAGGGCTGGGACAAGGGGCGGGCCCACGGCTGCTGAGAGGATCTCTGTGTTTAAAGCCTTTGAGAATAAGTTACTGCAGTTCCCAGGGTGCAGGGTGGGGGTTGGCAGAGGGGTTCCTGGCGGCGGCTTCCCCTAGAGTCCAGGCCGCAGGGGCTCCTGGTCAGGCGAGGAGAGGGTTAGGAAGGAGGGGTGTGGGGAGAGTGAACTGTGAGCACTTCTCCCCCTGCCACCCTCCAGTTTGGTTAGAGTTTTGTGGGCTCTCTCTCTCTCTCTCTATATATATATACCATATATATATGGTATATAAATATATACCATATCTAAATATTTACTGTCATACACATACTGTCCCCCCTTAGAATTCATATTATTGGCATCAGTTGCTATCAGTCTTTGGAAATACCTTAAAAGTTACAGGTGAAATAATACTCTAATAATTTTCTATCTAGCTCATAAATTTGGTTTACATCCAATATTTAATTTGAAATAATTTTATTAACATTTAATGCTCATCTCTTAATTAAATAATTATATGTTAAAACTATTACTCTTAAAATGAATTTTACTTAGGTATATATGGGCTACCTATTTCTAGGTTATTACTTGTGAGATTTTGGTGGTGGAAAATTAACTGAAATGTACTTTTTTCACATACATGAAGAAAAATGTGGCACTTTAAACTGAAATATCTAAAAAGCTTTTATGGTCAAGACGGAGTATAAATAGGTATGTAAATAGAGAGATAAATAAATAAATATAAAAGTACAGATTCATGCAAAGTAGAGGTGGCATTGGAAACGTGTCAGAATTTTACCTTATACACATGCTTCAATATTTTTCAGAGTGCTATAGCTCATAGCATTTATATCATCATTTGAGGGAAGGGCATGTCCCTTGGAAAATGATGAACTTAGGACTCAGACCTGTGTCTAATCCCCAGCTCCCCACTCATTATATGTGTGACCTGAAGGAGCCTTTTATCCCTTCTATGAAATAAGGATGATTGATCCCCCGGAATGAAGGAGGAGAGGAAATGATTTTGTGCATATGCACACATGCACACCCATGGTGTGGTAGTGCCCAGTACAGTGTCTGATCCATATTTGGTACTTACAATATATGAAAATATGTTCACTTGTCTTCTGTTTAAAGGCAAGGAAGAAACTAGCATTCTTATAACAGTAGCAAAGAGAAGGATCTCTTCACAATATAATACATATATAAAACAGCTTACATCTTACTGTGATAAATACGTTGCTAAATGTTTTATTGGACGTGAATTCTCACATATACTCTAAATTCAAGTCTACCACAAATTAGCCCAAAGTCCTAGATCCTCTCTCTTAATGTTACTTTTTATGAATGTGATTTAACCTACTTCTACAGTTCTCATAAAGGAAGGGTCAGGAGAAACTCCAAACTTTCTATAAAGGAAAGGATTTTTGCAGTAATACAGTTGCAAGAATGGGAGATTTGTGTCTAAGTAACCTCTGAAAGCTATGTTTATAGATCAAGTCTACTGTTTGAGTAAGATTGCTTATTTATTTGCAGAAGTTTGTATTGCGGAGCAAAAAGGCTAATTGAGATAATAAGGTGGCTACTCCCTAGTGCTCACCTAGGTATATAGAAGCCAGGTTATTTGTGGCCCTGTGATTGCAAAACGTATGAAGTCATGATGTGCATATAGCATGATTGAGTTGTTATGAATGAAAAGAACAGATCTGTTTAAATGCATGCTTATGTTTTGTTTGCATATATGTAGCATCTTCTGTGTGGTTGATGTCATCATATATAAGTGAATAGAATATCTGACCATCATTCAATTGCGCTCAAAGGTTCTGGTACATGGATTAATTCCTTCTGGCTGCAGTCCCTGTTTTGACATCTAATTGGATCTGTAGTCATCTTTTCCTGGTCACCCTCTTGGACATAAACCTTCTTTCCTTCTTTCCTTTTTCTTCTATTCATCTATAGTCCTTCTGTTTGATTTCTTTCTTGAGGAGACCAAAAATGCTATAGTAGAGAAAGGAAAACCTTAGGTAGACTATATTTTATTTTATGGTTAATTTGTTCTAGTTAATTAAAGACAAAATAGTGAAGGTAAAAATATAAGGTGGAGAACCCTATAATTGAATTAAATGTACAGCTTGTCTTTGAAAAACGTTTCTCTCGTTTGCTCGCTCTCTTTTTTTAATCTAAGCATCTTTTTGTGAGAATTTAGAAAGCAAACTTGGCATAAACTCACAGTGCAAAATAAAATGATTCACAGCCTGCTAGATTTACAAAGTCATTTTTCTTTATGATCAAATAATTTAATCAAAAGACTATTGAACAGATATTAGGAGCCCTGTTGGCCCTGGGTGGATTAGTTGTCTTTCTAGGTCTAGTTGCCTCATCTAGAAAAGAAGATTGTCCTGGCTGAGAGATCGTTAAGGATCCCTTCTAAATGTAACATTATATGTTTTATATTGGGTTACATGACTTGAGAATTTGACATATTGCTGAAAATTTTAATTAATGTAGACAAATAAGTTATGATTTAATTAACTAGAAAAGACCCACCCCTCCTCCCCCGAACTCTAAAATGAAAGCTCAGCTTTCTGGTTTGAAACAATGCCAGTGATCCTTATTCCACATGCAATACACCATTCCCTTGACTTAGGTTTCTTCTCCAAAAATCAATCGATAGTAATGTGTATGTTCAAAACATGTCTCTTCCAACAGAAGATTATTATAACCCATTAAACACGACTATCACTGTGCATGATGACCACTACATATTAACCAAAAACAGAATGAAGTGTTCCTCCAGTATCTGATTTTCTGGGAATAACTCCACTTGTAAAAGGCTAATCATATTATAATAAAAACTTCAAAAGCTGTCTGAATAGTGGAAATGTTCTTGGTAAATTTTTGTATGCCCTTTGTCTGTTCATGCTCAGTTGAAGAGAACAGTGTCCAAACTAAGTCAACTTGAGGAAGTTTGTTCAGTCTCCTGCCCTGTGTTTTCCTCTGCTCTGGTCAGAAGTTTGTCCAGCTGGAACTCTGGAGACTAAAATGAGTTGATTCTGTCTTCCCATCAGAAGCTTCCAGAATGTGGAACCTACCTTGCCCCGATTTGCCTTGTACCAAAGTAATCTTCCTTATCCATTGCCCTTCTTCACATAAGCACACCTATTGTCTCCTTCTACCTCTTGGAGCCTTGCTCATTATTTTGGACTTCCTGCTGAAGCCTGTTTCATGTTGTCCAGTCCTTGTGACTTTATTTTGCTCCATACTTAATACTATTTTATTACCACACCATCACTTTTCTCATGACTTAGACAATACTCTCATGCTTCCTATAATGTTTTAAATTCAGGTAATGAAGTTTCTGGTGAGGGTGTTTCACTGGATTGCATCACCTCTGCAATTGGAGATTACTGAACTAAGATAGAAAACTAATTTCCTTGGCATAGTCAGAGTATTATCTTTTGTACTAAACAAAATTTAACAAAACATTAGCTTACAGATTGAATGGGATTTGCTGATTTTCTAAGAACTAGAACACAAGTATGGTACAAGTAGTAGTGGATATGTATCAAAATAATTTTATTTCTATTGAGAATTCAGAATGCACTTCTGTGCCTCAAAGGAATCATTATGCACACTAATTATTGTTGTACACTGCAGAAATAGCAGTTAGTAGAGGTTTCTTTTGATAGAAGGGCAGATAAATCAAATTCCCTGTAGTTAATTCTTTAGATGGTACATAATCCTTTTATGCAAATGCCGGTCTTCCTGTAGTTTACATTGAGGTCTAAACTCCAATGGAGTTATGATGTGTGGAAGAAAATTCAAAGCCAAAAAGAAAAAAATTCAAAGCCTATAAAGTTCTTTGTAATGTACTTGACCCTGGGATCATTAGAAGATTTCAGCACAACTCAGCTGCCTGGAGAAAGAACAGGGCTTTAGAAGTACTTCAATATGGCAGTAGGGACAAAAATCACAGTAAGCATATTAGTTACAGAAGAACATGTTACAAAAAAACAACTGAAAAGCCAGGTGTTTGAACATGTGACAGATATGTTCCTTGAAACTGAATTCTTGTTACAAACTATGGAAGTATAGTTTTGAATTATAAAATATGATTCCAGGATGACCAGAATAGGGGCATACCTGTGACAGGACTGTACTAGGTTATAATAATGTTTATTGCAAGGACGGACCGTTTGTTTTTTTGAAAAGGAAGTGAGTGACATGATTCAATTTCAAATGGACTAAATATTCTGCATTTTCACTTGTTTCTTGCAAAGGAGAATCATAAAACCATATAGCATGTTTATTGATTATCTAATATACATAAAAAATAGACACAATGGTCATAACTTGTCAATTGAATCCAGCATTTGTTTATTAGTTTTTTAGTCCTAAACAAGGTGGCTTTACTTCAATCCATTTTTATTTGCTATATGTTTTTGTAAAAGTAAAACCATGTGAGCAAAACTATCACATCTCCCTAAATGCAGGTATGTCACATCCATTTATTTGATTCATTCAAACAGGCCTAAACTAAATCACCTCTGTGAGTGAGGGTCTGGTATGCAAAGAAATCAGATGCTGATAAGATGGTCTTCAGCCAAGGCATCAACAGTGTAGATAAGCACATCAGCAGTTCTGTTGTATACAGACAAGGAAGACCATATCCTTAAAAAAACACCAAGAGCAAAATCATGGAAGTGTGAACAGTTAAGGAGATTTGGGAATAAAATATAATAATAGCTACTAAGCACGATTCTAGGAACTATGCTAAGAGCTTTACGTACGTTATCTAATGTGAATCCCACCAACCATCCTTCAAGTTAATTTTACTCTCCCTATGTTGTAGATAAGAAGCTGGGGATTAAAGGGTTAAATAACTTGACCAAATTGATACATCTAGTAAATCATAGAGCTGTGCTTTGAATCTTATTTTCACTCCAAGGCCCATGCTGTTAAAACTCTGTCTTAATGTGAATGGTTTGGCACAGCTGGAGAGAAGCATTCTGGGAGAAGTGGCAGAATCACAATCTCTTTACCAGGCTGGTAAAGGCCTTAGGGACCATGTACACTCTACTTGTATTTTTCTGATTCTCAAAATTTCATTCATAGTACAACTCGTTTTTCATTCATAAATTATATGCAGGATTATGATGATACAAAATACCCCTCCTGCCAGACTCCTGAGAAGCAAATAATAAATGTTCCCCTGTTAAAAATATAGATTTGTATTCTTGACTTAACTTCTCTTAAATGGAAAACATACCCAAGTTTTAATATGTAAACTGTTGACCTTGCAAACTTTTCTCCTTTCTTTTTGCCCTCCACCTTATTATCAGCCACTTACTCCTGCAGACACACCCTATACCTTGCCATAAGCAGAAATCCCTCTATGATCTTGCCTTCAAGCATTCCATTCTCCAACCACTAGCTACTTTTTTTCCTTCAATGCTCCAAACATTACATATTCTTCAGTCTTACCCAGGAGTACAGTTTTTGATTCAACCAACTCGTTTCTCATCCCATTAATACCTTCTTCTACCTGTTCAGACAGCTTACATATTCTGCTAAACATGACAGGAAAAATCACAACTATGTTGAGTGGTGTACCACTCTAAATATACTGCCAACTTCAAGTGGCCAGTCATCATATTATAGTTTGTTCATTCTCTTTCCTCCTTCCTTAGTTGATTTTTCCTCCCTCAGATCTTCAACAGTTCCTCTCTAGTCTTCACTCTTAGCTGATCACGTTGCTTCCTATGTCACAGAACAGAAGAAATGAGAAGAGAGTGTCCACTCTCCTCCCTCTACTTACTACTGACCCCCATCTCGGCCTTTATACTCCAAGAAAAGGCCAAACCCTCAACTTGTATAGTGGACACCATAGCCTTTTGACAGTTCCTAGGAATTGTTCCAGAAAATCTCACCCAACCCCCTTTTTAGTACTATCCACTTACCTCTTTTAGATCATTTCCATCAGCATGTGTACATGCTACAGGGCTTAATCCTTAAACTGCTCTTTGAAGCTGTACTTACTCCTTTATTTATTTCATCTAGACTCTTGGCTTTAAATATTATCTATGAATTTATAATGCTCAAATTTAAATTTCTGCTCCAGGCCTCTCCCTCAATTCAAATTTGAATATTTTTCTGCCTTTTCTCCATCTTTAGGTGAGTATCCAATATTCATCCCAAACTTAACATGCCCAAAATAGTCTTCCTTCTACACTTGCTTCTTGGTCTACTTCATCTTAGTTAAAAACAACTCCAAACTTCCAGTGACTCAGGTCAAAAACTTGCAGTCACCATTGACTTTCATTTTCCTCTCACATCCTATATCTTATCTGCCAATAAATTGTGTTGGCTCTACCTTCAAAATGTCTCTTCTTACTATATGCACCCTGAACCAAACACCATCATCTCTCACCTGGATTATACTTTCCTTCCTGTCTTTGCTCCTCTAGACCTATTCTCAACTCAATAGCCACAGTAATTATATTCAACCATAAGTTATATCCTCAAAACCCTCCATGGTCCCTGTTCCCTCCAGAATAAAAGCCAAAACCACACAGGGGCCTAGAACACCTTACAAAGTCTAGCTCCTGTTACTTCACTGAGTCACCTACTTACTCTCTATTTTCTCACTATGCTCCAGCCACACTAGCCCCCTTGCTCTTCCTCAAACCGAGCAGGCATATTCTAGCCTTAGGATCTTTGTGAACTTTGATGTTCTTTCTACAAACAATGCTCTTCCTCCAATATCTGCATGATGTGATCAATTAACTTTCTCATGTCTTCACTAAAATATGATCATTTCATAAGGCTTTTTCTAATTCTGCTATATGAAATTGCAATGCCCCTTTCCTCTAATACACCTTATCCTTTCTCTGACATGTTTTTTTTTTCTCCAGAGGATGTATCACCATCTAAAATACTCTGAAGTTTACTTATTTATATCATTTATCATCTGTGTCCCATTAACAATTTTGTTAGTGTCAGAATTTTTTTATTCTCTGTGCACTGATATATCTGGGCTTAGTATATATTAGGCATGCAACAATTATTTGATGAATAAATGAATAAATCTGTAGGAAAATAAATGATAGTTCTGTCACAAATACAAATAGTGCAGGAAAATATTCAAAGACATTGTCCAAGTCTTAGCCCAAGATAGTATCAAGCCTTCTTAAACATTTAAGAGTTGATGAGAAAAAGTTCTTTTTCCACAAAAGAATTCTGTAAATAAGTTATAGAAGATGATATAACTAGGAAAAATCAACGTTTTTGCAATATCGAATGAAGTCACTGATTTAGGTAAAATCATTAATAGATAAAACCACTGTATGAAAGAATAATGGGAAATCAGATGCCACCATCTTGACCTACTGTTCAATCTTAGAATCATTAAAAGCAGGGCAAACCAACATTATGTGACACATTCATCCTGATATGGTGGGAAATGAACTATATAGAATCACTTATGAAATATTCTTGCAAAAAAATTAAAAGTTGTACCTGAATCTAATGAAGTCTTTAGTCTTAACTGGTGATTTGCAAGGAGTACAGGGGATTGTAGGGCCAATTAAATGACATTATAATAAAATGCATACATTTAGAATATAGACCATGCTACTGAAAGAAATACAACTCAATTTCTCAATTGAGCTAATGATAGAAAAAAGGGTTAGTGAGGGATGACAGTTATATTAAAAGAAATTAAGATATATAACAACAAATGGCAATGTGCAAACATTGTTTATATTCTGGCTTAGACAAAGCAACAAAAAATGACATTTTAGAGATAACTAGTGTAATTTGAAAATGGTCTGGTTGTTAGATTATACTGAGAAATTATTGTTAATTTTATTAGGTGTGGAATGGCCAAGTGCTTATGTAAATAAAACCCCGTATATTTTGAAATTACACACTGAGGCTTATAGGTATGAAATGACATGATACCTGCAACTTCCTTTAAAATACTTTATAACAAAAGAAGAAATAGGATATATAATAAAAGAGTGGCAAAATCTTGATATTTATCAAACTTAAATGATGGGTGCTTTGTACTGAATTATGTTTCTTTCAAATTCACATGTTGAACCCCTAACCCCCAACAAGACTGTATTTGGAGATAGGGCTTTTAGGAGGTGATTAAGATTAAATGAGGTCGAAAAGGTGAGATCCTAATCTGATAGGATTGGTGGCTTTCTAAGAAGAGGAAGAAAGAGAGAGATCTCTGTCTTTCTCCACATGCATTCATGCACCAAAAAGGGTCCTTTGAGGGCCAAGTGAGAGGGCGGCTCTGCAAGCCAGGAAGAGAGTCTTCACCAGAAACTGAATCAGCTGGCCAGTTGATCTTAGATTTCCCAGCCTCCAGAACTATGAGAAATAAATTTCTGTGAAGACACTCAGTCTATGGTATTTTGTTATAGCAGCCTAAGCAGACTAAAACAATGGCTATATGGGAAATATTACATTAGGTTCTCTAATTTTATGTACTTTGAAAATTAAAAAAAAAATTCTTCTGCTGGAAGTTTCTGACCTATGTCAATAAAAATAAAATGTTATTTGAAATTAAAATTATGATTTTGTTATTCTGCTCCCTATCCCTCATCCATCTGACCTTGTAGCCTTCCTGCTACAGTGTCATCCTCAGTACTTCAGCCTGCGAGAGAAGTCTAAGATGTGTAGCCAGCCAGGCTTTCCCATAGTTGAGCTCTAAACGAATCTTTCCAGAAATGTCTCCTTCTGTTCTCTGTAACATATCCTTATACTTCAACTGAAAGAAACCTTACATCATCATAAAGCCCTCTTTCCATTTATATTTGTAATGATTCTTCTACTTCAGCTCAATTTTTACATGAAAATAAAAGATAACTAAACAGTTATACCCAGTTATATGTAGCTAACTAAATGATAGTTCTGATATCAGCCCTCAATTTTTTCTTCCTAGGAAAGTGGCAAATAATTCTGAATCAGCAATTCAAGGGATTACTTCTGATACAACTGTAGGTCCTCCTCCATGGCTGTCATACTTGGAGCGCCATTGATGCAGGGTGGTTTCCTAGTTTCAATGCCTTTATTGATGAGTTCTTAGTTTTGCACTTAGATATTTGTAAGACATTCAGCCCATACATATTAAGTGTTATTTTTCTTTTACTTTCCGCATTTTTCTTCCCCTTTCCTACCATCCACTTTTTCATATACACCCCCAGGATCTTGTTGTTAGCTTGCTACTTTGCATTCTTCCATTTTCTTTTAATTCATGTAATTACACACACACATGCACGTGCGTGCACACACAGACACACAAGTTTCAACTCTTTGACTTATAAAATAGAAATATTTCATCTATACTTCTCTGTATCTTGATTTTTCTTATTTAACAGTTCATTACAGAACTCCATCCACATCAGCTGACAGAGATTTGACTCATTAAAAAAAATAACTTCATAATATTTCTCAACAAAGGTAAACCACAATTTATTTAACCATTTTCTTATTATAGACATTCACTTTTTCTTTTCTACTTTTGCTACCAACACAGTACATCAATGAACATTCTTGAATATAGTAGTGGTTTTACTTCTCGGGAGTGAGATCACTGGTATATGTGTTTGAATTCAAACACAGCTTTCACATTGTTTTCCAAAAAATCTGTGAGACTTAACATTTCTTTAAGCAATGTATGAGAGTACCATGTTATGTGGGGAGGATGTTAGAGGTTATCACACTTTTGACCATATGCCATCCGCTTGGGAAAATTTTCCTATCTCAAGATTACTTTTTCATCTGCTTTTCTCTCACTCTCTGGGTGGTTCATCATACTTCCATGTATCTATTGGTCATTTTGATTTGCTCTGTAAATTGTCTATTCTTATTCTTTGGCCCATTTTTCAGTTGAGATGTCAGCTCTTTTGTTATCAGTTTTGTTTTTGTTTTTTTTTAAGATTTTATTTATTTGACAGAGAGAGAGAGAGAGAGAGCAAAAGCAGGAACACAAGCAGAGGGAGTGGGAGAGGGAGAAGCAGGCTTCCCGCAGAGCAAGGAGCCCGATGCGGGGCTCGATCCCAGGACCCTGGGATCATGACCTGAGCCGAAGGCAGACGCTTAACAACTGAGCCACCCAGGCGCCCCTGTTATCAGTTTTAAAAGCTTTTAGTATATTAAATATAATAATGCTTTTTTATTATCTGCATTACAAGTATTTGTTTCCCAGTCTGTTATTTATTACCTTCCTAAGGATATGGTTTTCCACATATAAATTTTAAATGTTTATGTAGCAAATATATTCATTTTTTGTTTCCTAGCTTCTAGGCTTCTTGTCTTGTTTTTAACAAACTCTCAAATATCTAAGTTGTATATATAATCTCCTCAATGTCTTCTAAGATTTTTATTGTTTTATAATTGGATCTTTAATCAACAGGAATTGGGTGAGACTGGGATCCAGTGTGTTTTCCTCTAATGGATAGTCAGTTGTAATACCCATTTACTAAATTAGACCATTCTTTTCATATGAATTGAAATACCTCCTCAGTGATCCATTATATTCCACAGTATACTGTGATCCATTTCTGAGCCATGTGTCCTTCTCTGTCAGTGGCTTTAAAATTTTACATTTGTATAAAATCTTCTCTCTGACCAGCTGGGAGTCTGTCTTCTTGCTCTGAGGTCCCATAGTACTTTATTTTTACTTCTCTTAAGGCAATTACCACTTCCTACCTCAAATTATAGTTGCTTGTGTACATGTCTCCTTGATTTCACTTATAAACTTTGAATGGAAAATGCCCATTTAATGTATCTTTGCATCCTTCAGTTTTTGAGCAATTTAGAAACTTCTGACACAGCTATTGAACAAATGCACTAATAACTAAACATAAATGTTACAACCATAACAGTTTCACACAATTTTATTTATTTTTTGGGTGGTAACTTAATGTTTATTCTGCTCTAAAGAAAAGTACTCTTGGTACATGTTTTTCTCAGTTCCTTTTCTCTGCCTCCAGAGAGAATGATCAAGGGCCAAACTCAGTTTGTGGTTAGTCAGTATTTCACTCTGAATCTCATGAAGCGGCTTTCAGGATCTTCCCTGCAGATGTAATAGGAGTTTAAGAAATTTAGGCTATGTATTTTAGTTTTACTTGACAGATACCTCTTTCTTTAATTAAGTTTTTTCATTCCAGTGTAGTTAACATTCAGTGTTATATTAGTTTCAGATGTACAATATAGTGATTCAACAATTCTGTACATTACTCAGTGCTCATCATGGTAAATGAACTCTTGATCCCCATCACCTATTTCACCCATCCCCCACCCACTTCCCCTCTGGTAACCATCAGTTTGTTCTCTACAGTTAAGAGTCTGTGTCTTGGTTTGTCTCTCTCTCTCTCTCTCTATTTTTTTTTCTTTTGCTCATCTGTTTCATTTCTTAAATTCCACATATGAGTGAAATCATTAGGTATTTTTGTCTTTCTCTGACTGACTTATTTTGCTTAGCATTATACCCTCTAGCTCCATCCATGTTGTTGCAAATAACAAGATTTCATTCATTTTTATGGCTGAATAATATTCCATCATATATATATGTATATATGTATTCCATCATGTATATATGTATATATGAGATATATATATACATATATATATATCTCACATCTTCTTTATCCATTCCTCTATCAATGGACATGGGCTGCTTCCATAATTTGGCTATTGTAAATAATGCTGCAATAAACATAGAGGTGCACGTATCCCTTTGAATTAGTGTTTTCGTATTTGGGGGGTATATACCCAGTAGTGCAATTACTGGATTGTAGGGTAGTTCTATTTTTAACTTTTTGAGGACCCGCCATACTGTTTTCCACAGTGGCTGTAGTTTCATACAATTTTAGAATCTCAAAGTGACAGTGATTCTAGTCAAGAGTAGCCAGTCTTTGTTCTTGCTTTTCGTCAGAAGTTCTTGCTACAGTGAACAGAGTTAAAGAAATTTTATTTATGTAATCTTTCAGTGTTTTATTCATTAGTACATAAATCTAGACTACCCCTTCATGCGTAGTGCTTTGTACTATATGAACATTTAGTAGGCAGTTCATTTAAATTTAGTTTTATTTAATACATTTTTCTACTTATTAAAGCCATAAGTGATATAGATGAGTTCATAGGTCTGCAAGATCCAGAAAACCTTGATAATGTTAAACTAAACCAGATAAACTAAACCAGATATAAAAAGATGATTTATTCACTTTTTTCTTAATCACAGCTTTTGAGATGCCAATTTTTCTGTGATACAATAACAAATGACGATTATAGCAACTAAAATTTCTAACTCATTAATGTGTTGGCATTACACAGATCATGATATTCAAGTCAGCAAAATAGGGCAATTAACAGATGTTTACCTGGAGCTACCTAAAATCATGCAGCTTTAACTCTGGGCCTATAACAATTTGTAGAGGAAATGTTTGTGGTAGCCTCTGGGTAAAATAAAACAGGAAATTCTGTTTCATTCTCAGCCATTTTGTGCAGTACACTGAGAAATGCTGAAAGCTGACTCAGTCTTGCCCTTTTGACATAATGTTTTCTCTCTTTATATTTAGCATATAAACTGAAGAATATAAGCCAGTGTGCAATAATTTTTTTTAAAGATTTTATTTATTTTTTTGGCAGAGAGATACAGAGAGAGAGCAAGTAGGCGGAGAGGTAGGCAGAGGGAGAGGGAGAAGCAGGCTCCCCGCCGAGCAGGGAGCCCGATGCGGAGCTCGATCCCAGGACCCTGGGATTATGACCTGAGCCGAAGGCAGCAGCTTAACCGACTGAGCCACCCAGGCGCCCCAATGTGCAATAATTTTTAATACTCAAACTAACATGTAATGATAATCCTGAGTTGCAGTCCTTGTGTAAAAAACAAAACAAAACAAACAAAAAACTAAAACCTGATTTGCTTGTTCTGATAGGGTACTCAAAGTCCACTGGAGTGACCCATTATTTTCTCTTCTATCGAAGAGTGAGAGAAGCTGTCTCTCTGCAGGTTTGCAGGGGTTCCAAACCACAAGGAAAGGGTGTTCAGATAAGGGGCACTTAGTGGCACTGACAGATTGATGGGGAGCAACAGGTAAGATATCAGAGAGCCCATGTCAACAATTGAGCATGAATCAAAAGTGAAGTTGCACTGGGGCAAAAGCTGGGGGAGGGGGGTCTGATGAGGCAAGTCAATTGGAAAGTTGGAGGAAACAGTGCCACCTTTTAACTATGGTTATTTCATTTTGGGCAGTTCCTTCTAAGATTTCTTATTAAATCATCACATTTCTGATATTGTGGGGCTAATTGTTTTAATAGACTTCTTCAATGACCTTTATTTCCTTTAGAATTATTTCATCTAGCCTGGTGGCTCCAAAGTTAGCAAAGCATACAAACAAGGTTTTGGCCACTATTGTATACATTGGATAGATGCTCTTTTTAATCCCCTTTACTTTTTTTTTTAAAGATTTTATTTATTTATTTGAGAGAGAGAGAATGAGAGATAAGAGAGCACAAGAGGGAAGAGGGTCAGAGGGAGAAGCAGACTCCCTGCTAAGCAGGGAGCCCGATGCGGGACTCGATCCCAGGACTCCAGGATCATGACCTGAGCTGAAGGCAGTCACTTAACCAACTGAGCCACCCAGGCACCCTAATCCCCTTTACTTTTTTTCTCTGATCTAAACTTCTTAATTGAGGTAGATAATGGAGACTTTTTACCAGGAACAAATCAGTGACAGAATGCCAACCTAATAACAAGGAGCCAAGAATGATTAGGCTAGTATCAAAGTCTTTGATTAAATCCTTGGAATGGGCCAACAGTGACATCTAGTTCTCAGAGTTCAGAGCAAAGAAATAATACCAGGAAGCAGTTGAAGGATTAGAGGAGACTGGACGGGCAAGAATCTATGGCCTGCTAGTAATTTTAACACCAGTCAGTAATATTGAGGCATTATTCTGATTCAATCCTGATTATTTTATTTATTTTCACCAGGACAGGAAATAAGCCAAGGGCAGCTTGGGTGGTCCTGAGCTTAGAGGAGAGGCAGAGAAGTGACTCCCTTGGCAAGAAGGGAAATAACAGAAGGTCAGTGTTAAAGTAGACCCCAGAGAATGATATTCTCTGACAAGCAGATGTGCTGGGTCTAACTTGCCTTCCCTGATAATGAAGCACTTTTCTTGTTTTTTAATAAAATGAAAAGCAGTTTACTGTAACAGTGGGTTGCTAAACATGGTATCCATCATAAAAGTGATGATGCACATAAAAGTGATGCAAACAAATATTTGTACCTTTTAAAAATGATAATACATAAAAAGAGGTGAACAACAAAGGGTTTGAGTGATTAAAATATAAATGAGATAGAATATACTATAGTCATATAAAATATGCAAATTATGTGATCTTTTTCTTCATTTACTATGTCTTAATGGTGGGGGAAATAATGTACTTCCAACTGGTACTAAAAAGAAACTGTTTTATTATGTTTACTACACAATGAGCCTGCCTGAGGCATTCTCTAGTTATGTTATACATTATTAACTGTTATAAACCATTACTCTGAATAGCACCCAAGAGGCCTGAAATTTAATGTATCTCTTTAAGTGCTTAGCTCACTACGAGAGAGTAACTTAGACATTGAAAAGTGACTGCTTGTTCATTGACTCTGATTCTGCCAAGATTAGGGTAAAGTTTGGGCTGGGGTTAGAGCATGTGAAGAAACACAAAAGGAAGAAGAAAGGAAAGGGTTAAATTTGTTGAAACTGAAATTCCAAATACTGGTTTTATGATGCTCTAGGGTATCCATTTCAATAATTATCACAGATTTCTCCAAATAATAGGAGAATATGTTTCTGATATGACACGTGCGTGCACACACACACACACACACACACACACACACACACACCATCTTTGGCAGGCATGAGGCATGTGGTTTCATGTTTCTCCAGACCACAGCCCATTCCCTGCTATAGCTGTTAATAAGTAAATAGGTAAATGGGCAAGGTTTGGGGAACTTCCTTCTTTCTCTTCCCCACAATCTGTTAAACTTAATGTGGTGAGAAAATTTGTCTATACTTCCTATACTGCTCATAAAGACAGAGATAATGAACTATCGATTATTTAATGACTGCTGTTCCAGCACATGATGTAAGGGAAGCTCCCTTTCCTTTTATGTTCCAGCCTCCACCAAGAATGTATAAATACATATTCTTTTATCTGATTGAATTTATTCCTTCAACAAACATTTATTCATGTGTCTACTATGTGCCAGGTGATATGCAGGGGTAGGGGAAAAAATAAGATACATATATCTATGTCCTTTTGAATAACATTGGAAATTTAAGAAAAAATAAGAGAAATTAACGGTTTTGGTTTATTTTTTATATTACAATTGTAGTTTTGGTTTGATAAAGCATTTAGGATTTTTTAGCTTACCTTACTCTATTTCTCATGCACTGTGAATTCTTTCAAGATGTGAAGCATTTTTTTCTTTTGATATATAAATTTCCTTATTCATTTGCATACATGATATAGCTAAAAGAATTTAATATTGGTTAACAGGTAATAGAACTGTCCCATTCCTTCAACTCTGTTCTTCCTGAACTTCTTCCCAGTGAATTCTCCTCTCTTTTATCATAGAGATACAAGAAAAGGGAGAGATATGAAAAAGAAAAAAATTGAAGAGGGAACACAAAAAATGGAAGAAAGTGAGATGAAAAGGAGGGAAAAAGAATATGTAAAATGAAGACAAAGACATTCAGAAGTGGGAACACAGGGGCACCTGAGTGGCTCAGTCAGTTAAGCATCTGCCTTCAGCTCAGGTCATGATCCCTGGCTCCCTGCTCTGTGGGTAGTCTGCTTCTCTCTCCCTCTGCCTGCAGCTCCCCCTGCTTGTGTTCTCTCTCTCTCTGTGTCAAATAAATAAATTCAATTAAAAAAAAGAAGTGGGAACACAGAATCAATGATGTTAGAGACAGAAGCAGACTCACACTCATTTATCTTTTATCTTTCACACATCAAGCATAGTCACTAATTATTTCCTATGGGTAAATAACCATTTATATCCCCACATTTACAAAAACATCTTTACTATGTCCAATACTCTAACAAATGTCTGAGAGACTGCATTTAAGAAAATATAGAACATGGATGGGAGTTATGATGGCAGAGTATCAGGGGGACCCTGGGCTTTCCTCATCCTGGAACGCAGCTAGACCAACATAAAATCATTTTGAACAACTAGGAAATTGATCTGAAGATTAAGAAAACAATCTGTGCAGTTGGAGGGAGAGAATGTGTCAGATATAAGGTTCAAAGACGTGAATTGGGGAAGAGAAAAGCCGCAGTGCCTCTCCGAGGGGTCAGGGAGAGTGGGAGAAAGTGGGAGAGAGAGCAGTATATAGGCAGGGTGAGGTTTGCACAAGGTACAGTTGGGTGGGGATCCCCTTGGGTTGCACAGGGACAACATTCCCCTTCCTGGAGTACTTTTGGAAGACTGTGTATTGCCTCTCCAAGGACAAAAGTCCTGCCAGGTGCCACTGAGTGGCCTTTCAACAGCAGGGGACAAAGGCACACATAGAAGGCAGATAACCTGGTTGCAGCTTTTTGCTGTGCTTCCCATAGACTCCCGGCACTCATGTAGACGTGGGACTGCTTTTCTGGGGCAGAGCAGTGCCGGGCGGTGTGCTGGGACGCTCTCCTCCAGAAGAGAGGAGAGGGTCCCAGCACTGCAGGGTCCTTTAAGATTTGTTGTTTTGAGTCCCAGCTGCTGGCAAGAGATAAAACACAGGAGACCTGGGGTGCTGGGCATGCTGACAGCGGGCACAGACAGGTTGAGGGCAGGGATCTGACAAAAGCCTGGGACATAGGAGAGGAGAGTGTTTGCTTTTCTGTGAGGGCCTCCTGAACAGTGATGGCCGCAAGCTCCCCTCCCAGGGGACAAGAGGGTGGGGTGACGCCATCTTCCACCTTCCTGTTCACCAGCACTGTGGGACTTCAGAGAGAGACACAGTGCCTCCAGTGGAAGCTGGAGTTGCTTACACCAAACCCTGGCCCGTGCCCAGCAGGGGCATCTTTACAAGGGCAGGTCTGACTGTGAACCAGGGCAGAAGGCCCCTGCCTCAGAGGACCAACACCAGCCCTCCGCACGCATCAAGGCTACTGATCACAGAGTGCTCCAAAGCGTCAGCGTCAGTTCTGGTGGAAATAGGAGCAGGCCTTTTTTTTCATCTTTTTTTGTTATTTTTTAATTATTTTTAATTTTTAAAATTTCTTAATTTTTAAATTTTTTATTATTTTTTTTCTTGGGAATCGGGTTTATAGTTTTTTGTTCATTTGTTGGTTTGTTTCCTTTTCTCATTTTTTTGGGTCAGGCTTTTTTTTTTTTTTTAATCAAGCTTATCTTAACAGACTAATCAAAACACACCTAGCTAAAGGTCCAAACACTCCCCACTGGAAGCAGGGAGGAACTCTGCAGAGGACTGACCTGTGGGAAAGAGCAACCAGAACACAAAGCAGAGTGCACAAAACATACACCAGAAACACTTCATGAAGCACCAGGCCTTGGATAGTGTAGGACCCTTTCTTAATATAGTTTTACTCTCAGAAGAGGAAACATAACAAGCTTTCATAACATGAAAAAGACAGAAACCTAGACATAATGACAAGATGGAGGAATTCTCCCCAAAAGAAAGATCTAGAAGAAATCACAGCCAGGGATTTGCTCAAAGCAGATACAAGCAATATATCTGAACAAGAATTAAGAACAATGGTCATAAGAATACTAGCTGGGCTTGAAAGAAGCATAGAAGACACCAGAGAAATCCTGGCTGCAGAGATAAAAGACCTAAAATTTAGTTAGGCCAAAATAAAAAATGCTATAACTAAGATGCAAAACCAACTGGATGGAAGAAGCAGAGGAATGAATAGGTGATATAGAAGATAAATTATGGGAAATAATGAAGCTGAAAAGAAGAGGGAAAGAAAACTATTAAATCATGAACATAGACTTAGGGAACTCAGCAATTAGTCATCAGTCATTCATCAGTTAAATGAATCGATTTCTATGTCTCTACTCTAAAACACAATTTTCTGAATAAGAATAGAAAATAGCAATATAAATTTTTCCAGTCTATCAGAAGATATATTTATTAGCAAATATCTTAGTACAGTTTTCCTGGAATAAATAATTTTTATTACCTTATGTGAATGAACCCGTCAGTCATTTATATTATTTTTATAGCACTACATGATGCCATGTGATGTTTCTTGTTGAATAATTTTTGTCTTATTCAGTTGAAAAATATATTTATGTCCATCATTAGGGTTTCAAAATGGATAAGTGAAGACATGTGCCAGAAATCGCACATGTCGATGTGTGTGTACACATACATTTGTATGGGGGAAGCTATTTATTTAGGGATGAAATTCCTTCTGGCTCACAGAATTCCTTCTGGTTCATGAGGATTTAAAAGAACAAACAAACAACAACCACAAAAAAAACAACAAGAAATCTGGGGCAGCAGAGACTTTAGTGAAGAACAATATAGAGAACAATGTGTTGTCAGAATCTAAAATAATGTGAAGGGAAAGTTCTATTGACTTGATAATAAAAGGTAATTGACTGGATGGACAAGAGCTATTTCTGCATTGGTGGCCTAAGCAGATTGAGAAAAACCAGTGATAAATGTCTCTAGAGAGATGGTAAAATGTCACGCAAAAAAAAAAAAAAAAAAAGAGAAAATTTACCAGTAAGACCAGAAGAAGAAAAAGGAACTGAAATTCCTTGTCTTCCTAGAATTGGAATCTTTCCTCCTATTGCCCTCTCCTTTCTCCAAAAGAATCATCGAGCATCTTGGAAGGAATGGCATCCTGCTCCAGAGAATTTTATGTGCTCTTTTCATACCATAAATTCCATTGGTCCAGTCTATATCTATAACTTTGTCCAGCTTCCTTCAATTACTAGGGTTTTGGAATGACCACTGATAGATACCATGCAGAGCCCTACACTTACATCATGGAGTAATACCAAGAGAAGTTGTCTCACATACTTTTATTATCTGCTTCAATGAGGAAAAAAAAAAAGTAGAATGGCTTCCATTTCTTTTTCAGCACATTTTATTCCAGTATATATTTATTTTATCAGAGGTCTTCTTCCATCATCCTTGTGAGGCATGATTTAGTTCCTTTGGGGATAGGTCATGCTCAGGGCTTTAGTGGCATAGAAAGACTTCATGGAGGAGGAGAAAATCTTCTATTTTCTAAATCACTACATAAATATTATATAAATGCATACACACACAAATACTTAAAATTTCATTATGTTTGTCTTTTCTTCTTCTTTTCCTTATATTTTTCTCATTCACTGTATTTTCCTTCCTCCTCCTAGTTTTATTATTAGTAGCAATATTAGTAATTGTACTAGTAGCAGCAACAGTATTATCATCTATTGAACAATGACCGCATGTTAGTTGTGTACTTGTAATCTTACATACATTATGTATAGTCTAAAAATGGCCCTACAATGTTATTATTTCTTCATTCTATGGGAGTGGAAACAAAGGAAAAACAGGTTAAGTCACACAGTAGGGCAGGGCCCCTGCATGGAATTATTCTAGGAGTTAGAGTAGCAATCAACATAAAAATTCACAATTATAAATTCACAATTTATAAAGTTAAGAACTGGCCTCAAAGGACATTGAAAGAAACAAGGGTAACATATTTTACATATGCAAATAATAATAAACAATTTCCATTTGTATAATTTAGAAATTATAAATTAAGGCAGGGTATAAACCAAGGTTTATTTATAATTCTCATCTTGTGTAAACAGTATCAGTAACTCATGAATTAATTGAAAAATGAACATTACCAAATTTTTATTTAGATAATGATTTTGAAATTTTGATTAAAAGTTATCTGTTACATCTCTTCCTAAAATTATCTCCTTCATTGGTGCTCCCTTCTCTAGATCAGTAATGATAAAATAAATAGTAATTATAGTTTATCTTGAGAGGGTACTTTAAAACTTCAACTATAAGTGGCTGTAAATGTTTAATGTGTAATTATCATGTGGAAATAATTTAATAACCTGGAAAAACAGAAGAAAGGGCTGGCATGTTTTCCTTCAATGTTGAACTTGTGTTTTCTAATAGACCCTGAACCAGAAATGTGACTTGGTACTTAAAGCAGTACTATAAGCCTAAAGGGATTTCCTACACTTGATGACCAAATTATATTTATAGCTTGCTTCTTTCAATAGGGAGAGTCTAGCACATGCCTGACCCAGATTGGCATTGAACATATGTTGGTGAATAAATGAATAATGGACAACATAGACTGATAGTTGGCTTATACTTGAAATAAAAACTATTTTCTCTTATATAAGGAATGATGGCCAAAATCTTGGAGGGTACAAAGGTATTTACAAAGGAAATGGGTATTTTTACTGGAAATAAATGAAAAATTAGAGTACTAAAGAATTATTTGGACAGTTTTAAATACTGAGTCTTCAAGATCTCTCCGTGATAAATGTATTGTTTGGTTTACTTTATCCAGCTAATTAGTTTGTTTTAACATGTAAGTACATTGTTTACTATATAAGAGTGGGCCTGGAGTAAACAATAGTCACTCATTCAATTTGGAAGAGGAGGGCACAAATTGATATTCTAATTATATGTTTTAAAGTGGTTTTGTTTGTTTATTTGTTTGTTTTCTCTAGTTAAGTGATAGTTTCAAGATCAGGAAACTAGTTCAGAAAAATCAAGTCATTTGTCAGAATTCAACAACCTTCACAGTTGATGCAATTCTATCCATAATCACTTTACTTCATGCCTTTGGATAATTAAGTTTTTGTAATTTAAATTGTAATTTTTAACAGTTTCCTTTGAACATTTAAAAATTAATTTTATTTAAATTTCTCAGTTAATTTCAACATTTCATAAGTAGTTATTATTCAGAAACAAGTTCCTACATTGACTTCTATTTTTTTCCTACCTTAAATTCTCTCTCAGATGTTTATGTATTTATGAAATACTTAGAAAATTTAATTTATCCTTTAGAAACTGGAAATTAGGTAGCCAATGTAGAATAAAGTAATTTGATTTTCCAATACCTGAGTTTGACCAAAAAAAAAGTTATTGTATTATTTCACTGAGTTTTTGGAGAATATTTGATTGCTACTGTATGAGAGCAGAGATACTCTACTTCTCTTACGAAGAATGAATTTACTTATCAGTTGTCAGCTACTCAAGATGGTTCAACAGGAAGTGAGAAAAAAATTGCTGAGACAATTAATGCACTAAGCAGTTTAATAATGCATGGATGAATAGCCCCCTCCCCCAATCCCAGTAAATAATCCTGTGCAGATTTGCTGCTTAGGATCTTAAGAATATTTTAATCTCAGGGATACTCTTAAAAAATACTCAAACTCTTAGAATGGTCACCATTCATCAGCTTATACCTTACATATTACATGCCAAATATTTCTTCAAGGTCACCTTTTAATTAGCTCTTCCTAGGACCTTACATCAAAACAAAAATTCTATTAAACTGTATATATGTTTTAATTAATTTTCCTTTTAAACATACACACGTACATACACACATATATATAATAGCCAATCAAAAAACCAAATTATTATTTCAGACAAAAGCAAAACAACAAGCCCAAAACCAAAACTAACATTTTGATTGATCTAACTAGGTTTCCATTACTTTGAGAATCTTTAGCGCCCAGATAGTCCAAATTAGGAGGCATAGTTTTAGAGGCATTACTAGCTCTCTCCCAGATCTATCTTTTTCACAACTGCCAGAATATCAAATTTACCATAAAACTTCTCTGTAAAAACTCTTTCAGTGGTTCACTGTTTCTTCCGAGAGAAAGGCCAACATAATTAACATGGTTTACAAGGGCAACCATGACCTGACCTATTCTTCATCTTTCACCATTGCTTGAGTTATAGTATATGCTCAAGTGACTCTAAACTATATGCCTCCTGATCCATACTTCACCTCCCAACGTTCTCCCCAAACACACATAGTATGCTGTGTGTTTCCTGCCAGTTTACATACTCCTCCTCAGAACCCAACATTCAGGTCAGGAACCTCTTTTGAACTTTTCATGATGTGCTCCCATGACAACACATGTGTGTTTCTGGAGTAATACATGCTGTGCATGCAGCTGTCTGTCCTTCTAGGTGCTTAGCTCTTTAAGAGATGGGTCTGTGTCTCAAAAATCTTGTATTTATGGTGATTCATCCAGGGTCTGGCACAAATAATAGAGGGCAGGACTAGAGATCAGTTCTAGGCTGGTAAGAGAGATACAGATTGGAAAGAGAGCAGAGAATAAGGTTGAGTTCATCTACTTAACTTTCTTTATTCATATGCCAATGAATAAATAAAAAGGAGGGTCTTATTGGTTTTAATTTCAGCTATACCTAAAAGAAGAGTTCAGAGCCATTTGGGTATTGCTGTACTCTTCCCTCACCCACCCCGCTGGAAATATCTAAAAAAAGAAGGTGACATTTCCCCAACAAGACCCTAGAAAAATATCCAATATTCATGCTGTTTATATTTTCCATATACAAAATTGACAATTTTGAAAACTCAAGGCAATTAATGGAGTTTTCTAGTTTTTATTGTGTTCCAAAGAAGCAACAAAATTTGGAAGCAACATTCTCTTCCTGGGGTTCTGGAAAATGGTACAACCCCATTAGAGGGAATTCTCAAGCTGGTGGGAACCTTAAGAGAACTAAATCAATTCCTTATTTTACAGATAAAGAAATATTTGTTCATTTATCCATTCCATGGTTTACATACCAGTAAAATGTGTGTTGCTGAGACAAAAATGAGTAAGCATGCTCTTCAGGGATTTCATTCCGGTTAGAAATAATGACATGTAGTAAGATAATTATACAAGTAAAACATTTACAGAACTTGGGCCCAAAGGGGTGAGTAGATTTGCATGAAGTTGCATCCATAGATGGTCAGGTGGTCCTATCCTTTGCTCTTACTAAAAGTAATAGTTTTTAAATTTTGTAACCTATAGAGTGATATATAAATATTTTAGTTACTTCATTGCTCCCTCCTGATATGTTAATATTGGGGGTATAATATTAAATCAATAGTTACTACAATATATCTAAAATTCTAGTTCAGTTCCCACAGATTACTAATTCCTTTGAGAGAAAGTACAGTGTAATAATAAAGACAATGAGCTTTGGAATGAAAAAATTTTAATCACAGCTCTACTCCACTGCTGACAAGAAATACAACCTTGGACAAATTAATTGACCTTTCTAAGTCTCAATTTCTTCATCTGTGCAATGGGCATGGCACTGTTCCTCCCACATAAGGCTTTCAAGGGGATTGTGATGCAATGAACATTTAGTAGCACTCAATAAAATGAAAAAGAATGTCTCCTACTTTTGTCATTTTGCCATGTAAAGCCCTTCAACCTTTATAGTAAAGTCCTTCAACCTTTACAGTACAGCTTATGAATCAGAAAACATACTGTCAATACCATAGCCCTTTACAACTGAACCTGGAGTTCATTCAGTTTATAAAGTAAAAATCCTTTGTGCATTCTTTTGCTCAAGTTGTATCCTCAACTTCCAGTGGTTTTTCACTTCTCAATATCTATGATTTTTCAAGTTTCATCTCAAATGCTCTTCTACAAAGAAGCCTTCACTGAGACTGCACAAAGAAATCTAATCTCCCATTTCTTTCCCCTCCCATAGTGGTTTGCTGTCATCACTTTTAGATCACTTATTGCAAACATCTTGATTTCTACACGTCTATCTTTCCATAATACAAGGAGATCGCTGAGCATATGGGGAATGGTTAGCACAATTTTGTACATAGTAGGTTCTTTTTTTAAAAAAAAAGTCTGTTGAACTAAACTGAAAAGAAAATGAGTAACTTTATTAATTTTGTGATTCATCTTAATTTTGCAATTGTATGCCATCATTTAAAATCAAATCTATAAACTGAAAAGCAGATGTGATATTTAGAGTATTTGAGCACTGAGGAATATTATAATTCTAGAAAACTGCAGAGGAAGTAGTTTTTTCTTTTTACTGGAAAGCAATGATAAATTCACTCATTTTTAAATTGGTGGAGCAAAAGAAATACTCCTTGAGTGAATAAGTACTCAAGGAAAAAACTGAGAACTTGAATTGTACAAGGTTTGTATGTGACATTTTATTTTAAAATAATAAGCTAGTAAACACAGAAAAATGGAGCTTCATTCATTCATCCATTCATTTTTTTCAAATATTTATTGAGCCTTTAGCAGGACTCTGGAATTTCAAAAATGATTAAGACTTTACCCTCTAAGAACTCAATATTGTTAAAATACGATACCAACATTAGACTTGTTGGTTAAAGTGTTTACACCCGATTTTTATTTAAATAAATTTTGCTATTTGTTAAGCAAACTTATTTTGTACATGCTATATTATAAGGATAGACTCCTTTTGAGATGTAGAAGCAAAATATTATAATTCTGAGTATATATGTATACATATATACACACATATATTAATATATACATCTTGAAATGGCTGAGCATTTTAACTTTAACATTAATGCTATAATTAACTTGCAGTCTTTTCAGTCTTGAATGTAACCAAAAAAACAGAAGTGTAACCTTATTTTTTAAAAAATTCTATAATTCCCTTTGATTAATGTACTGATCATTGCTATTGACCAGAGAGGGAACAAAACCCATGGTTCATTTTTGTTAGTCACAGAAATGTGTTTTTCAATAATCTAAAAGGAGAAATGAAGATATTTAAAAGATTACTGGCTCCTTTCCATTTTTTCTTATGTGGATGTTAAAGTTTTTGACCGAAGTATTCGCACCTTAAATAGTGTACGGTAGAGATTTTTTTTTTTTAATTTGAAAGAATACTTTTTATTATAATGAAGTAAAAATCTTTTTTTCACATTTATGTTGAGTAATGAACTTTTAGAAGGTATCCAGTTTCACATTGTAGTTGGAGAGTCATAAATTTAAAATACACATATAATTACATATATAAATGTATATGATTATTTCAGAAGCTGGTAAGAAATAAACAAAACATGGTAATGTGAAAAAGTGACTAGGGTTTGAAATTAGATAAGTTGGGAGAGAAAAGGCTTCTCTATAGAACTGGTATTTAAGGTGGATTAGGAAATGGAGTTAGTCGTGTGAAGAACAGAGAAGAGAACATTCTGATCAGGGAAAGTAGCACATGCAAAGTCATAAGGTTGCAGTATAATTGCATGTCTAAGAAAGAGAAAGAAGGACGGTATGGCTAGAGAACAGTAAGGAGGCAGAGAATGGTAGTATCATTCAGATAGCAGTGCATGTGGACCATGGTAAACAGTCTGGATTTTTATGTTTTAAGTGATTGGAAGAAACTGGAGGGTTTTGAGCAGGAGAGGGACTTAGAGGTATAAACTGAAGTTGTTACAAACAAACCTTGATATGTGATCACCCTATTTATAAGGCTATTAAGATAGACAATACAAGAAATATTAGTGGTTCAAACAAAACGTTTAGTAGTAGAAATGGAGAGAACTTATACGAAATGTGGGTCAGGGAAGAGAGAAGTGCATCCTGAAGAAAGTGTGCTTCAGTAGCCAGTCTTCTGCCGGTGGGCAGTCCCTAGTCTTCTTCTAAACTTTTAGCTGCCAGGTCATCCTATTTTTTCAACACTCCTTATTCAACTCTCTTTTTTTAAGAAACAGTTTAAGAGACAGTGACTCCTGTTTCTGGTCTGTTTAGGATTTTCCAACTGCTCTATCGTATCCCAAATAGCTACACTGTGGGTTCTCAGGATTCCCTTCTACTTCTGGTCCTCGCTTAGTACTGAATCCACTTTCTGTGGTAGTTTTCTGTGAACATTCTGATAGTGGTTTCTTTTCCCTTTTTTTTAAAAAATTTTATTATGTTATGTTAATCACCATACATAACATCTTTAGTTTTTGATGTGGTGTTCCATGATTCATTGTTTGCGTATAACACCTAGTGCTCCATGCAGAACGTGCCCTCTTTAATACCCATCACCAGGTTAACCCATACCCCCACCCCCCTCCCCTCTAGAACACTGTTTGTTTCTCAGAGTCCATAGTCTCTCATGGTTCATCTCCCCCTCCGATTCCCCCCCTTCATTTTACCCTTCCTACTATCTTCTTCTTTTTTTAACATATAATGTATTATTTGTTTCAGAGGTACAGGTCTGTGGTTTCTTTGTTCAATCCAATCTTATCTGCTCTCTATCTTTCCAGGATTCCTTGATGTGTCTAAGTACATTGGTAATTTAATTCTATTGTTTTCTTGGAATATCTAAGTGTGTGGGAAGTGAGAGAGACTCTAGGTTTTATTTAATCTACTGTCTTGACCTCAAACTTCTCTAATATAACCCCCCAACACACACACACACACACACACACACACACACACACACACACACAGACACACACACACAATATGGCTTATCTTATATTGATTTAACATTTTCCTTACTGCTACAATATTTAAACCTAGTCAATCTTTTACTACACCTTAACATAGTATCTACTAGTTTTGAAAAATTTTCAGATTTGGTGCTTTACAGCTGAGTCTTCCTCAGTTATTAAGAATGTTGTTTCAACTTTTATCAATGCATCAAATTAATGCAACCTTAAGTCAATAAAATAGTTTTTTAATTTCCTAAATTTCCCATCTCTTTTTCATCACAATGCAAATTTATATAATTGAATATGCTTATATTTTCAGAGTATTTACAAGAATTACTAGGTTTTCTAAATCTGTATTGAATTTATAATAATTAAAAAATAAAATTGCAAATATATAAATCTTTAAAATATGATTAGATATTATATACTCAGATTATATAATTTAGATTCTTTTATATCTTTATAATCTTTGTTATTCTTATCAGTTTTAAAACCTGTTTGTTCTTGTGTGCTCTTTAATCTTTTAATGGGAATGGTTTGTCTCCCTTAAGACTTTGGTCTTTGGATTTGAACAGACCTGGATTTAAATCCTAGCTCTGCCATTCTGTGACCTTGGGTAAAGTACTTATCTCCATGATACTTATTTTTCTCATCATAAAGTTGGGATCATACTTACTGCATGGGGTTGTGCAAATTTGCAATGTAGCGTATTTAAATCTCCTTTCACAATGTCTGGTTCTCAGTACATTTGTTACCATTGTTCTTATTTTTGGTTCCACTTGCAAATTATATCAACTGGTTTTAAGAAACCCTTAAGCTAGTATGACAATAAATGAAATTTAATTAATAAGGATTATATGAGGAGTTTGGTAGAAAATATTAAAGGAATCATGGTTTATTCAAAATTATAATTGTAGGGGCCCCTGGGTGGCTTAGTTGGTTAGGTGTCTGCCTTCTGCTCAGGCTCAGGTCATGAAACTGGGGTCCTGGGATTGAGCCCCGAGTCAGGTTCCCCACTCAGCAGGGAGTCTGCTTCTCCCTCTGCCCTTCCCCTTGCTCCTGTGTTCTCTCTCTCAAGTAAATAAATAAAATCTTTAAAAAGTAAAATAAAATAAAATTATATTTCAGCTTTATTCCTCTTTTATTTTTAATATTTAACAATATTACCTATTAGAAGAGATTTAGTTTCCTTACTGTTAATAAGTATAATCCATTGACATTGATGATAAGGTTCAATCTGTTCTAGTGTTGACAACCTAATATAGCTGTGATTACTCCAGCAATGTGTGGGGAAATTCATTTAGTTGACTATCTCTCAGCAATTGCCTTTGAGTATCACATTTTCAGTATTTTAAATGTGAAAGAAGGAAGCCAATTAAATGATTAAAAAGAATTCCCTTATATATGATCATTCCCTGATGGTATATCAGATTCCCCTGGAAGCAATATGAGTAATGTGGCTATTATATGTTTATTTTCCTTTATATACAAAAATAATATGGATGACCCTTAGTGATTCTCCAATAAGAGTGGCTGCTTTTGCCAAGCTCAATGCAGATACCTCTCTGATCCTTTCTTATGATTCATTGAAAAATAACTCTGTGGGAAAGTTGGATAGATGGGTTTCAGTAGCAATGGAATAGACCGTCATGGACAACATCAACTGAACACAAACCAAACCTATGATCCTGACTCTATTACTGCCATAATTTTGTCACCCAATCCAGCAAAGTGTGTGGACTATGAGATCACACAGATAGGTACTAATGAATTCAAATTTTTAAAAAATAAAACCCAGTCAAAATAGAATATCTATATAACTGAGAAGGCAGTAATAGTGATTAAAACTAATATATAAACTTGTCAAATACTAAGTTGTACATCTGAAACTAACGTAACACTGTGTGTCAACTATACTCAAAACAAACAAAAAAAGAAAACCCTACAATTTTTGTAACACTGCTGTAAATTCAGGTTCTCCACTCATTGGTTTGGTCAAGTTACTTAATTCTTTTTAGAAGTATCAGTTTACTTATCTATGAAATAGGAGTAATAACAGTACCTGCCTCATAGAGTTATTGAGTATCATAAATGAGGCCATTCATGCAAAGTTGTTTCCCCAGTGCCGAGAATATAATAGATAATAAATGTTAGCTTTATTAGATTTTTTCACAGCCATAACACTGACTATACAGTTGACTCTTCAACAATGCAGAGTTTAGGGGCACTACGCCCTCCCAGTCAAAAAGCCCTGTATAAATTTTAACTCCCCCAAAACCTAACATACTTTTTACCAGAAGACTTGCTGATAATACAGAGTCAATTAACACATATTTTGTTTGTTGTGTTATATATCATGTTCTTTAATTTTTCTTTTATTTTTAATTGAAGTATAGTTGACATATAGCATTAAGTTAGTTTCAGGTGTACAACATAACAATTCAACAATTACATGTATTATAATATTATTGACTATATTTTCTATGCTATACTTTTCATCCCTGTGACTTATTTATTTTATAAGTGGAAGTTTGTGCCTCTTAATCCTCTTCACGCATTTTGTCCAATCCCCACTCCCTTTCCTTTTGGCAATCACCAGTTTGTTCTTTATAAGTCTGCTTCTCTCCTTTTTGTTGTTGTTATTATTGTTTCCTTATTTTTTGTTTTTAAGATTCCACATATAAATGAAATCATATGGTATTTGTCTTTGTCTGGCTTCTTTTACTTAGCATAATACCCTCTGGATACATCCACATTGTCACCCAAATGGCAAGATTTCATTCTTTTTTATGGCTGAATAATATTCCATTATATATGTATACACACCACATCTTCTTTATCCATCATCTATCAATGAACACTTAAGTTGCTTCCATATCTTGGCTATTATAAATAATGCTGCAATAAACATAGGGATGCATGTATCTTTCTGAATTAGTGTTTTTGTTTTCTTCTGGTAAATACCTAGCAGTGGAATTACTGTATCATAAGGTCTTTCTACTTTTAGTTTTTTTGAGGAACCTCCATAGTATTTTCCATAGTGGCTACACCAGTTTACATTCTAACTAACAGTACACAAGTGTTCCCTTTTCTCCCTATCCTTGTCAATACTTATTATTTCTTGTCTTTTTGAGACTAGCCATTCTGACCAATTGATATCTCATTGTGTTTTTGATTTGCATTATCCTGATGATTAGTGATATTGAGCATTTTTTAATGTGTCTTTTGGCCATCTGTATGTCTTCTTTGTTTTGTACTGTATTCTTACAGTAAAGAAACTAGAGAAAAGAAAATGTTATTAAGAAAATCATAAGAAAGAGAAATACACTTATAGTACCATACTGTATCAAAAAAAATCCATGTACAAGTTGACCCACACAGTTCAAACCTGTGTTGCTCAAGGGTCAACTGTACTTTGAATACCCAAAGTAGTGGTCTCATGGATTCTGGAGTGGATATTTGTAAATAAGTGATAGACTCTATTCCTGAACACTAAAATGACTGCTTTGAAGTCATTTTCCAAAACTCTTTTCCAAACTGCTGGTCTGTAAGGGTTCATACAACTTTCCCAAGTATTTATTTTATATATGAAAAATCTAGCACATTTGTGACTGATAATGAGAATAATCATTTCATTAAAAAAATTTTTAGTGGTAATAGTACATTCCTAAGGAATATAATCCTATGAAGCATTAATCAAATTCACTTTTCAGTTGAGGTGTTAAAGTTCATCTCTAGTCTCTAAAAGGCCACTTTTGATATAGAGAGTGGGATTGTTAAAGTGTATTTTAAAATAGTATACAATTTCTTTAGTGTCCATTTTTATTTACCACCTTTTTTTTAAAGGAAATTTTTTAGGATTTTATTTATTTATTTGACACAGAGAGAGAGAACACAAGCAGAGGGCGTGCAGACAGAGGGAAAGAGAGAAGCAGGCTCCTCACTAAGTGGGGAGCCCAATGCAGGACTCAATCCTAGGACTCCGGGATCATGACCTGAGCTGAAGACAGATGCTTAACCAACTGAGCCACCCAGACACCCCATTTACCACCTTTTTAAATGGCCTTTGATTACACAATTGTATTTAAAAATATGAGTGTCTTGTTCATGTGGGTCCATTTTATCTTTTCTAGTTTTAGGAATCTCTTATTTAGTTTGAAATTAGAATATACATTGCTCAAAAGAAGTACCTCAGGATCCCTATCACTGTTGAAAAATGGAGAAGACTAGAGCCTTGGAAAATATGCAGCAGACTTTATTAGGCAATGGTTTTAGGAAACAGAAGTGAATTTTTTTGTGTGCCAATATCTCCGTCTTATTACAGATGGCTCTTTCTGGCAGAGGATAAGGGCAGAGGGAAGCCAATAAATTTGCCATCTTTTCCTTAAGAATATATGAATAATATAGCATATTGCTCTTAAAAATGAATTTCTGCCATCATTCTCTTAAAAATGAATTTTTGCCATTATTCTCTACTAATATTTGTTTCCTTTAGTTCCTCTACAACCTTAAGGTTACTCTACAAAGATAATATTTAACTTCCATATTTCTTGCAGGAAAAATCATATATCACTACTGAGTGACTTTTGTCTCCCAGTCTTTCCTTTCTTAACAATGAAGTTAATGCTCCAAAAATGGATGGCAAAATCAATTTTAACTGGCAGTTGATGTTTATTCAATAAACAACATAAATCACTTCATGTTCTTTAAATATAAGAACAAAAGTAGAACTTAGGGTTACCTATTACAAAGAATAATATGGGTAATTAATTGATATGATCAAAGATTATGACACATAGTTTAATAATTTACAGTGGTAAAAATTATTCTTGTGGAGCAAAAGTAATGCAAAATTATGCAATTTAATTTGCATGTCTAATATATCCCTGATATAATAACCAATTAAGATGAGTGGGCTAACATCACATTTAATGTTCTATTCATTAAAATAGCAAATATTTTAAATAAGAATATTCTTTTTTTTTTTAAAGATTTATTTATTTATTTTGAGAGAGTGAGAATGAGAGAGAGAGAGAGTACATGAGAGCCGGGAGGGTTAGAGGGAGAAGCATGCCCCTCACCGAGCAGGGAGCCCGATGCGGAACTCGATCCCGGGACTCCAGGATCATGACCTGAGCCGAAGGCAGTTGCTTAACCAACTGAGCCACCCAGGCACCTTAAATAAGAATATTCTTTAAGAGCTAATCATACTTATATTCTACATCAATATTCTGTGGAAATAAATAGTAAGATTGTAGAAACAATAAGATTTTGAGCTGGAAACTTTGAGTTTGGATTTTCTGGTTAATTAGGTATCAGTTCAAAAATTCATTTTCTTTTAACACTTTTAAAATAATCTTTCTAGAAAATATTACTTGTTTTTTTCTGTCTTAGTAAGTATACTGCATTGAGCACAGACTGAATATTTGGTTTTGATTTTTTTTATCTTTATATAGATATCTGAAATTCCTCAGGATCAACATTCTGAATATCAATTAAAATTATAATATATGGTACCTATAATGATATATAAAGAGAAGAGATTCACTGGAATGTTTAGAATATTTGATACCTTGCCCCTACCCCCCTTATTTATTTAAGAAACTTTTACTGAATTTTAAGATGTGGTAAACCCTGGGCAGCAACTTCAGGTATAAAGATGAATTTGACATGGTCTCTCTCCTTCAGATGCTCAAAATCTATTGGAGAAATCAGACAAGCATCAGACTAACTGAAAGCAGTATGATAGGGATGATTAATGTGTTTTGAACTAACTATTATGGAGCATAAGATAAATCTGCTCATTACCAAAAATTATAGAAGTAAGCTAACTTCATTTCAGTTAAGGAGATTTGAGAAGACTTGTCAGCTGTACAGGTCCCATGCACTAGGTAATAGACCTTAAAGATGAGTAGCAGAATATGGAGTAAAATAATGAAAACTATTTTACTGATTTTCCCTCATCAATTACTATTTTTGCAAGATTATATAAAATGTTCATAAATTGACTCTTCCTTTTAAAACTTCCTATAACCATTTTTTCCATTTCTGTCAGTTCTTATCTTTGCCAAAAAGTGCTACCCATTTACCTACAAGGTCAGGGAATTAAAATACATGAATAGAATTTCAAAATTGCATGCATAAAAAACAACACACTTTCTAGACAGCTGTCCATGGAATATATCATTTGTTATTTGAAAAGTTCATATTTAAACTTAAGGTTGATACTTTGTCCTTAATTCACGCTGCAATGCTTCTAACTTCCCTACATAATAAAGTGAGTTAAAGAATGTATTAACCTGTGATTTCTATTGCTGTCATTTGGTTCATATATTTAGTGATGATTCTTACATGTTTATCTCTGGATACATAAACACATGCTTACATGTCTGTGTATATGCCTATTGGAATCACAAATGAGTTAAAATGTTTTGCTTATGTCTAAAATATGAACCTCAAGTTAGACTCAAGAGTTTATCAGCTGAGATGATTTCTATGGTAAGTGAAAATAACTGGAAGACTTTAAAGGTTTAGAGAATGTTTCATGAAATATATATACTTTTGAGTTGCACATCTGCGCCTTCAGTGTCAAGTGCACTGGTAATTGAGACAAAGGCATGTGTCTTGCTAATCCAACCAGAATGTCATTCTGAGTGCCTATGTTATTGATGATGTAAAAATCCAATACATTTATCCCTGCAGTTTAAGCTCCCCACTAGCTTTATAATTAATTGGAGAAATTAAATATTTATTCAAAGAGTCAATAGAGATTTTGACACAAATAAAGTCAAAGCTTCAAAGACCAATGAGTAATCTAAGAGAAGCAGACATTTAAAGGTATGTCTAGAGTGTTTACTTGACTTGTCCCAAGTTTAATAGCAAGTTAAAAATTCTGACCATGAGACTTTAAGTGATAAAAATAATATATGTTCATGATTTTAAAAACTGCAAACATTAAGACTGTAAGTGAAAAAGTAAAAATCCTATTTCCCCATATGACATACTATACTCACTTTCTAGAGAAAACAACTCACAACAGTTTATTGGATATCCTTCCAAGAAATTTCTAAGTATATTTAAGCATTTGTATGTTTAATCCTTTTTCTATATAAATTTGGATGATGCTTTTCATGTTATTATGAAATTCCCCCCCTTTTTAAAAGATTTTATTTATTTATTTGACAGAGAGAGAGAGAGAGAGAGAGAGCAAGAGCAGGAACACAAGCAGGGGGAGTGGGAGAGGGAGAAGCAGGCTTCCCGCCAGACAGGGAGCCCAATGCGGGGCTCCATCCAAGGATCCCAGGATCATCACCTGAGCCGAAGGCAGATGCTTAATGACTGAGCCACCCAGGCACCCCCCCTTTTCTTATATGTCTTAGATAACTTTAATATCAGAACATATGGATCTATCTAATTCATTTTAACAAATGCACAAGACTGAATTTGTTCACTGCTATGGATGGATGAAATTTGATGGATATTTTAGTTGCCGTTTTGGTTTTTTATCATTCCCATTTTTGGACTGACTTAATGACTAAATTGTTATCAAGGCCAATTATTCATTTCTGGATTTGAGGATAGGTTACAATGGTTTCCATGAAAAGCATTAGGGCAAACATGATCAATAGAGTTGCCACCAGTAGTTAGTGATGTGACTTTAGACAGGACAGATCATCTTCCAGTGTTTCCATGATTGGATTTAAAAGATGGATATATTTATAAAACAGGGAAGTCAGTCCTTGACTTACAAAGTGGTTAGATACAGTGAAGCAATATTTGTTGAAGTATTTAAAAAAAAAAAAAGAACTCTTTTTTAAAATGTAGAGTAGATTTAGCACCCATGCTCTTAGTAGAGTCATAAAATAAACTCTTAGCTCAAACCAATGTTACATGACTTGGTCATGGACAAAGAACTTAAGGTAATTTTATTAGACTTAACTTGATCTGAGATTTAAGGGAAGTTTGAGATCTCACTGGGCAACAGTCAAGAGATAGAGTAGGTGGATCTGTCTCTCCTTGCTCCTTTGGTTACTGTGAACCCCACAAAAGCAACTCCACTGTCAGAGAGGATTCTGAAGTTTTTAGTTAGCCTTGCATATTGTTATCTACTGCATATTGTGGGTAAGGAGGATTATGGCAAATCAGACGTAGATCTAATTGTTTTGCCATGGGACAACTGGGGAAGATGGGATATTGAAAGAGCTCACCAGGATAAAGTATGTTCAACACCTCACAACATTCCTGACAGGCTCATAGGCTCTCAAATGCTAATTCCTTGAAATAATATAGATAAGTAAATTAATTGTACTCTAGCAAAAATAATGGGTAATGGAATTATAGTAAAAAAAAATTCTCAGCAAGATACTTTGTTTTACTATAAAACCATAAAAAAATTATTGTAACAAAAACTGAGTTTGTGTGTCTGTGTGTGTGTGTGTCTTGGGAAAGTTACAACTTAAAATGGTAGTTTGAGTAGTGCGTATTTTCAAAACGTTCAGATCCTCCTAACAGCTCCCATTTTATGAATGTTTGTATTCTATGGATTTTTGCCCCTGGGAGTAAAAAGTAAAATAAGTATAGATATTTTATCTATTTGTTCCGTGCCTCAGGCAGCACTTGGGAAGTGAAGAAAGGGAAAAGGTGTGGCCAGACAGCTTTTACTGTGTGCTCAAAGTTCGCCTTGGCCCTTCTCTTTGCATTGTTCCTCACCACCCATGAATTAAAATTGGCATGGGAATTTTTCAATATAGCCTTATATCTTTTTACTAAGCTTTATTTTTCCCCCTTTGGTTTAAGTGTTCACAAGTAATTAGATTCTTTAAAAAAAATCTGAAATCACTGTGCAGCTATAAAAAAAGATGAGGAAGTTTTTCATATACTGATATAGAAAGATCTCCCGGATATACTGTTAAGTAAAAAGAAAAAAAAAAAAAAAAGGAAGAGCAAAACAGTGAATTTAGAATGTTATCTTTTATGTAAAAAAAAAAGAAGAAATTAAAATACATATATAGTTTGTAATTGCTGTGTCTATATAAATAATTTCCTTGAATTTGCATAGAGAATATGGAAAGGATACATATAAAACCAAAGAGTGCTTACCTGCAAAATCAGGGATGAGGCAGGAACAGGGGAACTAGGTGTGGATGAGATGACCCTGACTTTTCAATATCCCTTCAGATTTATTGATTTGAGTTTTCAACTTTGTGAATGAATTATCTATTCAAGAGATATGATGAAATGAAAAAAATGTTTTATATCCTTAGTAAAGATAGCAAAACACATTGGAAACGGCATAGACTATAAACCTGTGGGGTGTGGAGTTTTGTGGCACATTCACTACTGTTGCCTATAACTTAGGACAAGTCACTGAGACTCAATCTCCCTGCCTTCAGTGTCCTTACCTGCTACAGATGAAGAGGTTGCAATAGATTATCTTATGCCCTAGCTGTCATTTTGAGCTGTATTTTAGTTGATCTAAGATGGTACACAGTCTAGAGCCACTAGATTAGGGCCATAGGCCACTGAAAGCATGGAAACATATGTTCTAATGTATTTTCCATCCAAAAAGTTGTCCCAATATTTCTTAGAAGAGGTCCACTTTATACTGTTCTTCTAGCTGTATTTTTAAAAGGTAGGAACATTGCATGAAATAATCTCTTAAAATTGTTTGATTATATAGCAGGTTTCCTTAGAGGAATTTAACTTTTCAACAAAATTTTAGCCTAAAAATATGCCCTGATAAGAGTAATAGAATTATAGAGCACTAACTATGTGCTAGGTAATGTCCTAGGAACTTTGCATCTGTAATTTTCACATGAGTCCTACAAAAAGGTGCTTTTATCATCATTTTTACTTGAGGAAATAAGACTTAGAGACATTTAAGTCATGGAATAGATACTCTATGTGTAAAACTTGAGTGTCAACAGAATAAATTAGGAAAGGTAAGGAAGATGAGTGTTAACATCTCTCTGTGTAATATATTAGCAGTAGCCCTGTCTGAAGGCAATAAAAGACTAGATAATTTCCTTGAGTCTTTTCACTGACAGACTTGGTTTAAGAGAGGGTATATATCATGGGAGCTTCTCACCTGCCTAGTCTCCCACAGGCATGCTCAACAGAGAGACATACAGAGAAAAGTGGACACACTGAGACACTCACTTAGTAATGCTCACATAAATGGGAGCAAGCAAGCAAGAAAAAAAATACATGCTATTCCCAGAGGCACAAGAAGAAAGAGAGAAGGAGAGATACATAGGGATAATGTAAACAAAGAACACGTGCCATTAGAAACAGAAATGCAGAGACATCCACTGTAAAGCCTCTGATGTAGTGAGATCAGGGAGGCACACAAAAAGAAATACACAAAACTATAGATAGAATGGGACACCAGGTGTCAAAGACACTCAGAAGCAGAAAAAAAAGAGACTCATAAATGGAGACACAGAGGCATATATACAGCATATAGGAAAAAAGCACACACTTGGTCAGAGAGACATACAAGGCACAGCGAAGTATGCAAATAAGCAGCAAGATGTAATTGGGCAGATCTCATATATTCAGAGCCGTTTACACACCAAGTGAATGACGTAGCTCTGCAAGAATGAAATCTATGCTTAACTAGGCAGGAAAATTCACACACAGTCATACACAAAGAAATACACACACAAGAGTGGATGTGACGTCCACACACAAAGAGATGCACACACACAGAAACAAGGACAGAGACGTGGATACCCGTAGCTTGAAGACAAAAAGACTACGTTAGTTCTCACTGTAATAGTTCAGAAGCTTCCCTGCCTCCCTGGCTCCTGCACTAGGCAGGGGGCCAACAATTCCTCTTTTCCCAGGCCACAGATGGTGCCGCCACCCTTAGAACGCTGTGCTGTGTTCTTATTGTATTTTTATACTTCTGTTTATTTCATTATGTTCTAGGGAGCATATTTCTCTCACTCTTTGACATTTATACCCCTTAGATATTTCTTGTATCTTCCTTACTTTACATTCCTTAATTTTCCTAGAAGTATGTTCTGAACTATTTCAGGTTGAGTTCATTGCTTTGTCTAAAAACTATTTCTTCTGCCAGCCTTAGTTTTACTAAAGACCTGGTATGATATCATATGAGATAGTAAGGTGAGTATTCTTGATAATATGTGAACCTCAAAGAATCTAAACTACTGCCATGATTAAATACATTTTAAACAAGTATAAAATATTTTGAGACAGGGATTATTTCTTGACTAGATTCCTAAATACTAAAGCAAAGGGATAGAAACATTTAATACGTTAGCCTGCTGATGGGTATTAAAGAGGGCACGTTCTGCATGGAGCACTGGGTGTTATGCACAAACAATGAATCATGGAACACTACATCAAAAACTAATGATGTAATGTATGGTGATTAACATAACAATAAAAATTTAAAGAAAAAAAGTAAAAAAAGAAACATTTAATACTTTCAATGACATATATATGTATTATTATATATGTATACATGGGTTTGTATATATGATGTATATGTTTGTATACATGTGTATATATACATATATCTATCTATATCATCTACCTATCTATCCATCTATCTCATCTATCATCTAAAGTATGGTCACAAAGAGAGCTTTATTTGGGAATAGGCCACTGTGTTTCTTCTGGGCATTTTCTTCTCAAAGGGAAAGCACGATGTCAGTCACACATGTGTGTCATAACCAAGCATGTACATAGTGTTGTCAATTTCATATATTTATGTAGATCTTTTCATTTTACTCCCCAGTGAGAGTTGAAATAGGAAAAGATTCAAAATCCCCCAAGTAGGAAAAGGGTCTAGATCCCGAGTATTCCTCAAAGTGTGTTCCATAGACCTCATTCATCATTTCATTGTTGAACTCTAGACTGAACCCTGAGCAATCTCAAAGAAGGGGAACTCTAGACTGAATCCTGAGCAATCTCAAAGGGAAGGGGAGGTAAGAATTGTCATTTTTAATAGGATCCCTGGGTATTTTTCATGTACACCCATGTTGGAGAAGCACTGTCTAGAGAACTGAATTTTATTGATTTTCTTACAGGGATTAATCTGCAAATACAAAGGGAGGGTTACGAGGGGGAGGTATTCCACCTGTGGATTTTGTACAATGTAATTTTTCTGAATATTTCTATCTATTCAGTTTTATTTCTTTCATTTTTAATGCTGAGCCATTTTAGTCTTTTTATGTACCTGTTCTCTTATGAGTTTTCTTACTGCTCTTCTGCTTAAAAACAAATGTCTATAATAATTAAACTGCCTGCAGAGCAAATTTCTACTCCGTTTCAACAAAGTAATGTTGAAAATCACTCATTCTCAGTGAGAAGTTATCTTTAGATGAATCACAAAGGATAAATGAATCCTAATTATAAGCAATTAAAACATTAGATACTATTTCTTAACATGAACCAGAAGAGTTGAGTTTACTACTAAATAAATACAGATGCATTCATATTCAAAGGAAAAAAAATTAGGAATGGTAACTTAGAACACACATATTGGAGTGATTATTCTCTTATAAGAAGGATTTATTTATCCAAATAATTCACCACAGGGTGCCAACATTGCAGCCTTTCTTAGTGTATTTCAAATTTAGAAACATTGATTCATGTGCAAATTTCTGAAACACATATCTTGCCTAAAGTCAATTGCATATTTTTTATTGCTTTAAATTTTAATACAGCTGTTTCTAGCTTTCTATATTAAAATAAAAATTCTGTGATATTCAAGAAATGGCAGTTTATCTAAATGTGAACTATTTTACAAAATCAAATGTGATTTCTATATATTTTTAAAAAAGTGCTTTTGTTGTAAAAATACTAGAGACTAAATGCAAAAGCTTTCATATTTATATAAGTAAATATTTTTTCTTCAAAGGCAATCTTGACTGCCAATAGCAAAATATTAGTATTGGATATGTTATCTTTGATTAATATTATTATTCTGGACTATCTTACAAAAATTAGCTTGATTTGAGGCATTTTAATAGCTTAAAGGAAGAATGAAAATGCAGGGAAGGAGAAATCAATAAAACATGGAGCCTCTTATCCCATATTGATTCTTGTAATCCAGCAACCATTAAATACTTGAGAGATAAGCCCCTTTTAAGATGGCATGTTTATATTTTGAAGATCAAATACCTTAATTTTGCTCATGGGTTTCCCAAAACACAATTCATGCACAAGATAGAATGTAAGCTTTCAGTGGCCATGTTTCCTATTGCAGATGTTCTTAAACTGAGCATCTTAAATGCACATTGTGAATGGAGTCACCCTCAAGCAATTATTTCTTACAGTGCTGGTGCATATAACCACATTTGAACAGTACTACCAATTATGAAAATAAAGCTAGAACATCAAAGTTGGTAAATAATAGAATTAGAAAAAGTATTTTAATATTGATATAATTTAAAAGTATAATTTCATCCAGAATATCACTTTTACCTTTCCATGAAAGTTTTTGGTGTTTTAAATGGATAAAGTATTAGAAATGCTAACTTGTCTCAAACCTGTCAACTCTTTCCTTAATGAGTAACATTACAATGGAAATAAAGAGCTGCTATGGCATTTTGCTTTTAAATTTTTCTGCACTTTTTTTTCTAATGCTACAAATTCAGAGCTAATATTTTGCCAAAAAAGAGTTTTCAAAATTCTTGTTAGCTGGTAATCAATTTCAAATCTATAATGAGTAAATATTAAACATATTGTTAATTACATTCAGAATCTTCACTTTTCTAAAGACACCAAGAAAATATCTATTTTTTCTCCTGTAATTTGTCTGTCAATTAATGTAGTTTTCTAATGTTGAATTTAGTGTATTTTAATAATAATTTTTAATATATGTTGTGTCCTTAAAATATGCCAGACACTGTTCTAAGAGCTACACATATATTACTGCTTTTAATCTCATAAACAATGCTATGTTATGAGTTTTTTTTCTTTCTTTTCTTTTTTTTTTTAAGTAGCCTCCACACCCAGCATGGAGCCCAACACAGGGCCTGAACTCATGACCCTGAGATCAAGGGTGGGATGCTTAACTGACTGAGCTACCCAGGTGCCCCACTTGGTGTTATTTCTTTCCTTAATTTACAGATGGATAAATTGAAGTCCAGGGCTTTCAAGTGACTTTCCAAAAGTCTGACAATGGGGAGGATGGTGGAGTCAGAATGTAACATTCTGATTCCAGAACCTGTGTTCTTGATAGGCACATAGGGATCAGGAGGATTTTGATTAAAAAATATATATATGTATATGTATATGTGGACTTTTTTCTTTAAGATAATATAAATATTCTTCTTTTGAAAGCATAATGCTGCCAGTCCTTTGGTCAGTCATGACCTTTGTAATTAGCAGTTCCCACTATTTTCAGCACATTTAATGCCAATAATATAAAGCTTTCACATTACACAGGAAAAGCCTTTTGCAGTGTGTTCACAAACACCAAATATTGTTTGATTCTACAAGAATTTCCCCAGGTGGCTAGAAGACATTGTCTTCCTTTTTACAGCTGTCAGAAAGCTCAGAGATATGAAGTGACTTGAATAATGTCATATACCTTATCATCTAGGTAAGGAGCAGTGCTCAAACTAGAAGCCAGGCATGTTACTAGTGTGGGCTCTTTTACCAGAGAACTTGGCTGCTGTCATTCTGAAATGAGCCATCTCATGCTGCTGAGGCCTTCAGTTATTGTGGGAGAAACTGCCTCACAGCTTCACCATTTGGCGCTACTGTGCCTGGGGTCCATACCCCTGGGACTAAGTAACAAACTGAGGTTCAAATTTGATGTTCTCCATTTGAATAAACCACATTTCCTGCCTTTTCTACACTGTCTTGTTCCCATGAAGTGAATTCCATCCTGCCTACCCAGTGTTTCTGTTTGGGACAAGACATTTAGAGGACTTGGTCCTTCTGCAGAGCATATTACTCACATGTTTTATTTTATTTTATTTTATTTGTTGAATTATGTATACACAACCTTGCTTCTTTTTCTTTATACCGTAGAAGAGTTAGCTAGAACATCTTGTTTTGCACTTCCCCACATTTGTAATTGTTTCTTTTTTTCTTCATCATTTCAATGAACCTAATGCCATGTAATATATTAGCAGCAAAGTTTACTCTAAGTGGTTAGAGTCTCAACTATACATAGTATGTGTATATATATGTATATCCCAATGAGACACTTTTTTAGATTTTAACTGCTTTTCTATTAATCTCCCTGAAAGGGATTTTTTGACATTGTTATGATACCCTGTGAAAGCACAGAATATTCTTAATGGTGTGAATTCTAGAATAATACAGAACTTATCTTACATCTTGGCATCCCTACTTACTAGATAGAAGATATTGGACAAATTCATAGTTTTTCTAAGCCCCACCCAGATTCCCCTCCCAGTCCACCTATAAATGGAATAATAATAATCCTGAGATTTGGAATAGTTGTGAGGAGTCAATAAGATAATCCTTGTGGAGTAGTTGGGGCACCTATGTGGCACAGTCGGTTAAGCATCCGACTCTTGGTTTCAGCTCAGGTCTGATCTCAGGGTCGTGAGATAGAGCCACGCATCAGCTCTGAGCTCAGCATGGCATGCGCTTGGGTTTCTCTCTCCCTCTCCCTCTGCCCAACCTCCCCCCAGCCCCTGCCTTGCACACACACTCTCTCTCAAATAAATAAATCTTAAAAAAAAACCTTATGAAGTGGTTAACATAGCATCAGGTTTTTTTAACAAGTTCATTAATTTCTATTTCCCAACTATTAAATGAAGATAATTACTACCTATCTCATAACAATAGCTAATACTTTGCTTCACCATTTACATTGTATCAAGTAAGCCATTTGGTATATTGACTAATTTAGTTCTTAGCAACTCCATAAAGAGGTACCATTATTAATTACATTTATTTTACAAATGAGGAAAAGAAGACAGAGAAATTAGGATCACAGAGCTTGTAGTAACTACAGACAGGATTTGAAACCAGGTAGCATAGTTTTAGAAACTATAATTTTAATCACTGTGTCATATTCCTTGGTTTAGACTTAAAAATATGTGAAAATCCATTATATGTTAGACACATAAAAATATATGCTAAATTTATGACTCATTCAGAAAAGTTCTTTCTACCAGATTGTCATTGTCAAAATATGGAGGTATGTGTAACTAGCAGGAAAACTACTCTTGGATGAAGAAGTACTTTAACATAATCTTCCTGGAGATCATTGGTGAAAAATAATGTTTATGTAGTCAACTATTGCTACACACCTTCTAGGATGCTTGGTGCTCAGTGGACTTCATAAAGCATGCATACTATTACCTTCTGAGGAATATTCTGGTAAATTTGTGTCAATACTTTTCAAAGTGAGTGTGAAATACCATAATTACCTTTTTGCCAGAACATTCTGGTGATAGATTATTTGGGAAGGATGATGAAATATTAGACTCTAAATGTTTCTACATTAAGCAATAGGGGACTGGGTCAAATACATAAGCTCAGTGAAAATAGTTGTCAATATCTATACATTAGACATTAGTACATATTAAAACAACTTAATGTCACATTAAGACAATTCAGTGATAATTATCATTATTATTATTGTGGTCTCCTTATAGATCAGGCACTGAACTCATTATTTCATATCCATGATCTTGAATCCTTATGATATAGTCCTGTTAGGTGGACATTGTCCAACTTTACATTTAAGGAAACTGAATAATATGGAGGTTAAGAAAGTTACAAAAATCACATAGCTAGTAGAAAGCTGAGTGCGAACAACTTAATTCTAAAGTCCTTTTTCTTTAGCACATATTATACTAGGAAGCATATGTGTGAATGGAGGGGTGTGTGTGTGCATATGTTTTAAAGATTTGATTTGAAGCAATACATAAAAGAAACATGAAAGGCAAACAAATATTTAATTGTACATCTCTATATTAAGCACTTTACAAGGCACTTTGAATTATTATCAGAACAATATTGAGGGTGGGGTGGCACTGTGTTCCTGACTCTATGAAGTTAAAAAACATGTCCAAGATTATATAACTATACATGTGCTAGATAGATATATATATATAGATATATATATATACAGAGAGAGAGAGATCTGTTTCCAAACCAATTAGAACACAGTCACAATATCAAGTAGTATTAATATATATTCTAGGAAATACCTTTAAATACATTTTAGAGTTATAGACTTCTAGGTTTGGAAATGTCTTTGAAATTAAGAGGGAATATTAAAATACTAAAATTGCCTAGTTAGAAAGGGTATCAGCCTATAGCACTGTAGGTGGGTGCTGGGAGCCCCTGCTATGGCAAACATTAACCCTTTAGTTTGTTGTTCTTTCTCAGGATTGCTTGGGCTATTTGGGGTCTTTTGTGGTTTCATACAAATTTTAGGATTGTAGGTTCTATTTCTGTGGAGAACATCATTGGAATTTTGAGAGGGATTGCATTGCATCTGTAGATCACTTTGAATAGTATAGACATTTTAATAATATTAATTCTTTCAATTTATGGACATTGAAATGTCCATATCTATCTTTCCATCTATTTACGTCCTCTTTAGTTTCTTTCCTCAGTGTCTTATAGCTTTCAATGTACAGATCTTTTACTTCTTAGTTAAATTTATTACTAAGTATTTTGACCTTTAATTATTTCACACATCACTCCGTTTAATAATATATACTTCTGGGAAATTATTCCTCTTAACTGTTTTTACTTACTTGGTTTAAACTCTAAGATATTTGTCCTTCCAAATCTGTTGGTTTGTTTTTAAAGTTTTTTCTGTTTTTTTTTCCTTTTTAAAGGAAAATATTTATTTTTATTTCAATCTCAACCTTAATGACATCTAAATAAAATCTTGGTTACAGGAGTACAAGGCTTTATAGTTATAATAATGGTGGGCCTGTTGGTTTCTTGTTTATTTAAAAGATATCTCTGCTACATCATTAACCTCCACACTCAATTTTTTTCCTTTTCCCTGCTTGTCTTTTATTGTCATGTGACTTACTGTAAAGGAGCTAACTAGATAGAGTGATAGGAAACATGAAATCTAGACTTAGCTCTGCTTTTAACTAGCTTTGGGGCCTGGGCAAAATCAGTTAACACTTTTTTTTTTTTTTTTTTTTTGAGGAATTGGGAAATGAGTTTGATAGTAAGGTCATTTCCAGCTATAGCATCCTATGAATCTGGGCATATAATCCTGGATTCATAAGTGTTTTTAATAATATTTAACGTAAGCTTATCATTTATTGTATCAGACAAGAGGGAGCACAAGAGATTGCATGGTAAGAGAGAATCAATCATGTGGAATGGAATGCATGAGGTGGAAAGAGAGTGAAACAGCTTCACTGAGGACAAGAGATATTTAGCAAGGAGAGACATGGTTGAGACTGGAATTTGTCAAGAAGTCACTTCAGGGGAACACACACAGTTAGTCTAACTCTTTTAGGACTTTGACAGTAGAGGTCTTGTCTTTACTGACTTATTTCCCAGTGAAACCCACTTAGAAAATAGTATCTTAAAAAAGTTACTGGCTCAATTTATTTATCTCACTTATGGAGATAAAATGTAGTAATGTCCAGGAATTAAGGTATTTTCACAGTCAGGTCTTGCTCAGCAGTATACAACTGTCTCTGGTTCATAGCTTAAAGACAACAGTTCAGCCAAAACATACAATAGTACTCCTTTATTTCAATGTGCAAAAAAATTTACACGTTATATTAGAGATTTCCTATTCTTATCATCCTTCTTTCCTCCCCTGAGGTGAGTTGATTATAACTAGAACTTAAAAGAATCAACTCCATAAGACAAAGCACACAAGATGTGAGGGTGAGGTCATTTTTGAGCAATAGTGAGAAGACTCACAGTGGAAAAAGATGTATTCTGGATTTTGTCTCCTCGTGTACTTACTTTTTTTTTTTTTTTTTGATGAGAGCATTTAAGTTCTACAGCCTTAGCAAATTTTGATTACACAATACAGTACTATCAACTATGGTAACCATGTTATGCATTTCAGACCTTAATCTATTTTATAACTGAAAATTTTTACCCTTTTACACCAAGCCTCTTCCTATTTCACCCACTTCCCAGACTCTGGCGAGCATTTTTCTACTATTTCTATGAGTATGACTTTCATTTTCTTATTTTTAACTTTTTTAGATTCTACATATAAGTGATACCATACAGTATTTGTCTTTTTCTGTCTGGCTTACTTCACTTAGCATAATTTCCTCCAGGTCCATCCATGTTACTAAAGATGAAAGAATTTTAAGTCTGAATAATATTCCATTGTGTATATATTCACTGCATTTTCTTTATCCATTCATTTGCCAATGGACACTTAGGTTGTTTCCATACCTTGGCCATTGTGAACAATGCTGCTGTGAACATGGGGTACAGATATCTCTTCGAGATAATGATTTCATTGCCTTTGGATATATAGCCAGAAGTGGGATTGCTAGATCATAATCATATGGTAGTTCAATTTTTAACTTCTTGAGGAACCTCCATACTGTTTTCCACACCAGTTTACAGCCCTATCAACAGTGTACAAGGGTTTTCTTTGCTCCATGTTCTCATCAGCATTTGTTATTTCTTGTCTCTTGATAACAGACATTCTAATAAAGGTGAGATGATATCTTATTGTGGTTTTGCTTTGTACTTCCCTAATGATTAGTGATGTTGAGCACGTTTTCATGTATCTATTGGTCATATATAGGTCTTCTTCAGAAAAAAAAGTGTCTATTTAGGTTTTGAATTTTTTTAATTGGGTTGTTTGAGAAATTTTTTGGTTTTGTTTTGTTTTGTTTTGCTATGGAGTTGTATGAATTTCTCGTCTATTTTAGGTATTAACCTCTAATTGGATACGTGGTTTGCAAATGTTTTCTCCAGTTCCATAGATTGCCTTTTCATTTTATTGATAATTTCTGTGGTATGTAGAAGTTTTTCAGTTTAATGTAGTCCCCTTATTTATTTCTACTTTTGTTGCCTTTGCTTTTGGTATCAAATCCAAAAACTTAACGCCAAGGCCATCATCAAGGAGTTCACTTACTATGTTTTCTTCTAGAAGTTTTATGACTTCTTGTCTTACATTCAAGTCTTTAATACATTTTGAGATTATTTTTGTGTGTCATATAAGACAGGGGTCTTGTTTCATTCTTTTGCTTGTGGTTGTCCAGTTTTCTCAGCACCATTTATTGAAGAGACTATCCTTTCCCTATTATATATTTTTAGCTCTTTTGTTGAAAAGTAATTGACCACATATGCTTAGGTTTATTTCTGGGGTCTCTATTCTGTCCCTATTGATCTATGTGTCTGCTTTTTATACCAATATCATACTGATTTGATTACTATAGCTTTATAATATAGTTTAAAATCAGGAGGTGTGATGCCTCCAGCTTTGTTGTTCTTTCTCAGGATTGCTTGGGCTATTGGGGGTCTTTTGTGGTTTCATACAAGTTTTAGGATTGTGGGTTCTATTTCTGTGGAAAACACCACTGGAATTTTGAGAGGGATTGCACTGCATCTGTAGATCACTTTGAATAGTATAGACATTTTAATAATATTAATTCTTTCAATTTATGGACATTGAAATGTCCATATCTATCTTTCCATCTATTTATGTCCTCTTTAGTTTCTTTCATCATTGTCTTATAGCTTTCAGTGTACAGATCTTTTGCTTCTTAATTTATTACTAAGTATTTGACCTTTTTGACATTATTATAAATGGGATTGTTTTCTTAAATTTTTCTTTCTGATATTTCATTTTTATAAAAACACAACTGATTTTTGTATATTGATCTTTTTCTCTTGCAACTTTACTGAAATTGTTTATTAGTTCTGACAGTATTTAGGTGGAGTCCTTAGGACTTTCTATATATAATATCCTATCACCTGGAAATAGAGGCGATTTTACTTCTTCCTTTCCAATTTTATTTCTTTTTCTGGCCTAATTGCTTTGACTAGGACTTCTAGTGCTATGTTGAATAAAAGTGGTGAGAATGGACATCCTTGTCTTGTTCCTGATCTTGGAGGAAAAGCTTTCAGCATTTCACCATTGGATATGATGTTAACTGTGGACTTACTGTATACAGCCTTTATTATGTCAAGATACATTTCCTCTATACACAGTTTGTTGAGAGTTTTTGTCATTGAAAGATGTAGTGTTTTGTCAAATGCTTTTTCTACATCTATTGAGATGATCATATGATTTTCAGCCTTCATTTTGTTAATGTGATATGTCACATTAATTAATTTGCTAATGTGGAACCATCTTTGTATCCCCCTTCATCATGATATATGACCCTTTTAATGTATTGATGAATCTGGTCTGCTAATATTTTGTTGAGTATTTTTGCATCTATGTTCATTGGGGATATTGGTCTGTGTTTTTCTTTTCTTGTAGTGTGAACATCAGGCTTTGCTATCAGGTAATGCTGCCTCATAAAAGGAGTTTGGAAGCATTACGTCCTCTTCAATTTTGGAGAAGACTTTAAGAAAGATTGGTATTAGTTTTTCTTTAAGTGTTTGGCAGAATTCAGAAGAGATGTATTTTGGAAAGCAATGGAATGAAGAGATAAAATCTGAAGAGAATAAGGAGGGTCTGATGGTTCACTCTGGTGCATTTAGTCTACAATGATAAGATAGAAGCAGACAGTAAAAATTTTTATTTAAGTAGTGAAACAATGAAAGTGGTGTTTAATGAACACTACTCTGAACTGCATTTTTTTTAAAAAAATATTTGAAATGACTTGTTTCCATTTTGAATAAAAAATCTTTTTTTTTGCTCATGAATTTCTAAAACATCAAAATGAGTGTTAAAACTATATTTAGTTTTCATCTGTCTTGTTATAGCTATTTTAAAATTCACAGTACAAGTTTTTTGTATACGCTCTTGAGTTCCTGTTCCCTTGGAATGCTTGCAATTTTAGTCTTAGAAGGAGTTGAATGTGTGTACATTTTAGCTGATGGTGATTAAATCTTTTTTCTTTTTGGGTTTGCCACTATTATTATCTACAACTTCAAAAACCTATGGCATACAAAATGGCTTGGGAGAGTCTAGAGTCTAGATGACAGTGGGAGCAACTATGAGGTTACTGCAATAATTCAGCCATGTGATAGTGATGGCCACAGACAAGGCCAATAATAATAGAGTCCTGGGAGAGCATGACAGGAATAAAATTGGAGAAGCAGCAGGAAGTTATAACTCTGAATGCAAAACCTTTATGGGAGGTAAAATTGGCCTTGAGGTGGACCTGGTGGGCATCCCTATCATGCTGAGAAGGAGGTGAGATATCCAAGTAGAAATCACTTACAGAACATCTATCTTTGTATGAATATAAGAGTAGTTAGGATATGTTAATTCTCATCATGTTAATTCTTAGGCAAAATAAACTTAACTTTAAATACATGTTTAATAGAAAACTTTAAAATATAAAATTTTAGATGTATTTAGATTTTTCTTTTTTATGATACTCATTTTATTTGCAAACAGAAAATAGAGAAGGGTTATAGACTCCTTTGCCATCATCTAATTTATTCTAATGAAATTATTTTCATCTGTTAAGAACATAATGCAGACCTCTGTATAAAGTATTCTCTGCCCTATGATTTGGAGTGATTTGACCTCTTTGTGATTTTCTCTTTAAGATTCAGTTAGGCCCTATTTATCAGTGTGTGCTTAAACCCTTTAAATGACTTCCTATTGATTTTAGGGTTAAGACACAAATCCCCAGGTTGGAGGAGCTGCATACTCATCCTCATCTCCCACTACTTTCTGTTCTCCTTTGCCAGCCTCACCGACTGTCTAATTAGGCTCTGTCTAATTTTAGGACCTCTCTGGCTGGAATCTTCTTTCCACCCTACGTTCCCATCCCCAGCCTCTTTGCTTGCTTAGTACTGAGCTGTCCTTCAGTCCTCAGGCTACATTGCACTTTTTCAACAAAGATGTCCTTAGACTCAGCTAGGTTGCCTTGTCTAACCTCTCATAATACCAAGACTTTTTTTTTCTTAACACAATCTGTAAGTATATGTTTATGTGTGTGATTATTTGCTTAATGTCTCTTTCTCTGACAAAATTAATTTTCATGAGGGCTAGGGTCTTGCCTGTGTTGCTCACCATGTATCCTGGTGACCTAGCATAACATATTTGGAAAAGCTGGATGACTAAATACTGGCAGCCACACCAAGAAGTTTGGACTATTGATGCCATCCCAGTCTCAAGCCTTGCTGAGAGAGCTCTGGGATCTGGTGGCACTTGTGTCCTCACCATACCCAGGTACATCTCTGGATAATGTGTGGAAAGCCAGGTCAGTGGAGAGTATGTCTTCACAGAGTACTGCAGGATTTATGCAACATAGAGTCACATTGCTCCAGATTAGAAGGGAGCACTATTCTGACATTCTTCATGATATAAAATACTAAATGTGCATTTTTTTAAAAAATCAAACAAATGTAGTGTTAAAAAAATAATGAGCTTGTGCAAATTTGGTGATGCTCAGATTAAGAGTTAGCCTATTTTACTTACTTTTTATCTACTTAAAAAAAAATTCCCCAGATCCTACCACTTTTGTTCTAGACAGGATTGCTTTTGACTTCAAAGTGTTGTAATAAAGGTAATTTTATGAAAAAACAACTTGTTTTTCTTATAAATATGAATGAGCTCTTCTCAGTATACTGGATCCAAGGTTTCTCTTTCCTTTTTTCCTGACCGTAACATCAAATTTTCTTTTCCCCAAAATTCATGTTTTAAGCTATGCTCTGCCTCTGAAGAACTGAGGGAGTGTGTTTTTTGTTCACATAGGTGTTTTCTGCTAACACAAAAATAAATAGCATGTCTGCTGCTTTTATACCCTTGGAACCTAGTCCTTTCTATAGCATATGTACATTTCAACCACAAGCCTAAACAAGCACCCCTCCCAACAGATACTGAAACATCATGCATGGCATAACAGTGCCACCAAAATTTGCACAGATATGGATTCTTTGAAAACTATGAATTCTCCCAAGTTTGCTTCCATTATCTCATCACAGCAGTTTGCATTATATTTCTATTTTCTCATAATGCATATTTATGACATTGCACAAGAATGCTATCTTTTGATTGAAAAATTATTAAGAAAATTATTTTCAGCTATGATTTCTTTACATATTAATAAAATCGATGGTTTAAGAAGTATGATAACCTTTAGTTAATAGAGTAATATCAAATTAATAAGCATTATTCCAAATCAATTGCTTTCATTCATTTCTGTATTCTCAAGAGTTGTGTATTTTAGTTATATAAAATTCACTAAATTTCAATAGGTAAAATTTACTACCTTTGCAATGACACCAACTGTCATGATATCTGATTTCTTTAAGTCATTGTATGTTAATGTTTATCAATTTGGAAAAAATCAAATACAGTAACATACTGCTATTTTTATTTGTAATGTACTGAATTCCAGCATTGTCTCCCATACAGAACAGACATAATTAGATTTTTACATCCTTGATTCTAGTTTTATAAAGACTAAGAACATTCCTGAAAAGATTTAAACAACTTCCAGTTGCCCCATAACAAGTGGCAACATCCTTATATTTCCACATAAAGCGTAGAAATAGCCTTAGGAATTCCATGGAGTCAGTTTACCTCTAAAATCAGGTGGGGAAAGAATAGAGCAAGGTCATTAGCCAGGAATGTATCACAATGGAACTTACAGGAGCCTGGAGCTCTAAATAATCCTAAAATTTTCAAAGACTTGCTCTCTTAAGAAGGACACATTTCTCATGGCCAGCTTTCTAAATCAGGAGCTAATAATACCCTCAACCTGCTTGCCTTTTGCAGATATGTGTGACACAAAGTACTGATAATTTCTGCTGAATTGAACCCGTAATGAAGGAATTTATAATCAGTTCTAATGTATTTGAGACCTAAAGTATATTAGCCCTTCATCAAAGAGAATGATAAAAAGGAGCGTTAATATGGGTGGATAGTAATTATTTCAGGGCCTTGTAATTATTCTCCAGTTAACTACAGAGAAATGCTGATATTTTTATTCCTTTTTTAAAAAATAAAAGGCACTGTGGTCAGATCCTAAAATATAAGACTGCATAAGTCCTTTGTAAAGGCCAACACTTTGAATTACGCTTATATTGACATCATAGAAACTATTTGAGATTTAAATGAGTTCAAAGTTCATGGTTAGGAGTTCCCTTTACCTTCATAGTTAGGAATTCCCTTTACCTTCCTAGTCCTGTTGTTTCACCTCTGAATCTATTTATTGCCTATAGGAGATATAAAATATAGTAATTACTCTCACTTCCTTTCAAAATGACATGAGGTCCACTTTCCTATTAACTCTAATGAGAGTTATGTGTGCATTCCTCAAGGAGGACAGGTCCCATAGTTTCAAGGTAGAATAAATCACTTCTCCAGGTTTTAGAGGACTCATTCGCTTTATATTTTGGTGTTTAAGATACCCATTTAAACTGCTGGTATTGAAAATGCACTGTTTGTAGTTTAAAGGAAGCATAAGCTATGGTTGGAATGTTGTTAATGATTGCTGTGTATTTTTGTTGAAGGATAAATATTTTACCCTTTGGGGAAATAATGTTGATCAATTTACAGGAAATCCGTGGTCTCTAAAATGTGGTTGTCTGATTTTCATAAGAAAATTAATGACGATCACCTCTTACCATATTTTCTTTCAACTAAAAAAACTTTAACATCAGTTATTATGTCAAATTATGTCAGTTTAGAATAAACTAAAAATGAGCCAGAGTTGCTGATTTTCTAGAAAGAAGGAAGCTCAGGGCAACAGGCTATTTTCCTTCCAGCCTGGGAATAAGGAATCTTGAGATCATGTAGGGATCTGTTTCTGTAATCCACAAGCATATGTTTACTCTATTTGAGGCCTCCTGAGAGAAACCAGTGTTGAGTTTTTCAATTTGCAATGCCGGATCCTCTCAGATATTTGTTTCCTGTGGCTTTAGGCATATGAGATAAAGGAAATCTGGGTTTTTGTTTTCTTTTTATAACCATTTTCGCCAAAAACTGTTATCACCCCTCTTCTTCCCAGGGAACCTTCAAAAAATCAGACAAGTAAACAATTCTTGATGTTAAGAAAATTCAGTTATTCTGGAATTATGAAAATATTGCTGGAACCCATACTGTGGGAACAATTTAATATCATACAATAATAGTTTTTATTTACTATTCAGTAAGTGAACTTTTTTAGTTGGGAGAATTTGACTTAATCTTTTTCTAAGATAATGATGTCCCTATCTATTTATGATGCTGAATATCTGTATCTGTTTTTAACTGTTCAGATTTACTACAGTAAAAGATGTTCCATCTAGTGCATGTATGTAATCATGATCCCACATCAGTTAAGAGGCATACAGCTTCCTGAGTAGGGAAGGTGATAAAACTGCAGCCAAAAAGGTTGTTCAACCATATTATCCATGGAAAAGTCATCTCATGGTATATGCAGTATCATTTTCATGACTTCCCTACTTATACAGACCCAGAGTCAAATAGCAACTGAGAACTATGTCCCACATGCAAACAAGTGACAGATCATGTTTTCATAAAAATTCTTTTACTATCACATCTTATGCAGACCCAAGAACCAGCAATTCTTTTTTTTTTTTTTCTAAGATCTATTTATTTATTTGAGGGGGGAGGGTCAGGCGGGAGAGGGATAGAAAGTCTTAAGCAGACTCTAGGCTGAGTGCAGACCCCATGGCGGGCCTGAGCCCAAACCCAGAGTGGGTTGCTTAACCAACAGCGCCACTCAGGAGCCCCAAGAACCAGCAATTCTGTGTGTGTGCAAAGTATGTAAAACTATTGGCTAGGCAACTGTAGAACCTGAATGATTTCCTGAAGAAGTCCTGTAAATTGCCTCTGGGATTCTAATACAGGAAAGAAAAACACTTCATCTGAATTGTTGAAAAGAGGCCTGAACAATGTAAGGAGAGTGACTTAGTTTAATTGTGTTTTACATGTGTCTCCAAATGTTAGTGAACTGATGATTCAGCAAAAAAAAAAAAAAAAATTTGAACTCATGCTAGTGGTTTCTTAATAGAGCCAAGAATTAAGCAAATTAAGTAATTTAATTAAAATTGGAAAGTAGATAATGGTTTGGGTGGCAATAAATAACAACCACTGCACTTAATCTGTGTTGCCTATTAGTAAATCAAACTATAATTTCTATATAGCATCCTTGAAAATAGAAATGCAAGAAATTATATTGGTTGAAGTCTGTTCATTTACTGCTTAAGGTAGTTAAAGAAAAATAAAAAGCTTGAAAACATAATTTTCCAAGCGTAATATTTTGCGTGATGTTTTAAAACTGGAAATATTTCAAATACAGTTTTTGATACAGCAATTTTTGAATTTAAATATGAACTATCTCTATTTTTCAGAAATGTAGCAACATTGTTGCATGGACATCCAAAAACATTGAGGGTATTTTTTGCACTAGCAGGGTCATATCAAAGAAATGTAGAATTCTGTGAACTTGTAACTGAGTGTCAATTAACATAGACTTGTTTTCATCTAGGTTTTCTCTTAAAGGAATGATTGCTTACAAGAGTGACTATAACAGTATATCACTAAATTTATTGTGTACAGTTCCTCTGTCTATATTTGGAATGACCTTGAAACCATGACCTTACAACTGAATAGTCAAGGGGTCCCTTCAGTTTCATTAATTTCTCCATTTCCAATCTTTTGATCCGTGCCAGTTACTACTATTTTTCAAGGCTGTTTCTCTGAGCTGATGAAACATAACTGGATTATATCTCTTTTTTCTCCCTTCCATTTTCTGGGACGGTGTTTTTCATTCTTTGAGGGTTCTGATAATAGGTATAGTTTGAATTACAAACATAATGCACAGTAATCACTGAAAAGACTCAGAAGTCTTTCTTGAAATGTTGAACAGTCCTTCCCTACGAAGTGTGCTTGCAGTTAATGCCTGCTTCTTTTCTATTTATGTTATTGAAATCAATACATGACTTTCAGTCTTTTTTTTCCCTTCCTTTTTCTGTGACTGTTATTTTATGCATGACAAAATTCTCTTGCTTACTGCTGTGTTTGGCTGTCTTTTAACTTGAGTGTCATGTGTTTGTAATGAATGCTTTTTGCATGAGGATTATGAAATGTCATACAAATTAAATGGTTGTGAAAACGAAAAGCAACGTGGGGCTTTACTTGCTTTTTTGTGTGCTGAATATGTCAATTATGTGACACTTAAAATTACTTTCAAATGGCCTTTGACTTCCCCTTTGGTGTGCTTCTTTATTCTAGCAAATTAGTATTGTTAAGTATAATAAAACATTTATTAAACATTCACAGCGTTTTAATACAATTATTATCCTAAAACATGATTCCCTTATAAATAACTATACTGGACATGAAATTGCAAGAGGGCATAATTCTGTTATATTACTAAATTGCTTATGAAATGTAAGCCCTGACTCTGTAACTAACTTAATAACCAAACACTGACTTCTATTGATGGTACCTTTGCTCTACATAGTGATGAGATTATCTGTTCATACTTTTGTGCATGTTGCAAACGTCCTAAATCCGCAGCTAATATTTAATTAAAACACATGGGGAAATATTTGTTTAATGACAAGTAATTTTAAAAAGTCACAGTTTTGGAAAATGTATGATATAAAAATGTGTAAAATCCAAGTGTTAATGCTCTTACAAAAAATTAGGAGGAAAAAAAGAAAAAAAACACCCTGAAAATGTTCATATCTCTGTTTTCCCTAATGTTATTTTATTGTCCCAAATTAAAGATGAGTTTGGCCTACTTTCTTTGTTGTTGTCACCAATTCAAATTAGAAAAGACACTGAATAAATTAAGTTCTTTCAGCTAAAACTGTTTACTTTTTTGTATGCAGTGGATATTTAAAAAAAAAATCATTTCCTTTGCTTATGACTTGAGTTTCAAACCATAATGTATTTTTTATGCTGGATATATTCACAAACCAAATCCTCTATAAGATATTTTGGGGAGAGGGATTCTTTTTTTCTTAAACAAAACAGATAATCAACTTTGACTTAACCACTTCCCTGCTCTTTTTGGAAATACCCTTGAGAATTTTAGTATTTACATTTATTTTTTCCCCTCAGTCTTGTTTATTCTTGAATTGTCTTTTTTTTTTCCCTCCGTTTCTCCGTTCTCAATCCTAGGTCCCCTTACAAAGAAACAGACAGATGATTTAGGTGATAATGACGGTGCTGAAGATGAAGGTATTTTTTTTCCACCAAATCTATTTGCATGACAAGGGCCTCAATCACTTTTTCCACCCCTTTCTATTTTTTTACTTCTTGTCTTTTTTTGAAGAGTTGTTTTTAAATTCCCGTTTTTGATGTGTTTTGTCTTCTTGCTTGTTGTTACACATAAATATACATTTTTAATTTTTAAAAAAAAAATGAATGTTAAGGTTTACATTTTGATGCCAACCATTAAAATGTTTTAGAAAGAGGGGCATTTTTTTTTTTTGTTTTCTTGAACTGACTTTTGATATGTTTCATCCCATGTTTTGACTGAAATTTGTCCATATTCTTTGAACTAACAATCTCTCCCCCTGTAGTCTCTCTGTACCCATTTTGCATGTTTTCTAATCTATGTATTTTACCCAATATCAAAATGTGTTTTATTTTTACCTTTGATATTTGTTTAAAAAGAACCCCATACCCAATAAAATGAAGGACAACTAAAAGCTGATATAAAGTGTTTCTTGAGCAATATAATTTATATGACAAAAATACTGTTTTCTATTGATTTGCCTAAATACTGCATAAATAAATTCGATTGTATAGATAAGAAAGGAATTCTGTCTATTTAGATAACTGCAGTAAACTGTGCAATCACTTCAGTAGTCCAGGCAGATTTGATGGGTATCTTTTCATTTCAAAGGCACATAATTTCGAGCCCGGTGAATGGAAGTGTTCTGATTTTCAAACCATTGCGAACTACAAGCAATAAAATATTTCCTACTTCGCTAATACCAAAATTGTTTTCTCTTTCTAACTTTCTTATGAAATACAATTCTGATACACTCTGTACATGTAAGTACTTGCTAGATTGATTTGACATTTCTCATTCCATTGTGTACCTTTACCTGGTGTTAGGTGCAGTATCCAGAGGGGCCTGTTGATATTTTCAGTTCACCTTGGTTCCAATTAAGACTTTTTTTTTTTAATGCTACCCTAGTTATGAGTCTTCAAGAAGTGACTAATGTTATCCCAAGTTTAAAAGTAACTCCCAGAGCCCTAGAAATTAAATCTCATAGAGATATTAATAATACAGTATGAATGGTTTTCCAAAATAAAATAACCTACTAGCAGGTCAGCAGAAATGCTAGTTATATGAGTTACAACTGTGAATGAATATATCCTTACTAAACAACTTGAATTATTTTCATTGAGATATTTATTTAATAAATTACTTCACAGTAGAAAATTAAATTATAGAGGTGAAGTGTTGAAAGCTTAAAAATTATTTTGTGTTTTAATATTTTATAACACTTAAGAATTATTTTGATTAAATGAATTTTATGATCTCTGATTAAAAATATGTTTATCATGAACCCCAACGGTGAATTAAAGATTAAACACAAAGCAGTCATTAATATTTGAAATACATCATTATAGCTGTCCAACAGTTATCATTTTGAATGCTAAATAGCTAAAAATAAACTTATAATATCAAAATGCAAATTGTGTTTTTTAAAAACATTGTTGGAAATCAGAAGTTTTCAAACATTCAAGACATTTATTGACTTTGTTCTCACAGCTGTAAGACTGCTTCCACTTAGGGGCTTTGGGATTTGCTGAGCCCTCTGAAAATCCTTAACTCCTAGACATTTGTTATCTAAATAATACTTAAGTATAGAGGACTTCTTAGTGTGTAGCTTTGTAAGCTCTAAATTTTCTGAAAGTACTCACAAGGTTAGTATACATAATTTTCCTATTTAAAAAATACTTTGCTGATTTAATGTACTTCTTTTCTTTTGATAAATAACATCAAGTAAGACATTTACATATTTACAAAAATACCTCTGAGCCACCATAATGAGCTAAGCCCTGTAAATGTGAATCTATTTTACAGACCTCTTTCAAAACACATTTAACATTTTTTAAATAGCCATTAAAAATGTTCTAAACCCCTGTTTAAATTGTCAGGTTAAGTACTAAGTCAGTCAGTCACAAGACTTATCAAATCAATAAATATTTTTAAATGCTCAGAGTGTAAAATGTAAGAGCAATCAATTCAAGTTGAGTCCATTCCTCTGTGCTGTAGTTTTGGATAATTGTTTAGACAGCAAAGACAAGAAAGATAAATTCAAATATTCCTCAGGATAAAAAAACCTTTGTAGGAAAGTCTGAACATCTTCTATTCAATTCCTTTTACAATTATTTTGTAGACATGAGAGTGTGAATAAAAACCAAGGCCAATTTTCATATTTAATTTGTTCCAAATTATGAATCAACATCACTAGACATAAAACAAATATAAACTACTTGATAAATTACTCCTTTTACTTTAGTCAAAAGTCAAGTTACTTAATCTTCATTATTCACTGATAACCCAAATCTTTTACTTGATTTCCAGGTCCCTATCTCAGCTACTGCATTGAGAGGCTACCAGACTCATTGACTGGGGTGTGCCCTTCATTCACTTAACTAACCCAAGGTTTCTTAGTAGACACTATTCATTACTTCTAATTCTACTTTGTGTCTTTACTGTCAGTTATTCTTTTGCCAACTTTAGGCCAGACACAATTGTATCACTTTTCAGTTGTGTTTTATAATAATCAAAAGACTACATATTTCTTAGGTTATTTCCATAGTTGCAAAAAGACTAATCTGAAGTGATAAAAATGGGTCAAAGCAACACCCTAGATTTCTACCAATTTATTTTGGGGATTTAAGAGATATTTAAATGTTTTTAATTGTGCTAAGAATACCTTAATATTAATATTTCAATATTCAGGTGCAATTTTATATTCTAAATAGAGCCTTTTAAAACTGCTCTTATAGATTTTTATTTTACTTATTTATTTATTTAACTAAAAATTGTATTTAGCCAACACTTCTAGATTCTTTTGCTGGTTTGGAATGAGGTTGGTATCTGAGGTTGGTAGAATTAGTAAAGCAGGACACAAAAATATCTTGAAATCTCTTGAAATATATCAGAGAAAAATTAATTAAGACAATACCCTACAATTTAAAAACTGTAAAATGCCAACACCTCTAAATTATGGGCAGTTAAGAACTTAATGAGTTTTTTTAAGAGAAGGAAACCAGTAAGCATATTTATGGAGTTATGTGACTAATACTTACTCATTAGGACAATTAAAGGGAATTGTGATTTTCAAACCCTGGTGTCAGCCACAAATAAATCCTCATTAATTGCTATAGATCTATTGACACTTGCTACATTGGCTTAAAATTTTGGTTTATCGGAAAGACAAAATAGTTACTAAAATTTAAAATAGAGACGAACCATGAGAGACTATGGACTCTGAGAAACAGAGGGTTTTAGAGAGGAGGGGATGGGTTAGCCTGGTGATGGGTTTTAAAGAGGGCACATACTGAATGGAGCACTGGGTGTTATATGTAAACAATGAATCATGGAACACTCCATCAAAAACTAGTGATGTAATGTATGGTGGTTAACATAACATAATAAAAAATACAATTTATTAACCTTTTACAAGAGCTATTTAAAATAAAATGATGATAAGATTGCTATCCATTTTAGCAAAAAATTTTAAATAGAGATATCTACTGACATTCCAAGTCTATTACTTTTTTAACTTGAAAAACTTAAATACTTTCTTACCCTAAAAAATTTAGAAGGAAAATAATCATCAGTATAGTGGCACATGCATGGCATATGCACGGCAAAGCCTAAAAAAATGCACATAACAGAAAATATAAACATGTTTTATGAACATTTATATTTTTACTGTTGCTGAACTAGTGTTTTAGTCTCTGAGAGTGGTTTTAATTTTAGTAAAGTCAGTAGCAGCTACTTAGGCAAAGTCAGAAATGTTAGGTGAAATCCACCTTCTTTATAGAGAAAAATATGAGACAAGATTTAGAGGGATAACTGGCTCTAATAAATTCATCACAAATTACTAAAGTACATCTAATACATTTGCACCAAAGACATAATGGTTCCTTAAAATTTTATTAAAATGATGGCATTAACAGATGGTATTCAGTAGTAGGCTGTCTGATATATTAGTTTATAAAGATTCTGTTTTTTTTTAAATCAAAGTAAAGATAGGTATAATTTAAATTAGTTATACTTATTATTATATTATTATATTTAAACTATTTACTATTTATATTTACATCAAAAAAACCTGTATACTATGAAGAAAATAAAGTCTAGGATAGACCTCTGTGATAAAACACTATCATAGAACTCCAATTGTCCTGTAATAGAAATATGGCATCTTTCCAAACTTTATTAGCAATTTTAAGGGTTGTTATATGTAAGGATTTTACGTATTTTGATAATTAGCATCCCATATACTATTAGCTTCCGGATTACTTCAAACAAAAAGAAATACTGTTCAGAACACAGGGTTAGAATTATATATAACTTTCTAGGAAAGAACTGCTTGGTATATTAAGTTCTTAGACAAGGCTGAAATCTTGGAGAAATTTGAAAAGAAAAATTGGAAATTAGAATCAGTCCAAACTATCAGTAATTCTTTCAAGTCTAATTTTCAAAGAAAAATAAAAAGATACCACTCAAAATATCTCCTAGGATGTATTGTCATATTTTCAGTGTTTCCTGACAATGTCCACTTCATTCTGTTATTAGGTATAAAATGTGGCAAGTCTTCTCAGTGTGTCCCTGTATTGTTTTCCAGGTGAACAGAATGATTCTACCAAGATTTCATTACTGTTCACAGTTGGTGCTTTGTAATTCTATGTAATTTTAATTAAAGAAGAATTCTGAAACAGCCTCCCTCTGTGCTACCTACAAGCATACAATTAGCAGAGTACAGTGTCTGCTGTGAACAGTCAGTTAATGATTTCAGTTTAATAATTTATTATTGCTTTTTCAGTGCCAGCCATACTAGAAAAATAAGCTAAAACTGTATGTAGCAAACAAGCATTTAAAAATGGAAGATAGTTCAAAATTTCAGAAGGATTGTTTTCTCTGTATAAGCCTAACATCTCCTCAAGCCCCCAAATCTTTACAAATGAGTGAATGCCATTTTCCCTCCTAAGGATTTAAGGAGAAAATAAATTTAGGTTTTCCTTCTAAATGTAGTTGTGTCTAATGGATAGTTTTGATGTCAAAGTATCCTCCTCTCACCACTTAAAAATAAGACACTCAAGTATACCCTTGGAGATGGGGGAGGGGATTATGGTAAATTTATATACTGGTATTAAGTCAACTTTAAAATAGTCTTTTTAAAAGTCTCTAAATTCTTCAATGAGCTGTTTCCCCAACTTGAAAATCTGGACAAACAAGTTGAGCTGCAATTCCTGATCCTAAAAGGATTTTTAATTTAAGGAAATGACTTTATTATTACAATAGAAAAATTGAGGCATTTATATTAGTCACCCTTTTCACAAGAAACATAAAACAGCATCTAAATAATCACCAGATTTTTCAATGAATTTGTACTATATTAGTCTATTCTGAAAGCTGAAACCTCAATTGCAAAGATGTAGGAGATCTAAGTTTGATAAAAAATGTCAAAAGCAAAGGAACAAAACTATACTTTTAAATGATGTTTTTTAATATTGGCATTAACAAGAAGAAAATACACTTGATCTAATTTAGTCTCAATTGTGGGTAGAAGACATAATGGGCTATTATAGAATAGTAATGTTTGATGTATGTATTCATAATCATATACATACATATATAATATTTCAATATTCAATAGTTAAAACCATGTTTGCCAATATAAAGTTAAGCACCTATTTCTCTAGAAATTAAGGCATTTTTAATACCAGTTAAAATTATGTTATGGTTCCCTTACATATTATTTCTAAATCCTTATTGAAAACTACAAAATTTGGGGAAAGTATCTTAGTAAAGCAAACACAGTTGATTAAAAGTCAGAGCTGTAAAAATCACTTTAACATCATTCTAAAATTGGGTACTTTACACCTGGACTTAGCTGTATTCTATTTTATGTCTACATGACAAAATCATAGAGCCAAAATGGGACTAGGAAGAGTACAATAGTTACACAAAGAGGTGAAAAATATAATTTAGTTTGTTTTCTTCTTCCAGAGGGTAGGGTTAGTGGAGTGAGCAGATAACCCAGACTTAACGAAAAAATATCATTTAAGTGACAGTACGCTTCGTACAACAATAAAAGTGTAGACTTTACTGCCTAAACATTCATCTGCCAGTTGGTACTTGAGTAGTGAAATGAAACTTCTTGCAACCTAAAACACAGTGTTGTAATTATGTTCGCAAATTAGAGCATAAATTATTCAATATAATCATGATGCATTCAATAAAATCTTTATAGTAAATAAGAAATGGAGAAACAGAGTGTTTTACTCACAATAGCAGTGATAACATTGTCCTTAGCATATGGCTCATAAATTCCGTATGAGGTCTATGACATTTAAAAAAAAATAGTTCTAAGACCCATTATCATTCTTTCTTTTTATTCTACGGTCACTTTAGAAATCAATCAAAAAGCACTAAAATTCACACCCATTTTGAATTTGTCCAAGTTTTGTAATTCAGTTTATAATTTTAAACAAAATTTTAGCTAGAAAACAGTGAATATCTATTGCTCTTTTCACAATAGCTCGTAAAACGAGTTGCTGAAGAAACACTTTAACAAAACAGCAATTTAAAGAACTATATTAAAATCATGCTCTTTTGTCCCTAAAATGGAAAAATGTATTCTCTGCTTCATTGTGTGTGTTTTTTGAGGATAAGGACAATTTGCCAACCGTTTGTTTTTCAGATATTCGGGACAGTGGGGGTCCCAAACCAGTGATGGTGTATATACATGGTGGCTCATATATGGAAGGTACTGGAAATTTATATGATGGGAGTGTCTTGGCAAGTTATGGCAACGTGATCGTCATCACAGTCAACTATCGACTTGGGGTACTTGGTAAGAAGTCTCTTTTTTTCTTTTCACCATTAATCCATGAAGTATGGGATAGTTTTGTTTTGATTTGTTTTGTTTTGCTTTGCTTTGTTTCATTCATTGTTCTATGCTTGTTGACTTTCTTTGAACGAAAATTTTTGATATTTTCAATAAATTCTGTAAGTGTGTTGGTAAATTACTTGATGGAAGACAGTTAGGGTTGATTTTAAAATTTGAAGGTAAAAGGTAGTGAAATTATTTACATTGTTGAGTGATGTTTTTCCTGGTTTCACTTTATAGCACTGTGAAAGGCAACAATGTCAGGGCCTTTCTAAAGAAGAATTAGTCCCTGGACAAATTTTTCCTTCCACTTTTTTTTTTACAATGCCATAAAATTGCCTGAAATTTGACATGAGTTTAGAAACAAGTTTATAAGTCTCTGAGAATATGTGTATGGACTGGGTTTGGGGAAGCATTGTCTGTCACTGTGGTACAGGTTTGGGTTTTTTAAAAATTTGTCAGATAATTAGAAATATTTGTCTAAGTATATTTACACTGAATGATTTGGAAAGTGTGTTGATTTTATAAGGTGATAAAGAGTTCAAGTCAATAATGTATACACATGTAAAACAAAATCAAATTGGAGATCCTTGGTTTTGAAGAAAATTATAGGGAAATATTATTTGTAAAATAACTTATCAAGTACTCTGAAATACACGTATTGTTTTATGTAATAACCCATTATTAAAAGAGAAACTTGATATTCTACGTGTAAAAGTTTATTTTTATAGTATTGGCACAATTTTGGGAGTAAAATTACTTTATCATTTAATAAGACACTTCTGTTATGGTATTTTAGTTAAGAGTATTTGCTAAAAGAGTACAATTTATCACAAAAGATTTCATCTTTTTAATCTGAATTATTCTCAAAGTCTTATCACATACTATACGCTTTTTAAAGGCATATAATTTATACTGTTACTTGCAACAAAAAGGCACCTCCCACTTTCATTATCTAAAAGATTTTGAAAAAGGAATTTAAGTTATATTTTCCTTTATAATAATTGTTCATATCATATATTTTGGTCATTGAGAATCAGTTTTTTTTCCTCTTCAGTGGTAGTTACTTCTATGTAATTATAAGCCTATGTTCGTGTCAATCTCAAAATATATAAAAAAAGAATAGCTTTTGTTAATCAAGTTTGTATGTCTTGGGGAAGGAGATATTTTAGCAATGCAAAGTGAAATCTTGATATTTTTCTACTTTGTTATTTTGATTTTGGAGTTTGGTGGACAATAGATATACCATGGCAAATGTAGGTGTAAAATATTTCTGTAACATTTTTCAAGTACACATTAGTTCCACATAGTATCTAATCAGGCATTGATTGCTTCAGATGTTCTTATAATTTCATAGTGGGCAGGAATGAATGGTTTCCCACCAATGAAAACTGTGTATCGGAAAGATGTATAAAGAGATGTTCATAATCATCTTAATTTTAAATATAAATGTTGTCATTTGGTTTTTATGTAAGACTTTAATATGAGAATTTTCAATATTTTAATACATTTAACTTTAATTATAGTATTATTTATAGTTCAGTTGTTTTTATTATTATTCTCATATTTTCTGACTTTCTCAAGTTAAAAATCCTGAAGCAATGACCAGTTTGCCAATTGAAAATTTAAAATTAAATGCCACATTCTATACAGCAATGTTTTCAAGGACTTGACTATCCACTTAATCATATGTATTTATTTTATTAAAAAAAATCTTTTAGCCATACCTTATGTTGCCTCATTCTGTTATTAGTTCTACTCACAAGAAGTAAGATTCCATAAAATGAACTGTTACATTAATAAAGCTTTGCCCATTTTTTTATGTATAACTGACAAGGACCTGACTTTGATCCAATTTTAATCCTATATTTATGTTCATATCCTTTCTCTAAATGCCATGCTCTGAATGACTGAATTGTAGGACAGTAGACTAAATAGCTAAAAAATGAAGAAATCAGTCAATTGCTTGGTCTGTATAACGGCAAGCAGAGTTGCTGTAGATGATGGATGATTTTCTCAGTGATAGCTAAATATTCGTTCTGCTCTACTGCAGTTTAGGATTTAACTTTCAGTTGGCTCCTTTGTTGCTCTTAAACACATCATATACTGATGATCAGCATTAAGAACCAGGTGTCCTTTCTATATCTCTCAATATGATAAAGTACAAAACTCTGTTAGTAAACATTTTTAGGTGCATCTTGGAACACTGGTTCTGGAACAGGTAGGTGTATGTATCCTGGTCACTTTGTTCCTGAAATGTGTATTGGGCCTTGTGAAAATATACTTAAATGAATTAATTCATGAGAAATAAATTATTGAAACATATGTTTCAGCACACTTTGCATGTATAGTATACCACAACTAGAACAACAGCTCATCTGACAACAATAAAGATCTACAACAATAAAGACTATAGGGTTTTTGTTGTTGTTAATAATTTGTCTAATGGTAACAAGGTAAGCCAAGGTTTCTTGGGTATGGGATCCAAAAGTATTGCTGTTTCGTTTTCATTTGGGAGAGTGTTGGAAATTAGTAGAAAATAAGATTTGGTCCCACATTGGAGGAAATCCTGAGCTGTGTTTTGATTTGGATGCTTTGGTGTAAAGGATATGAATTTGGGGGGTTCAAGGTATAATTTGGCTAATTAGAAGACTATTGCTCTCTGAAGATTGAGAGAAAAAAAATCAAGATGTCTGAAACAGGTATGTAATTAGTGTTGATTTGAATTTGCCATCCCAGAGGAGAAATATTATAGGTTTTATTTGTTTGTTTGTTTTAGCAATAAGTAAAAATGTGATAATGTTTTAGTAATAAAATTCATACAGCTATCTAGAGGCAAGATTCCAGTTTAAAGCATTTCATGTTGAAAAAAAGATTTTGTTCACTGCAAAGGAGAAGTGACATAGAGCTATCTCGTATTATAACATTGCTCTGATGGACCTAGGAACAGGTGGGAGTTAGTTTGTCAACTGAGACCGTTTGTGGTTTCCTTTGGCATGGTAACATAGACTATCACTATTATAGTATTGGAAATGCTATTAGTGATCATAAGGAAAGCTGCTAATAAGGTTGAAGAAAGGGTACAGGGCTCTGCCTGCTAATCTCACTTCCCCTGTTTTGTCTGAGAGGTCTCTGTAACCGCATCTCATTTAGTCTCACCCATCCAGTGAACATTTAGACTTTCTTTCACTTCTGGTTGAATACATTCTTTTTCCTCAGCGCTTTAACTCTTCATCCTCTGTTATTTAGCACATTGTTGTGTAGTTCTTTAAAATACATTAAAAAATATTTGTTAAAAGAATTATTTTTAGTATTACAGTACATAGTTAATAAAACTTTCATAATTGGAATTTAAGGAGAAATGTTTTTATTAGATGTCCTTAAAGGAGGGAAATAATGTTGAGTATTATGGTCGTAAGTGGGCTAAATATATGTGCTTATGGACAAGAAATGGAAGGAAATAAGAAATAAATTGTTCACTATTAGGATGGGATATTGTGCAATTAACACTTTTGAAAATAGAAACTATATAAACGATATGTTTTCAAATCTCAAAAATGAAAAAAATACATGAACTAATTTTGTGTTAAAAATATATCTCAACTGCCTCTTTAAATTTAGAATAAATTTAATAGTTATTTTTAGAGAAAATGAAAAAGTTTTATACCACTGTTAGGAACTAATTTAGGCAAACACGACTTTTATCAGATGGAAATTTAATGTTACTTTTATCTTGATATGGATATTTTAGAGGCAATTATGTGTTCATAATTCTAGCCCATGTGATTTGGCAAATTTTAGGAGTCTAATGTTATATTTAGTAATCTAATGGCTATACCCCCCTTCTCTGGGAAAAAAAAAAAACTGAAGTGCATCTACTTGTATTTGAAGAATTACACTTAGCTTACTTTATAATGCCATGTGGGCTAAATCATTTAAAACAAGATTTTTTTTTTCATATTTGAATCTGAGCAGTTCAGCAGCAAGGAGATTTAGTAAAGTCTAGGTAATGCTTATGATTTAAAAAGAAAACATATTAATTTCTGATGTGGCACAATGTTTTGTCATCCCTCTTGGTATTTGCCATGTCTTTTTTTTTTTTTTTGCCTTGTTTTAATTTTTGCTTGGCTCTAAGTCCTAAAACAGACAAATAAAAACCTTTAAATGTGACCATATACTTGGGAGTAGTATATAATAAGATATTAAATTTTATATGATGATCCAAATATTTTCTTGGGAGGTAGAAGTTGGAATCAGGCTGTCCTTGAAGTGTCAAAAATGTCTTCATGGAATTGGTTTTATTTGAGCAAGATCATGAAAAGTAGTTTATCTCTGGGATTAACCGAAGGGAAGAGAGAAGCACTTTCTTTCAGTTTCTCTTTATTTCTACTTCAAAAAAGTGGAAATAATTTGTGACAAAAACACACATATAAATAAATTGCATAAAGGAATACATATACTACAGAGAAAAGTTACAGAAACTTAGGCCATGAGCATGTATTGGAATTGAATATAAATATGTATATTTCAATTTCCTGGGAGAAAGGTAAAAAGGATAATGAATTGAATTTCATAATTGTTACATATTAATCAGTAAAAAAAATACACAGCTCTTTCTCAGTATACTCTAGCAAAATTTATCATATGGCTTGTTTTTATTTGGAGCAATGAACAATATTGAGACCATGTGATAGTTTTGATGTCATTAGAAGATGCAGATATATTCTCAGTATATGATTACTTATATTAACTCTCTGTAAAAGCCAAGGACATAATAATAAATGCCCACAGTTTCTATAGTGTCATTTCAAAAGACCTAACCAAGTGCAATTCAAGGAAGATATTTGGTGATTTCACTTATAATAGGATAGAGCTAAAAGCCAATTGAGAGCAATGGACAGTTAACTTGGTCCATAGATTTATTTTCTCAAATATCTTATATCAACTGGGTTTTAATAACGGCTTGATGGTAATCAATTTTAGATTGAGTGCTAAAATGAGCTACTGGAGTTGAGACATTGTTTATCCTTTGGAATAAAGAAACTTAAAACAGATAATGTCACAGGGCAAAGTAGACTATTTGTTCACTATTTTTATAAGGATAATGTGAAAAACATGATAGGCATGATCCCTGCCATCCAGTAGATTACTAGCCATTAGGGAAGATGCAAATTAAACTAATAATTATATAAATGATATCTTTTACATAGATAATGATTTAATGCAAAGTCAACTTTCTTTACAATTACCTGGATGATAAGTACTAGAGAAATGACAAGTGCTAATCTATTCTAGACACTCAGAAAAGGTTTCTCAAAGGAAGTGATATTCAAGTTTCAATTTCTTATATTCTACTGAGAAAGCCCTTGGCAAGATTCCCAAGGACCTCCAGTTTGTTAATTCCACTGTCCACTTCTCTGTTCTTATCTTACTTGATCTCTCCATAGCACGGGAGACAGTTAACTAGTCGGTCTTAGCATGTTTGTTTCTTAGCATATTCCAGGATTACTTCCTATCTCACTGTCAGCTCCTTCTCAGCCGCCTTCCCTGGCTCCTCCTCTCTTACCCTGATCTCTAAATATTGAAATGCCATTAAGCAGAATTTTTGGCTCCCTGCCTTTTCCTCTCTTCAGTGTCTCCCTAGGGGACTTCATGCATGGCTCTAAATCTCTAAATACCATCTCTTTGTAAGTGACTTCAAAAACTGTATCTTCAGGACTACTTATTCCTCAAAACTTCAGACTTATATACTTCTTTAAAAAAAAAAAGATTTTATTATTTATTTGAGAGAGAGAGAGAGTGTGCACACGTGAGCTGGGGGAGGGGGACAGAGGGAAAAGCAGATGCCCCGCTGAGCAGGGAGCCTGATGTGAGGCTCCATCCCAGGACCCTGAGATCATAACCTGAGCCAAAGGCAGACACTTAACCTGCTGAGCCACCCAGGTGCCCCCAGATTTAAATACTTCTGCCTATCAACATCTCCATGGGGATATCTAATGAATATTTCAACTTTAATGGCTAAAACATGTTGATTTTCACGTGTGTATTTCATTCTCTTTCACATCTAGGTTATTATAATAATTGCAACAATAGCAATAATAATAGTAGCCACACTCACTGAGGGTTTATTATATTCCAAAAGCTGTTTTAAGCAGTTTATATTAATTGCATTATTAAATTTCTGCAATAACCCTATGAGGTAAGGTTGTTATTTTCCCAGTTTTATAAGTGCAGAAACACATGAGTAGAGAGGTTAAGTATCTTATTTGCAGTCACACAGGTCAAATGGCATGAAGTGGTGGAGCCAGGCTTCTAACCAGGCAGTTTTCTTTTCAGCACAACACTGTACTGATGGCATTGGCACTGCCATCCATCTGGATGATCAAGTAAAAACTCTGTAGATTTTCCCCGATTTATCTCTTCTCTATGCTCAACAACCAGTTCAGCTTCTCTTACTGAATTGTTCCAACATACATCCTGGATCTGCCTCCTTTCCATTTCCCCCTCTACCATTTAGCTGAGTCTCCTTGAACCTCTTCTGTTATTTTCCTCTTTCATTTTTGCTCCATACCTATAATCCATTCTTCATACAGCAAAATCAGATTATCTTTTTACAATACAAATTATACCAGCTCACTTTTCTGCTCATCACCCTCTAGTGGCTTTCCATTATTCACTTAGAAAAAAATTCAGACTCCTTCCCTGACCTCTCTAACAAAACCTTTCATAAATCTGTATTATGTATCTATATCTCTTCATGTATGTTCCTCTTGTACCTGTATCTTAGTTCATCTCAAAATGCTCTTCCTCTCAGTTCCAGCCATCTTTTGTTCTTTATACACACCAAACTCATTCTCATTTTAGATATTTTGTATTTGCTGTTCTCTCTGCCTGCCCCAGAAGTGTGTGGGACTAGTTCCTGCTCTTCTGATCTTGGTTTGAACGTCTTTTCTCAGAGCGACCATCCATGTTCAACCAATCTAACAAGAGCCACCATGTCACAAGTCATGTACTTCTTAAAAAATTCTTTGTATTACATTGATCATACCTGATTATTTCCTATTTATTTTGGATTGTTTGATTTATTATTATCTGGCTCTCCAAGGCCTAAAGTAGTCCCTGACACTGGATTTTCTCAGAAAATATTTGTTGAATGAATTTAATGTGAATCGGAAGAGTCAATAGGTATTAATCCAATGTGGTCATTGAGTGGAGGGTGAGGCTGAGTTTCAAGCAGAGAAGAGAATCTGGGTAAAAGCCAGAGGAAAAGAGAAGTTTGATGTGTTAAAGGGGCTGAGCAAACCCAGTTGGAATGCTTGGACTAAGGGGGGTAGGTGATGTCAGTTAAGGTTGAAAACGGGCTGCAGGCCATGCAGAATCTCGTTAAAGATGTAGGACTTCTAAAAACAATGAGAAACCATGATAGGACATTGAGCAGATAAGTGACATGATTAGATTTGCATTTCAAAAAGTTGTTGAGCAGGCCTAGACCTTGATCAAAATTGACAATCTGCTATGGATACAAAAAAACATGGCTCGTGCCTCATTAAAGTGAGATGCTTGGTAAAGTCAGTGAATAAGGCAGATATTTTGCTCACAGAAGATTGAGGGACCAGCTGAGCCTTGGCTGACTAAGGTGAGTATGGAAATCTATCTTTTTTTTTTTAAAGGTTTTATTTATTTATTTGACAGAGAGAGACAGTGAGAGACGGAACACAAGCAGGGGGAGTGGAAGAGGGAGAAGCAGTCTTCCCGGCTGAGCAGGGAGCCCGAGGCAGGGCTCCATCCCAAGGTCCTGGGATCATGACCTGAGCCAAAGGCAGCCGCTTAACAACTGAGCCACCCAGGCGCCCCAGGGGAATTTGTCTTTTATACAAAAAGCAACATAGAGATTTTGCCAATAATGGAATGAATGATAATAGAATGAATCAAACCAGCATTTTGCATTTTTACCACAACTGCTTATTTAAATGACTTATTTTGCTTCTAATTATCTTACATCTTTTAATAATGGAATGAATCAAACCAGTATTATGGAGGGCTCTCTTGAATTCCTGTTTTGAAGGAGTGTGAATCAATATGATCTGTATTATTCCAGAGACTGGCCAATATAAGAGACCCCAATAAATTACTGTATTATGTCTCCTTATTTGTCTTTCCATGTTATTAATATGGCCTTATTTAAGCTCTTAGTTGTCCTAAAATGGAGTTTTGTTTTGGTTTTTATAAGTTCTGGGAGGAAGTTGGGAGTATATGGCTTATGATTTTCCTGAAGCATTATGATCAGTCATTTGAATAAGACCTCAGAACATAGAATAAAAATTTCCTTCATTCCTAGCCAAGGTGTTCTTCTGGATCCAGAATTGGACAACTATTTTCCAGCACTCAAAATTCTACAACTAACAAACCATAAACAAAAAGATATTTAGTTCTCTTTTCAGAGCAAAAGTCATCATCTTAACTCAGTCTTTCATTTATTCATTCATTAATTCACAGGCATTTGATAAGTGCCCACTATAGGTTCCCAGTAGTTTGGCGGGGGTGGGGTGGGGGGGTGGTCTGTGTTCACAGTGTAAAAAACAAAACAAAACAAAAATCAGACTCAATCCTTCCTCTCTGAATTCCACAGTACATAAGGAATATTGACATTAAATAAATCAACAAATTTTGATAAGTTGTGTTTCCAAAAATATCAGAGTGTTAAGAGAAATATTTGTGGAGGTGAAATGTAGAATGAGTCCTTCAGGAAATGTTTCTTTGTACCTCTCAAGCTAGCATAGTTGTGATTTTTGTTTTTTGTTTCTTTCCCCATTCATTTACAAAGTTAAATATTAAAAAACAGATAAAATATTTTGAAATAATTTTAAAAAATGCAAGATTAGAAGCCAAATAAGCCATTTAACAAGCAGCTGTGGTAAAAATGCAAAAATCCAAACAAACAGACCTCCCACAAACAACCAGGCACAATTCTCTACTTGAATTTAATTAGCAAAACTGGTTTGTAAAATACACATGCATAGGGAAAGGATCCCAGAGGAGTGACTAGCCCTTCACTATTGGATCTATCAAATGAGAATAACTATAGGACTTTCCAGAGACAATTGAAGGTTTTTGCCCTCACCTGACCTTTGTTGCCTAGAAGAGCCATGCAATGTAATAAGTTAGTAACATAATTGATTTTTTTGGTTGTTGGAGATAGAAGTATCTTCTTCACCCAGTGTAAGGTTTCTTTCCAGTGTGTTCCAAACCAAGCAAGGGCTTGCATTTTGCTTTTTAGTTTAGTTTGCTTTCAAATGATCCTTTCCTCCCTCTGGTGATTCCTCAATAGGAAACCTAAGCTGTACCCACCCCCCCACAACTTCCCTTGACCTAGTGCCATGATCCTTGACATTCCATCCACTTTCACTACTTTGCCTTAAAAAATATACTGCAATTTCATCTACCAGGACACCTTGTAATGTCTTTCTCTTCCTAAAGTTCTTCCTTAAATAATTTACTCCCATAAACATTTGGATATTGTTCTTTTTCCTTTGTCTTTCTATTTTTAATTGACACAGTTCCATTTTTTAAAAAAATACCTTCTATTTGTCTCCTTTTTCCTATTCCTGTTGCTACTAACTACTCACTTTGTTTACCAGGTTTTCAGGCTGACCCCTGAGCCTCCAGACCCAAACTTACATGCCAGATTACCTTAAAAATATCTTTAAAACATAAGAGAACACCAGCTTTCTTTAGTTTTTCTCTGCTCTGTATCTCTAAATATTTCTTACCAATTCTGGGACCCATTCCAGATTTTCCTGCCATTTTAGGTCTGCTGAAGTATGTTGCTTCTCTTCTTAGCAAACTATATCTTCTATTAGTTTCTGGAAAGTCCCTTACAATCAAGCCAGGCTAGCCTCCTCACTGCCTACCAGGATCATTTCCAACTGCTTATACTTGCCAAATATACCCATCTTGCCCAATCTATATAGCCCAGCTATCACCCTACCTTCTACAAAATTACTACAAGCCGGATTGATCCATCTCTTCCATCTACCTCCATAGCTTAGGCAGCCTACCCTTCATTTTGGCATGCATAAAACCAACTCCACTTGTTACTTTGTGTGTATTAACTGCTTAATATTGTAGATGCCTTGCCACTCAAACTAGAAAATAAATATAAATTCTGGTTTTCCAGTTTCCTCAAGACTGGCAGAGTGCTCTGCATACCTGATTCAAAAGTCATCAATAAGCATGCAAATTAATTCACTTTGTCCTATTAGCATATGCATGTCCTAGGACAGAGAACAGGTAGAAAGAGTGACCAATAGTGGAGAATGTGGGTAATAAAGAGTACTGACCATGCGCATGCCAGGCCTTAAGTCTAGTTCCACATAAATGAGGTAAGGTCTTGTTGATGGTAGCAATACTTTGCCCCCAATTGCAGTTGCACAAAAAGCCCTCAATCCTCTGGAGAAATGCCTTGGGTACTGGAAACATAATGCATGACAACAGTAATTTATTTTAAACTGAGTAGGGATTTCTTAATTTATCATACCTTAACGATTTGCATTATTCTGTTTCCTGTGTACCATATGATGAATGAAAAGGTTGGTGCTCATAAGCATTAGATAAACATGAAAATAGTGATGAAAGACAAATCTTTGAATTAAAATATATACAGTATTAAAGAAAGGATTACTATTGATTTTATGTATGGAGTGGGCTGTGAAATCTGTTTTTAAACTCAGTTGAAGGTTGTTCTTTTGTAAAGTCAAGGGAAAAGCAATTTTGTAGTTTCTTTAATTTTGCCTTTTGGTACTTCACCTGTTTTGAATTTAATTACAGGTGTTCCATTATTGCCACAAACAGAGATTAGGGTGAGAGATCTTATACCGGCTATTGATTACTCACATACCCACCCATTTTATCTAACAGAAAAATTAGGACTATAGATTTAATTTTTTTCTTAGAAAAATTTTCCAAATATAAAACAAGTTGTATTTCTCAACTGATCTTTGTATCGACAAAGTCACCATTTAGAAACTTCTCTGAAGAGCTGAGGCATATTCCTGAGAAGAGACGTATCCAAGAGAAATATTAATTTCTGTCCTGGTATTTGCTAGCTTCTTGCGTTTGAGCTTTGCAAAGCAGTACCTTTTCTAGAAGACTCAGTTCTCTTAAGAGACTATGTAATATACTCAAACAGAAGTAAGTTATTAAAAAAGATTTGTGTTAATATCATTATAATTTGCAGCGTTTTTTTCTGGCAGAAAAGATTATGTAATGATTTTTTGTCATTTAATTATGGCTAGAGTTAAGTTTTTTGACTTTGAATGAAAATAAGCTTTAAGAAATATGCATTATTCCCTTTTAACATAAATAAAATGATTGCTTAACTAGATAGTGTTCTCCCTTTAAAGTCAATAAGAAATATATTTTTCAGAGTATATTTTTGACCCTTCTGTTTTAAAGCCAATCTGTAATATTTACCAAAGTAGATAGTTTATAGTCTACAGTTCATATTTGGGTTTATTTTCTAGAAGATGTTTAAAGGGACCACATCAGGCATGTGTAACTTTTCCCTAGTCCCAGGCTATTCTGCATTCGAATGAGTGCTATCCACATGTTTTCTTAATAACATTTTATCATAATTTATATAATTGTGCTATTTAGAAAGGTAATTAACTACATATTTAATAAACTTACATATTTTTACCCTTCCATTTTCTAGAAAGTATTTGTGACAAGTTGTGAGAGTATATACAATAAAATTACAGTCAGATATAAACAATGAATCAAGTCTAGAGAAAAGAGAAGACTTGGAAAAGACAAAAAACATAATCTCGAAACATTTCTAGAGTTGATGATTTGTCCTCTGATTTGGAAACTCTACCAAGAGTTAGTTATTTATTTCTTATTATCAGAAGGGATGTAAAACATGACAATTCTTCAGAGAAATCAAAGGTACTCTAAGCATTAATTTTTTCAAAAGAAATTTCTCATGTGGGATTTCATGTTAGGGGATAATTATAAAAATAGAATTTTATGATGAAATGCTTAAAAGTAAGCAGCCAAAAACCTGTTGTTTAAGCTTAGTTATGCATCATACTAAGGTGTGCTCTATTTACCTGCAATCACCTACCTTATGGGTTACCTCTTCTCTGTTTGTTGCTGGAGTCCAGTAAGAGAGATCTTTCAGATACAGAGCAGGTGGGGGCAGGGGAGGTTGAAAATAAAGCCATATAGAAAGATGGATTTTCAGGCTATGTGTGTATTCTACTGGTAAATTTTCTAACTGGATATTTATTTTGTATGAGAAAACTACCAATTATTTCACTTTGTTAACCCATTAGTATGCGAAGACTGAGTCAGTGGGTTTTCTTAAAGAAGAGCTTTTCTGTGGCTGGCCCAGATCATGTGCTATTTTTAAGAGGAGAGGATAAGTTACTAATTTTCTTTTTAAAAATGGAATCATATGATCAAGAACCCAAATTTGTTGTTTTCTATTATTCTCTTAAAAAGATCATCTTGCTATATTCTTCTTCTTTTCTCATTCCTGTCCTTTGCTTTTGGTCCAGTTTTTACATAGAAGCAAAAAATCTATTTTTCTGAAATAGAATTAAAGTTGGGTAATTGCAATGTAATATCATGGGAGTTGACTCTATACGTCAGTAGTTGCAGTAAGTTCACTAAATCCCAATAAAAAATATCTTCACCTTACGTTAAATTTGTGTGTATCTGTATACCTTTTATACGTTAAAAAATTGATCTATTATTCTAGTCTTGAATCTTACAAAACTTATAGACCTAATCTTTATTCCCTTTAGAAACCTCCCCATTCACTACTTTGCGTCTGGACCAGATGTCCAATAGAAATATAATGCAACATACATGTAATTTTAAATTTTATAGTGGCCACATTAAAGAAAAGTAAAAAGAAAGACAAAATTAATTTAAAAATTATTTTATTTAGCCTAATATTCCATTCAACGAAAATATCTTCAATTTTAGATGGAATCAACATAAGTTATTAATGGAACATTATGCATTTTTCACTCATTAAAATACTTTTATACCTGTAGAACATCTCAATTCAGATGCTACATTTCCAACAGAATAAAGAGGTCCTGCAAAAATAATACAGTTGCGTCAGAAAACAATGCTTGAGACTGCTTTACTTTTAAACTCTCTCTCATTCTCACTCTCTCAAAATAAATAAATAAATCTTTAAAAAAAAATGTGGAGAGTGGCTACTTACTGGACAGTGCAGCTCCAGACTATAGTTACTTTACTTTTTTGATTATATTCACCTGTTCAGTGAATTTTTGAAGCAAGAACCCTCAATTCATGAGTATATCTCTAAATTATATTCCATATACCGTGGTATTAATGGATTATATATTATAAAAATACACAGAAGATGGAAATTTTGAAGATGAAACAGCACTTTAAAATAATGGTTGTCTTATTCATCTTTAAAAAATTTTTTTTTGTTGAAGTATAGTTGACACATAATGTTACATTAGTTTTGGGTGCTTATTCATCTTCTTAAACACATCTTTTAAATCTAAAACTATATGCTTAAACAGGCCTTATTATTTTTAAGATACTAGTTTTACATTGTGTTATCCAGAGATTTGGAAGACTGTTTCTAAGATCATTTAATGTTTAGTTTTAATGACTGTTAGAGCTAAAAAAAGATTCACAAAGTCACCAAAGTACACATTTAAGAAATTCAATGTTATCATAACATATTTTAAACCATTTAATAGTCTTGACAGTTCTGAAGACTGAATTCTTGTCAGACAGGATTAAATTGTCATGGTTTCCACGTTGAAATTTAGTTGGCTTTGAGCTCATTCTTAACAAATACACACACAAAAAGTTTCAGCTTTGTCCTTTTTGTGACTTATTGGTACCTGTAACATCTTCAGTCTGTGGTTTATTTGCAGGAATCTTTTGAAGCCACTGGCCCCCTGTGACTGTTAGTGTTATTAAAATTAGATAACATAAATGATACATCCACCTAAGCTGCCTCATGTAATCTGTAACATGCCTTACAACAATGAAATTAACACCTCAATAAGTCTAGTTATTATTTGTCATCAAATTATTGACTGTATTCCCCAGGCTGTACATTACATCACCATGACTTATTTATTTGATAAATGGAAGTTTGTATTTCTTGATCTCCTTCACCCATTTCATCTTCCGCAGTCTTTCTCCCCACTGGTAATATTTGCTCTCTGTATCTATGAATGTGGGTTTTATTTTGTTTTGTTGGCTTGTTTTGTTTTTAGATTCCACATATAAGCGAAATCATGCAGCATTTGTCTTTCTCTGTCTGACTTATATCACTTAGCATACTACCCCTAAGACTAATCCATGTTGTGGAAAATGGTGAGATTTCATTCCTTTTTATGGCTGAGTAGTATTCCATTGCATATATGTAAGAATTCTTCTTTATTCATTCATCTATCAATGGACACTTCGGTTGCTTTCATACCTTGGCTTTGAAAATAATACTGCAGTAAACACAGGTGTGCATATATCTTTTTGAATTACTGTTTTTATTTTCTTTGGATAAATATCCAGGAGTATTGCTGGATCATATGGTAATTTTATTTTTAATTTTTTGTGGAACCTCCATACTGTTTTCCATAGTAGCTGCACCAGTTTACATTCCCACCAACAGTGAATGAGGGCTCCCTTTTCTACATGTTCTCAACAACAGTTAACATTTTTTCTTTTTGACAATGACCGTCCATTGGTGTAAGATGATACCCCGTTATGGTTTTGATTTTCGTTTCCCTGGAGATTAGTGATGCTGTGCAGCTTTTCATGCGTCTGTTGGACATTTATATGCCTTCTTTGGAAAAATGTCTGTTTAGATCCTCTGCCCATTTTGTAATCAGATTCTCTGGGGTTTTTTGTTATTGAGTTGGAGGAGTTGTTTATATATTTTAGATATTAACCCCTTATTGGGTATATGATTTTCAAATAACTTCTCCCGTTTAGTAGGTTGCCTTTTCATTTTGTTGATGGTTTCCTTAGCCATCCAGAAGCTTTTTAGTTTGATGTAGTTCCATTTGTTTATTTTTGAATTTGTTGCCCTTAACTTTGCAGTCAGATCCAAAAAACATCTCTAAGACCAATGTCAAGGAGCTTACTGCCTGTGTTTTCTTCTAGGAGTTTTATGGTTTCAGGTCTTAAATTCAGATCTTTAATCCATTTTGAGATTTTTATGTAAGGTATAAGATAGTGGTTCATTTTCATCTTTTGCAGGTAGCTGTTCGGTTTTCCCAAAACCATTTATTGGAAGACAGCTATGTTTACTACTACACCACCAATACACAACCCATTTATTTATTTATTTACCATTTATTTAAGAGATTGTCCTTTTTTGTCCCAAAACCATTTATTGGAAGACAGCTATGTTTACTACTACACCACCAATACACAACCCATTTATTTATTTATTCACCATTTATTTAAGAGATTGTCCTTTTCCCATTGTATATTTTTGGTTCCATTTTCATAAATTCCTTGACCATATATGCATGGGTTTATTTTTGGGTTCTCTATTATGTTCCATTGATCTACGTGTCTCTTTTTATGCTCGAATATACTATTTTGATTACTGTAACTTTGTAGTATAGTTTTAAATCCAGGAACATGTTACCTCTTATTTTGTTCTTTCTTAAGATTGCTTTCAATGTTCCCTGTCTTTTGTGGTTCCATACAAGTTTTAGAATTATTTGTTCTACTTCTGTAAAAGATGCCATTGGGATTTTGATAGAGATTGCAATGAATCCATAGATCATTTTGGGTAGAATAGGTCTTTTAACAATATTAGTTCTTCTAATCCATAAGCATGAAATATCTTTTCATTTATTTGTGTTTTCTTTCATTTCTTTCATCAATATCTTTATATTTTTCAGTATACATGCTTTTAACCTACTTGGTTAAATTTATTCCTAGGTATTTTATTCTTTTTGATGCAATTGTAACAGGAATTGTTTTTTGGATTTCTCTTTCTGATATTTCATTGTTAGTGTATAGAAATACAATAGTTTTTTATATTAATTAATTGATTTTGTATCCTGCAACTTTTACTGAATTCATTTATTAGTTTTAATGGTTTTTTGGTGGAGTCTTTAGGGTTTTCTAAGTATAATATCATGCAGTCTGCAAATAGTGACAGTTATACTTCTTCCTTTCCAATTTGTGTGCCTTTTGTTTCTTTTTCTTGCCTAAGCGCTGTGACCAGGACTTCCAATAATATTGAATATGGGGCATTCCTGTCTTGTTTCTGATCTTAGAAGAAAAGTTTTAGCTTTTTACTTTTGAATATGATATTAGCTGTGGATTTGTCATATATGACCTTTATCATATTGAAGTACATTCTCTCTCTACCCTCTTTGTTGAGAGTTTTATCATAAATGGATGTTTAATTTTATTAAATGCTTTTTCTACATCTATTGAAATGATCATATGAGTTTATCTTTAATTTTGTCAATGTGGTGCATGTGTTAATTGACTTACAAATGCTAAAACCTTTCATGCATCCCTGGAATAATCTTGCATCCCTGGAATGTTCCTTTTCATGTATTGTTGAATTTGGTTTGCTAAAATTTTGCTGAGGATTTTTGCTTCTTTGATCATCAGGAATGTTGGCCTGTAATTTTCTTTTCTGTGTAGTGAACTTCTCTGGTTTTGGTATCAGGGTAATACTGGCCTCATAAAATAAGTTTGGGAGCATTCCCTTTTCTGAAATTTTTTGGGAAGAATTTGAGAAGGACAAGTATTAAATCTTCTTTGAATGTTTAGTAGAATTTGCCAGTGAAGCTGTCTGGTCCTGGACTTTGGTTTGTTGGAAAGTTTTTGATTCCTGATTCAATTTCCTTATTAGCAATTGGTCTATTCAGATTTTTACTTCTTCCTGATTCAGTCTTGGAACACTGTATATTTCTATAAATTTATCCATTTCTTCTAGGTTGTCCAGTTTGTTGGTGTATATTTGCTCATAGCAGTCTTTTATAATCCTTTGTATTTCTTGGTATCAGTTGTAACTTCTCCTCTTTTATTTCTGATTTTATATATTTGAGCTCTCTCTTTTTTTCTTAATGAGTCAAACTAAAGGTTTGTCAATTTGTTTATTTTTTCAAAGAGCCAGTTCTTAATTTTATTGATCTTTTCTATTGTCCTTTTAGTCTCATTTAATTTCTTTCTACTCTGATCTTAGTTATTTCCTTCTAGTAATTTTGGGCTTCATTTGTTCTGCTTTTTTTTTAGTTCCTTTAGGTGTAAAGTTAGATTGTTTGAGATTTTCTTGTTCTTTGAGTTAGGCCTATATTGCTAGGTACTTCCCTCTTAGAACTGCTTTTGTCTGCATCCCATAGATTTTGGTACATCTTTTTTGTTTTGTCTTTACTTATTTTAAATTCACCCTTTGATTTTTTCAGTGACCCAGTAGTTGTTGGATAGCATGTTATTTAATTTCTACATATTTGTGAGTTTTCCATTTTTTTCCTTTCATTTGATTTCTAATTTCATACCTTTGTGTTCAAAAAAGATGCTTGATATGACTTCAGTCTTCTTGAATAGCTTGAGACTTGTTTTGTGGCCTAACGTAATCTATCCTGGAGAATGTTCTATGTACACTTGAGAAGAATTTGTATTTTACTGCTTTTGAATGGAATGTTCTGTATGTATCTTTTAAGTCCATCTAATCTAATTTGTCATTTAAAGTCAATGTTTTCTTATTGATTTTCTGTCTTGATGATCTACCCATTGATGTAAGTGGGATATTAAAGTCCCCTAGTATTATTGTATTACTATCAGTTTACAGCTACTGTCTGTTTCTTTCTTCGCTTTTTCTCTTCCTTTGTGGTATGATGTCCTTCTTTAGTGGTATGTTTAGATGACTTTCTTACTTTCTTTTGTGTATTTACTATAAATGTTTGCTTTGTGGTTACTGTGAGGTTCACATATAACATCCCATGTATATAGCAATCTGTTTTAAGTGGATAGCAGCTTAAATTTGAACACATTTCAAAACTCTACATTTTTACTCCTCCCTCTCCCCACCCACATTTTATATTTTTGATGTCATATTTTGCCTCTTTTTATTTTATATATCCTTTAAGTAATTATTACAGCTTTAATTTTACTTGCTTTTTAACCTTCATACTAGCTTTATGAGTGACCTCTTCACCATTTTTACTGTATATTCACCTTTTCCACTGAAATTTTTATTTTTGTGTGTTTTCTTGTTGTTACTATTTACTTTATTTATTTATTGTTACTATTTATTTTTAGCTTAAAGAAGTCCATTTAAACATTTTTTACACAACCGGTTGAGTGTTGATGAACTCCTTTAGCTTTGGCTTATCTGAAAAATTCTTTATCTCCTCTTCAATTTGAATAATTTGCAGAGTAGAGTATTCTTGGGTGGAAATGTTTCCTTTTAGAAGCTTGGATGTAGCATGCCACTCTCTTCTGGCCTGCAAAGTTTCTGCTGAAAAATTTGGCAATAGCCTTAGGGACTTCCCTCGTATGCAACAGTTTGTTTTTCTCTTGTTTTTAAGATTCTCTCTTTATTTTTAAGTTTTGACATTTTAATTATAATGTCTCTTGGTGTAAATCTCTTTGGGTACATTTTATTTGGAATGCTCTGGGCTTGAATGTCCGTTTTCTTCCCTGTATTAGGGAAGTTTTCGGCCATTATTTCTTTAAATAACTTTTCTGCCCTTTTCTCTCTCTTGTCTTTCTGGGGTCCTTATAATGAGGACGTTATTCTGCTTGATGTTTTTCTATTGGTGTTTTAAGTCATCTTCAGTTTTTTTTTTTTTTTTAATTCTTTTTTTCTTTTTACAGCTTTGGGTGAAGTCGGGTGTTTTGTTTTCCAGTTCACTGATTCGTTCTTCTGTTCGAGCCCATCTGCTGTTGAACCCTTCTAGTGTATTTTTATTGTAATTATTATGTTCTTTATTTCTGTGACTTTTGTTTGGTATTTAAAAAAAAAAATACATGTTCTCTTTGCTGAAATTCTCACTGTGTTCATCCATTCTTCTCCCAAGTTTGGTAAGCATGTTTATGACATTTGAATCTTTATCAGGTTGATTACTTATCTTTATCATTAAGATCTTTTTCTGAGGTTTGGTCTTATGCTTTCGTTTGGAACATACTTCTCTGTTTCTTCATTCTGCTTGACTCTGACTGTGTTTGTTTCTGTGTATTAGGTGAAACAGCTACCTCTTTCCATCTTGATGTGCGGGAAACCTGAAGCCTGTCTGTCAGGCTGAAGCTTCAGGATAAGTAACCAGGCCTTTCTCACAGGAAGACTGGGGGCATATTTCAGTCTGCTGTCTGTGTAGTATCTTGGGTGTGTTGTCCTGCCAAGACTTTTTCCCAAATGTTATAGTCCCTTAGAGCTCAGGAATGTCAGCCCTCTTTGCCACCAGGTCCAGGTGAACACGGAGCATCCCATGTGTGGTTTGTGCATATCTGTGGAGTTTAGCAGGGCATCTGGGAGCAGGGCATGCTCATCATCGTCAGAAAGGCAACAGGAAAATGCCTTGGCTGCACATGCTCACAAGCTTCAACAGTGTTGCTGGCAAGTGCTCTTTCTTTGTGCATGTGCTCACCCCAGTTTTGGGTGAGCACATTCTCCCAGTAGGAGAATGCCATGACCATTTGTGCTCAACCACCCCAGCGCAGGAGCAGGGGATGACTGCAACTGCCCATGTTCACCTGCTTCAGCAAGGCAGCAGGACAGGACAATGACTTCTTGCCTCCACCCATCCTAGCAAGGCAGTAGGAAGTGCTTTGAGTACACCCACCTGTACTAGCAGGGTAGGTGAAGAGCACACAATTGGCATCCACCAGTGCCTCCATCTTGGAGAGAGCCCCCATTGTCTCCTACCCATCCAGCAGACGCCCCCAAATCGACAAACGAATCTCCCTCAAATACAGTCTAGGGGCTTTTCAAAGTGGTGCTTTTGTTCTGGATCCCCAGCTGAGTCAGGCCATATGTAGCTCTTTAAAAGGGGAATCAGTTTCCTATAGCACTTCAAGTCCATAGGATATCAACCCCATTTGTTTTCTAAGTAAGGCGTTTTTGGAAGCTCGTCTCTCCAATACAGATTCCAAGGGTTAGGATGCCTAATATGGGGCATCAACCCCTTGCTTCTACAGGAGAAGCTCCACTGGTGAGACTTCTCCCTACTGTGGGCCCCAGTGCCAGCAATAGGGTTTTTTGCTGACATTGTGTCTCTGCCTCTCATACCCTTCTCAGTGTGGTCCTTTAATCTTTTGTCGTGGAGAGTAGTTCATCTAGTTTTCAGATCTTTTTCAGAGGGAAATGATTCATATGTAGCTGTAGATTTGGTGTTTCTGTGGGAGGAGGTGAGTTCAGGATCTTCTATGCCTCAATCTTGGAACCTCCTCAAACACCATGATATTCTTAAAGCAGATTCAAAACTTTATATGGGTTCTTTCAGCTTTGTGAATATATAAAAACTCCATCCAACAATCTGGCATTCTTAAAGTAGGCCCAAATAGCCACTTAGACCTCCTCAAACTGTGCCCAAGAGAAGAGCACAAAAAACTGTGCCAACTAAAGAACAAATGTAAGAGTGGAGGAATTAAGATCTCTATTTTAAAAATATTCCTCATTTTCATTCACTTCATAAGAATTCAAATTATGCTTTATTACATTTCAGACTATGATACTCTGCTGAAAGGGACTGAGAAAGCTTTTTAGCAAAAAAAAAAAAAAACAGTTTTAAGGAATGCTTTAAAATTTTGATATTATGATTAATTTTATTTTTTTAAACTAAATTCAAAGTCTGACCACTTATGTTTAAATGCTATGATGATAATGAGTGATAGGAAAGATTTTTTTTTCATATTTTGTAATAGGAAAAAACATAAAAATATGCCATTTTTCTATTTCAACTTAATTGTGGGTTTTATATCATTTGTTCAGCCTTGCTATTTTTGTAGTGGCTAATATCAGTAAAATGTATTCTGTACTTAAAATTTTCTCTTTTATTCTATTTTTCCTCAAAAATAAAGCCTTTTATTAGTCAAAAGTAATTGATGTTTACACCCTGTTCTCCAAAGTTCAGGAAATTCCCAGCCAAATTAGTTGGATGGTAATCTCTATTCAATGTGATTTTTATTTACATGGTACTTGATATGCTGTCTTCTGCTAATGAGAAATAGATCTGAGAGGATTGATCTAAAGAATGGTAAAATTGAAATCACCATACTCCTCATTTTGATTTTTTATATCAGATCCTAAAAGGCTTGAGGTGTCTCAGGTGAAAGATTAGTAATCTTCTACTATAATATATTCTCTCTAGGTAGCTAAGAGAGACTGATCTTAATCTGCGATTTTGGCTTTTTTTTTTTTTTTAAAGATTTATTTATTTGAGAGAGCCAGAATGAGAGAGAGAGAGAGAGTACATGAGAGGGGGGAGGGTCAGAGGGAGAAGCAGGCTTCTCGCTGAGCAGGGAGCCCGATGCGGGACTCGATCCCGGGACTCCAGGATCATGACCTGAGCCGAAGGCAGTCGCTTAACCAACTGAGCCACACAGGTGCCCCTGATTTTGGCTTTTTAAATAGGTCTGTGGTAAAGCAAAATACAGGGCATTTGAGTCACAGCTCTGATGGAAATAGGCTGGATTACCCCACCTCACCTAAGATGGATGCTCATCTCCTAGTTTTCCTAAATACTTGAACCCATGAGACATATTAATGCACAGAACTGATAAATTCATGCAATTTAAATTAGAGTATAAATGTAGTATTTTTTTTTTTTACAACAAAAAGCACCATACTGTGTGTGTGTGTTGTGAATAGAAGGATGTTTGTCTCTTAGAATAAGTTATATTCTGCTGCAGGAATAATAAATTCAAAATATTAGTGGTTTAATATGACAAAATTTCTTCTTGCTCACTAAAATTCTTCTGGAGATACAGACAACTCTATTGATCAGCCATCCTCCACGCGGCATTTCTGTAATTCAGACTGCCTCGATCTTGATCTTGTGTCTCGGCCATCTCAATACGTGGCCTACTCATTTCCCAAAGAGGAAGATCACAGAATTGCACACAGCATTTTTATTGCCTTAGCTGAAAGTAAATGATGGCATTGACCAGAGCAAGTGATATGGTTCCATCTGACTACAAGAGGCCTGGTAAATATAGAGAAGCAATAGAATATGTTATGGGTCATCACTGTTTCTGCCACAATGTTTTAGTCCTTTAAGGCAACATTTGAACTTCATGTATCTGATTTCTCAGAGATTTATTCTGAAGTTTCATATGAATATTTTGTAAAATCTAGTTTTCAGGGTTTTGAAAATAAGGGCTTCTGGCAAAGGTGTTAATGATGATTCATTCATTTGGAAAACAATTACTAAATGGTTAATTTATCCTAGGTAGACACGGGGGATGAAGAGGAGTAAGCCATAGCCTTTCTACGTTCAAGAAGCTTACTTATTTGTGAAAAGGTTATGTACACTTATAAATTATACTGGTAAATACATTCTTGCATTTATTCAACAAGTATTTATTTATCACCTATTAGGTGTTGAGTCTTAAAATAGGGATCAGGACAAAGTTTCTGGTTTATAGTGACTATATTCTATACTGCGGTAGGAAGAGGTATATAGGGAATAAACACACCAAAAAATTTACGTCAGAGAATAATAAGTACTGTGAGGAAAATAAAACACTATGCTTCTCAGAGATGAAGCTAGAAAAACTACTTTAGATTAAGTAATCAGAGAAAAATGCCCTAAAATGGGGCCATTTATGCTGAGACCTGAGGAACCAGCCATTCCAATATCCAGCAACACAGCATTCTAGGGGGAAGACCATGAAGGACCAAGTTTCTTAAACTGTAATTAGTTAGTCTGCAGAAGGCTGACCAGAGACATTGAGCAGAATATACCAGGAGTAAAGTGGTAGGGAATGAATTTGGAGATGGAGGCAAAATCCCGATTTTTTAGGGACTGTAAGCTGAGGTAGGGATTCTAGTGAGGAGATAAAAATAAGCAGATTAGTCCTATTTTCTTAGAGCTGGGCGGGGGGTCAATTAGAAAAACTGTTTGGGAAAGAGGATGCCTGAGCAGGATTTTAAAGAATGGAATATGAGTCAGCTGGCCCAGAAGAGTTGAGGGTCAATACGTGCAAGGAGCGATATACCAAACATTATTATTAGAACTGAAAATGAGAGGAATGGAACAGTAAAGATATATCTGACTGTGCTGAGGATTTGAAGGCATGGACAGCAAAAAGACGGCACCTTAAGACCTCCATCTCATCTTTCTGTGCCCCACAAAAACATAAAGCAAACAAAATGGTACCATTTCCCACATTAATGTTTCACTTGCCTAAAGGAAAGAAAAAGGATGTTTTATAATTTTCATAATCTTGAGTTTGCTAAAATTATTTATTTCATTTCTATGTTTGGAGCTTCATTATATGTATATACAGTGGCATGATTTGAGTTGCTGTCATATCATGTAGACACTTATTTAAACATTTATTAATTTTGACATTGCAGCTTTCTTTCTGCAGTGTGAATCTTGTCACATTTTTCAGGACTCAAACAGTTTTGTAGGCCCTTTAAAAGGTTATGAGATTTAAAAAAAAGGGGGGGGGGGTTGCTGAGAGTATATGACCGGAATCAGAGGTCCTCCCTTCTACGTAACAAAGGCAGGTGATTCCCAAGTAGTAAAAGCTCTTCAACATTCACCCAGGTCACAGGTTAGTCTTCCATGATGGATACTGTTAGATCCAGGGGACACAAGCAAATCAGAGGTAAAATTCTCTTCCCTGTTGTGACTCATATCCTAGTGAGAAGAGAAAAGCAATAAAAAAAATAAAATATAAATAAAATATAGAGTATGTTAGATACTGATAGGTGCTAAGGAGAAAAATACATCATAGAAGGTAGTTGGGAAACTTGGAAAAAATGTAGCGAATTTTGATAGGGTAGCCAGAGAAGGCTTTCAATAAAGATCTGCTGGAGAGACTACAGCAATAGAGACCTGGGAGAAGAGTATTTTAGGAAGAGGAGAAAGCAAAAGCAGGGTAGATGAGCTGAGAGGGACTCAAGTGTTCAGGAAACAGCAACTCAGACTGCAGGTGAGTGAGATAGGCCTGGGAGAGTAGGTGAGGGCAGATGAGGTAGAGCTATCTTTAGAAGGATTTGGCTTTTTTTTTTTTTTTCTGAGTAATATGGATGGCATTGAAGAGTTTTGCACAGTAATGTCATGACCTGAATTACTTTTCAACTGTCATCTTTTGGCTTCTGTGTTGAGAATAGATTGGAGGGGAACAAGAGTGTAAACAAGGAGAACAGGTGGGAGGCTACTGCAATAATCCAGGCAAAATATGGTAGTGGCTTGGACCAGAGTGGTAAGTGTAGAGGCTGTGAGAAATGGCTAGATTCTGCGTGTTTTTAAAGCAGAGCTGACAAGAGTTGAGGGATGGATTAGAAGAGTCATGATGGCTCCAAGGTTTTTATCCTTAGCCACTAGAGGAACTTTTCATATTCTGAGAAGGAGAAAATGGCATGAAGAACAATTTTGTGGTGGCAAGGCAGGAGCTCAGTTTTGGATATCAAGTTTAAAATGCCTTTTAGGTATCAAAGTGGAGGTGTTTACTTGGTTGGGCATACAAGTCTGGAGTTGAGAGGAGAGGTTTGGACTAGAAGTGGAAAAATTAGGAAAATTATTAGGTTTCTATAATCTAAATAATCGTGACTTTCAGGGTTTGAATTTCTTGGTAGAGCTTAACTGTTTCCTCAAATCCTTTTCATTTAGATTTCCATTTATTCTTCTGCCCCCTTATATTCTAACAGTTAATATTCAGCCCTTTTTATTTAAAATTTGTCCTTGAACATAAATCATATATCTAATGGTTTTTAAAAACTACTGTGGTGTTTTCTTCTTACATGTAGAAAATAGTTAATTCTTCCCAAGATGCCCTGCTGAGTCGTTGTAATATTTTACAGATGAGTTTTAGCAGGTTATAGAATTATTGGAGTTGATATCAAGTCTTTAGTTTCAATCAATTTATCAATATGTTCCCATGAGTTTAAATTATGTTCACTTGAACTTATCTGAACATGTTAAAAAGATACCTTTTTAATATGGTAAGCTTAGCATACAGCCCAACCTGTACTCATCAAGATTTATAATTCTCTAATTTCATAGGTTAGTTAATGGGATTCCCCTTCAGCTCCCAGGCTGTCATAACTTATGACATTCAAGTGTATGTTTTGGTGTGCTTTTAGCCAAGGGAAGTCGTGTAGCTAGTGAAGCAGAGAGAGGAAGGAAGATTGCCATACTTGAATCTGTACCATCAAAATGACAAAGTGGGTCTATAATGAACAATAGGTTAGTGCTTGATATGCCTACAGCATCAATTGCAATGCACAACAGGCAAGTTATTTATGAAATGAGCCTCTTGAAAATATTTAGCTCTTATAATATGAATCTCATTTCTGTGTCTTTTCCAACAAAATAGATTGGCATTATCCATCTATTTAGAACACATGGTTGCTTTATTATTTTTTAAAATATGATGACATCGTATAGCTATAAAATATTGAAGAAATCTAATCCATGCCACAAATGGAACACAACTTAAAAAAAAATCTCTGTTGTGATACTTAGCTTTTTACAGTTTAGGAGAAAATGTAATTTTCTAGAACACAAAGCAATCTATGCTAGTGTTATTTGTATATTATTTGCATTATATACAGAAATAATGCTAATGATGAATTAATTGTCATATGTGTGCATTGGCTACAAATGTTGGTAAGTATAGCAAATACTCTAGGAGGACCATGTGAATAACTAGTCCATGTTTCCCTTGTATTCCTGAGATCCTTATTTACTTTTATATCTACATGAGGATTGAAATTCAGAACTTTCAAGGAGGCTGATGCAGAGTAACATCAATAAAGAATATATTTGACCATGAGTCTTCTTTAATAGGAATAGACAGATCATTTCAGATTTGATCTAGAGTTATAGTTCTCAACTTGATCCACTCCAATATCCTCTTTAAAAGCCAAAGCTTGCAATCATCCTTAACTGTCCTAGAAAAAAAAATCATATTAGTATTAACATTATTAAATATTAAATATTAAATATTAAATAAGTATTAAAAAATCCCTTAGTATTGTATTACCTACTTACATATACCTTTTTAAAAATATATATATCAACCAAATTTTCTATATGTAAAATAAAAGAGGAGATAAAAGGAAAGTAATTTTTAAAGAAATATGTGTTTCAAAGTGCAAGTTTTGCATCAGGACCATGCTACAAGACAGAGTGAAGTATTCCTACGTCTTCCCCTCTTCGTACAACCACTGTGAATGTAGAGCCACTAGGAACACACAACCAGAAAGGCAGGCTGACAGATACTGGTGTGTTGTACTGGTGTCTCAGACACCATGAGTGGCATTACCTTTGGGTGATGCCATTTTCCAAAATAGAATAAAAATCTTGATAAAGTTTCAAATAAAACAAAATATATTTGTACTCTGTACAAAGTATCATAACTGTTGTTTTCTTTGTCATGTGGAAAATAGGGCATTTTTCATTTTGCATGATAGTGCCATGCAGTGCATGGTTGTCTAGCCCACTTTATGTCAGTTAAAAATGTATTTACAAATTTGTCAAATCTTTAAATTGACAACACTTGATCTAGAATTTGGGGGGACTTACTATAGATTCTTGCTGCATGTCACAGCCATACATCATTTATTGTAATTCAACAGTAACACATACACAGTCTGAACAGAAATACTTAGATTACCCTTTCTCTTTGTTGCTTTTCTTATTTACTTTAGAATGGCCAACTCGTTAATTATCAGTAGTCTTCATACAACTTGCTGTATGCTCTACTTTATTCTTAAAAGAAAGTGATTTCTCCTGACCATTGATCACTAAAGTTCTCATTTTTCTTCCAACTACATGTACAACATTCTATTAAAATTGGAAAACTTCCCTTACATTGCCTATTCACTTTATTGTTTTCCTCTTCCTTATTTCACTATATCACTCCTCCTCAGTTCTTTACCACATAATATAGAATTATTATCTTCTATTATATGCTACACCTTAGTTATGCCAATTCTTCTATTTTTACCCCTGCAAAAAGAAATCCCTCAGCTTGAGACTAATGTTTGCTAGAAAAGTTTATATAAACATTAAAAACTAAAAGACATATATGAAATACCTCCTTTTAAAGAACAGAAAGATTATTCAAGATATAAAATACCACTGTTAGTCATCAAAACTAATGTTTTTGAGGTATTAAATTCTGTTAATTAGGAAAGTATGAAGAGTTAACTTCTAAGCCACATTAAAAATATATTATTATAACTACTTTTTATTTTAAAAGTAATACATGTATACAGTAAAAGTAAATAAATAAAGATTAGAAAAGAGTACTGAACATAAGTATTTCCTTTTACCCCAGACTCATAGTCTTTGACTTTAAAAATTTTTTATATAGTCAAATTTACATTTTTTTCCTTCGTGATTTCAATGTTCTCTGTCTTTCTTCAAAAGCCAAGAGTATTTGGTCTTTTTTTTTTCAAGATTTATTTATTTATTTGAGAGAGAGAGAGAGCATGTGCGACTAGGGGAGGGCAGAGGGAGAGAATCTCAAGATGATTCCCTGCTGAGTGTGGAGCCCAACATGGGGCTTGATCTCACAACCCCAAGATCATGACCTGTGCCAAAACCAAAAATCCGATGCTCAACCAACTGAGCCACCCAGGGACCCCTATTTGGTCTTTATAAATCAGTCTAAAATTATTTTTTAAATAATACTTTTATAAGTAATTTTTTAAAAAAATTTATGGTTTATTTTTCAATCAACATAACTGTTTTAGGATTTATTTTAGTATATAGGAAATAAGATTTGCTTTAGAATATGGAAAATAAAGATCAAACTTATCCCCTCAAAATCATGGTTTCCTCAAATGGTAGACCCAGGGTCATTTTTGATTACTTTATCTATTTCCCTGTAATTTAAAATGTGAACTTTTCATATTCCAAACTTGTATTATATTCACACATACATTCATATTCTGGTCTTTCTGTTTATCTTTTAGATTAATGGTGTATCTATATGCCATACCAAAGTTATTTATTGTAGTTCTATTATATATTTTGATGTCAGGCATAGCTAGTACCCCCGTCCATTATTACTCTATTTTTTAAGAAAAATTCTGACCTTCTCCATGTAATATTTTCCTGTGTGAATTTTTGAATCAGCTCATCTAGTTTTAAAATTTTCTATTTTTATTGGGATTGCATTAAATATTTACTTAAGAAAGAACACCTTTCGTGATGTTGAGTTATTCTACAGAAAACAGATGTAGTTTTCCATTTATTCAAGTAGATCATATTTGTTTAGTGAATTTTCACATTTCCAAATGACCTAAACTACTTCTACATTCTGTAAGGAGGAGTATTCCTCAGGGAACTTGTCTTTTCCAAACACCATGCTACAAGATTTATACATTTTATCTCATTTAATTCTTGTACCCTGTATTTACTTAAGTGAGGAAGTTGAGCATCAGAAAAGTAACTTACATATGTTCACAGTTAAGTAGGAAGCAGTGCTGATTATCAAAGCCAAGTATACATGAATTCAAAGCTCATGGTCTCCCTTATTACACTAAACTCTATCTCTATTTAATCCCTCTCACTTACCAAGGGGAAAAAAAAGGCAAAGTGTATCTGCAAACTGATCAGAGGATGTAACAAAGAAGAAATTTTGTGGATTTCACTTGAGAAAAAGTGCATCACTAGGTTCTCCATTATACCAGAAGTAAATCAGAATAAAGGTCATTCATTGCTCTGTAGACAATTAATGTATGTGGGCCACTGTATTCAGCCAGTGGATGCCTACCTGAATTTTCTGATCACTAATAATCTCCCTTAATATACCACAGGAGGAAATATTTCTTACTAATAAGAAGAGTTTTCCCCTACTATATTTGTCTGTTTGTACTACTGTAATTTCTCTTGAAGTTGGTAGTGATTTTTCAGTTGACTCTGAGCATTATAAATATTCTACCAGAAAAAAAACATTGTTATAAATGTTTTCTGCACTTTCATATATGGTTATTGTTTCATTATTGTATCCTACAAGAAAACATACGAATTGATAGTACATAGACAAAAAGAATAACTCCTTAATAAAAGATCTGTTTAATTTGTAATTAATAGTTTTCCTTGCTAAAGTTTTCCTGGAGTGGTAATTTAATTTTGCAACAGAATTTAAGTCCCAGATCTTTTCTTTAGGAACACATTTCATTGTCAATGATCTAAGTCAATGGATTATTCATTTTTGTAAAAATATAGCATATATTGAATAATACCTGTGTTATTGTATGTAATGTATGATAAATAGAAAATAATATATTCAATATTTTACACACACACATTCTTTCATCTATGCCCTCATCTATCTCCAAGAATATGTAAAATAACATTTGGATGCAACAGATACATACAACTTGAAGTTTTCATTTTATTTTATGTTATTTTAAAGATTTTATTTATGTGTTTATTTTGAGAGTGAGTGTGTGTGTATGTGTGCAGGGGGAGGGGCTAAGGGAGAGGGAGAGAGAGAATCTCAAGCATACTCCATGCTGAGTGGCAGAGCCCAACACAATGCTCTACCACACAACTGTGAGATCATGACCTGAACTGAAATCAAGAGTTGGACGCTTAACCTACTGAGCCACCCAGGTGCCCCCAAACTTGAATTTTTTAAATGTTGAATTAAAGCCATGAATAACAAGATTTTTTTTCTGGGAGTGAAAGAATTTGTCTCTTATTGAATCTTGAATATGAGAAACTTAGAACAGGAGAATAAATAGAGCTCAATAGACTAAAGAAAGTTATAAGAACAACATATTTACTTATAACTTTAGCATTATGAATTATTTTCACAGTTCTTATCTCATTTGATCCTACAACATTTCAGTAAAGTTGGCAAGGTAAGTATTAATTCTATTTTGTATGTGAGGTGTCTGAGACTCAGTGACATTAGCAAGGATATCTCCACTAATAGTTATTGTCTGCCAGAGCTGGAACTTGAAACCAGGTATCCTCACTCAGGATAAAAATGTAACTTCATAATAAAATAAATAAATCTTATAAGATTACAGTAAACCCATACCACAGATCTATACCATCACGATTATAGGGGATATTAAAGACACTAGAATGTTTTGAAGTATAGCCCTAACTTTATTACAACTTTAGATCAAGTCTCAACCATTGTGACAATTCATTAATGACTTAAGTCTTATAACATTGTAAGACATGTTAGAACCTTAAAATGTTACTCATACTATGAAGTTAATTATCCTTTGGGATCAGAACCATATTACTATAACTGTTATTTGTATTATTGTTACAACTAATACTACAGTAGTAATAATTATTATTCCAATGGTAACAGTGATAATAATGGTCTATTGATTTATAGACCTTACTCTACATGCAAGGTGGAAGATTTTATAAGTTTACTTTTTTAAAAGATTTTATTTATTTATATGTCAGAGAGAAAGCGCACAAGTAGGGGGAGTGGCAACAGAGGGAGAAGCAGGCTCCCCACTGAGCAGAGAGCCTGACATGGGGCTTGATCTCAGGACCCTGGGATCATGATTGCAGCTGAAGGCAGATGCTTAACTGACTGAGCCACCCAGGCGTCCCTATAAGTTTACTTTTTAAAGGAAAATGTATAATGTCCTGACAATACATTCTCACCAATGGAAAAATATAAACTTGGGAAAAGAAATATGGTTTTACGGAATTTTCTTTAGCAACTTCTTCCAGGAAATTTAAATTCAGTTGCCCTTGTTAATTTTATACCTTAATGTAGTGTTATGATTTATGAAACATCTTTCTAGACTTTTGAAATTTGACTTCCATCTCCTCCATTACTGAGAAAGAAAAGTTTTCCAATCCCTATCACTATCCCTGCACAATAATTTTTCCACATTTAGACTGTGGCATCAAAAGTTAAAACAGTATAGCATTTCATATAACTTCAAGTTAAAATGAGCATTTCTCATTTGGATTTTTTCTAAGGCTGTCAACAAAATTATAATGCTCACATGGGGGAGGGGATCCTGAATTTATAATTACTTGCTAGATTGATCTAAAGGCCCTATATGGGTCTTATGGGTAACATGATACTTATGTCTGAAAAACACCATAATGTGTATTATGAAAATCATCTAAAATATATTTATGTAATATATGTTAGCATCTTCTTTGGAACTTTTGACTCCTTTTTACATATTTACACAATGGACCAAATAATTTAAAAGTTGTATGTTGAGGAAACGATTTTCTTCTTTTTCCCCAAACTATAAATGAAAGTGGTAAGAAATACGAAATTAAGAGTATTCCATTTCATTTTTAACTCACCTTCTTGCTGGCTCATACTATAACCAGTTTATTTTTTGAAGACAAAAGGAAGTTTTTCACGTTCTTACTGCATATAAAATTAAGTAAAACCATACATATACTTTAGAGTAACATTTCTACTAATTTTTAAAAGTTTCCTATATTTAAATGTACTCATCATAGAAATTATAGAACAAGGGAAAATCTGCTTCAGGACAGTAAACAAGTCTCCATTCTTTCTGAGGCAATCTGAATTATAAAAGAATGTCTATTATAAAAGTATCTGAAGACTCTGAAAAGCCTTTGTTCCATAATGATATTCATTAATGTACAATATGTTGAACAAAAGGAATAGCTGTCCCCTGAGGTAGACTCTGGTTATCTGAGCTCAGCACAGAAAAACAAACTCAGTGACATGCTGAACATTCAAATTCAAATTCCACTGTATAAGAGGTTCTACATTTATATCCATATATTGAAGTGCTAATTACTTCTTTCCATTGCAGAGCATTTTCCCAGCATACATTAGTATACATTTAAGTCATTTTTTCTTTTTAACTGTGGCAAATCAGAAAAATATGAAAGAATAACTAGCCAAAATGTGTGTGGCTATGGTGAGTTTCATGCAGAAGAGGGAGACGGGAAAGGAATGGAGAAACCATGTGAAATTCGAGACAACAGGTATTCCTGACCTGAAATTATTATATACTTTCACAAGTCATTAAATCAACTTACATCTTTAAGCAACTTTATTGAGGTACAGTTGATATCCTAGAAATTGGGCATATTTACTATATACAGTTTGATGTGTTTGGACATATGCATTAACCACAAAATCATCACCACAATCAAGTATCAGTAAAGATATCAGTAAGTCATACCCACTACCTCCAAAAGATGCTTTGTGTCCCATTTTTATTGTTGTTGTTGTTTGTGGTAAGAACCCTATTACAAGATCTACCACCTTAATCAATTTTTAAATGGAATAGGCACTATACTGTACCACAAATATCTAGAACTAAATCATCTTACATAACTGAAACTGTATACCAATTGAAAAACAACTCTCCATTCTCCTCTCTCCCCATTCCTAGTAACACCCTTCTAGTCTCAGCTTTTATGACTGACTGTTTTATGTACCTCAAATAAGTGGAATCACACAGTATTTGTCCTTTTGTGATTGACCTTTCACTTGGCATAATGTCCTCCAGGTTCATCCATGTTGTCACAGAAGAATTTCCTTCTCTTTTAAGGATGGATAATATTTCATTATTTGTATATGCCCCATTTTCTTTACCCATTCATCTGTTGATGGACCCTAAGTTGGTTTCGCTGAAAAAATTTTTACTACTTTGACTTAGATTTGACAAAATAGGAAATAGTGCTGTATAGGTAAATGATAGGGAGTAATGGCAAAATTGAGTCTAGACCCAGATTTTTTGATTCCCAAGTCAAGGTTTGTCCCTTTATACAGTGCCTGGTTAACCTGGGCATTTTGCTTAGTGTGAACATTTCAAATTACATACCACCTGATTAACTTGCTAGTGTGACCAGAAAAAATTGGAAGACATATTGTAGTCATAGACTATGTAAGAATAAAATTTTATTTTTATCTATTTTAACATCAGATTTAGCCAAGTGTATGACCTTATAAAATAGGTATGACCTCCAAATTTTGGATAATTTACATTTATAATATTTTGTGTAATTTACATTTATCATATTTTGTTTGACCAACTACAAATTCATGAAATACTTTATTTTGAAAGTTAACCTTTACACTGTATGTAGTGGTTTATTCAGTTACTGATTTAGGTTATCTCATTAATCAAGTAAACATTTGCTTAGTAATTATGTACCCTTGAACATTTAAGTTCTTGGTTTAGTACAATAAATAACTTTTGCCAACCCTAGGCTTAAAGTCATTCTGCTAGAATGTATGTTTAATATGAACTGGGTATTTGCTTCATTCAGTGCTGGATTCCCAGCCTTAAATTCCTAACTGTCATACAAGAACCTTTCAAGAAATATTTGTTGAATGAATGAATCATTCACTGCTGCTTTTCCTTGGAACTTGTGTTTTTTTTTAAAGTGGCTAATGATGTTGGTAGAGTTTCAGAATATTTCCAAGAACTTCTGAATTGCTTAGAGAGAGAGAAAAAAATTGGGGCTTATGATTGCTGAGGCAATGGATTCTATACTCATAGAGTGAAATTGTCTCTATGTTTGGAATCCTGAGAATGTGTGAATAAAAATATGATGTGCAAGCAGTCTAGTTTGACTGATGCTTCACATGAAAAGTCTTACTTATATTGAAGTATATTTTTTCTTCTGCATATATTCATCCAGTTCAAGATGTTAGAGTGTACATGTCATTTTTTGTTTGGGAAACCATTTTTCTTAATTTCATATTATCAAGAAACAAATTTTGAAGAGAAAATTAAACCCTCACACTATTCTTTCTTTAACCTCTTGAATCAGATGACTACCTTTTTATTTATTTATTTATTTTTAACAGATTAGGATACAAGCCAGTAAGTCATTTCACCTTTGGTTAATGTAAATAGAAAAAAAAAAATATCCATCAACCTTTTCTTAATTCATTGAGCTTAAATCATATAAAACAATGGTCATTGCCCTGTCTGTCCTTTTGTTACTTTTTTTTTCTAGTTTCAACTTAATTTAGAATGTTTACATGTATAGAAAATTGTCATATTCTTAATAAGTTTTCACCCAGTGATGATCTGGGTCAAGTCATCAGCATGATGAGACCCTGAAGACCCCCTGAGAAGCTTTAAAAACTAGTGTGCTCTTTTTTTTTTTTTTTCAGGAAGAACATTTAACATGGTATCTATCCTCTTAACAAATATTTTAGGCTGTGTGGGTAATGTTTAAATCATCCAAATATTAGTGACAGTCAGGGAGGAGAAAATTTAAATGGGCTGATAAAAGCAGCGTATCACTTCAGGAAATGTGTTATTATGGCTGTAGCTAATAGCTGTTATTTCCCTCCCACTTAACTGAAAAGCAACTGAGGCACAGAAAAATAAAAGTAACTTGAAATACTCATACTGCTAGCAAGTGGTGGATGTGGATATTTGAGCCCAGAGACAACTTGAAGCAGAGATTCCAGCCTGAATACTGTGTTGTTTTACAAATTAAAACCTGGTTAGAGTGTATCTTAATACTTAAGTTGACAGACAAATTGATATTGAAAATCTAGTGACAGTTTTTGAAGCAAAAATATATGCCTGGACTGTTATTAAGAAAATAATGGTAGGTAATAACTAGGTACATAATGTGGGGAGATGATGAAGAGAATACATGGTTCCTGCAAAGAAAGGTAGAAGGATTACGCTAAGAAAATGAGCATGAAAAGGAGGGGGATTTGTCACTTGTGAAAGACATTACAGGACACCTCAAGAATAGATGGAGAAAGGAGAAGCCAAAGTTGAAACTGTTTTTTGATATACCCCACCCAATTTTTAATATTCTTACAACTTGACTTCAACTTAATTGTACAACCTCATTTCTTCCAGCAATTGTACAACCTCATTTCTTCCAGCACCATCTACGAGTATCATAGACATCACCCCATTCTAAGAATTATAACCATGAAGTATTACATTGTGAGCATAAAAGCTACTAGGTTTGTAATTATTGTTCCCTCCTTTTTTTTTTTTTTTTTTTTTGAGTGTCTACACAATTCTAAAGTTCTGGGAAATATTTGAAACCTCTACCAAATTAGTTATATCTATATCTCCCAAATCAAATACCAATCAATTGTGATAATTTCATAGTAGTCCATAAAACTGCTTGTTGTAATATTTTAAGGGGACCATTATTTTCATTCCTTTTGAATGGGAGTATATTTTTCCATTAAGTCATCTTTGGAAGTTTTGAATTTAGCACCTGAAATAGATGAAATTAGGATTGTCTTGGCATTTATCAACTATGTGGGACAGGATAAGGCTTGTTCTAGGGGAATGAGAGATTTGTTGAGTCATTAACATGTTTGTTGATTTAAGTTTATAATGAGATAGTGAGGTGGAGATGTTCAATGAGCAATAGTAAACACTGATCTCTAGTTCTGCAAAGAGCTATTGGTTGAAGATATGCATGTGGATAGCATCCATAGAGAGCATAGCTGAAGTCTTGGGTGCAAGTGAAATTGCTGAAGGAGAAAGATTGGAAACAAAGTTTATCAAAAGTAGAAACTTTGGAAAACTGATAGAAGGAATCACAGCAAAGAAGATGGATCAGCATAAGTGAGAGGAAACACAAAAGTGAAGGGACAGCCAGAGGTTGAAAGACTATGAAAAAGAATGATTGGTTTCTTTTTAAGAGTGGTTTCTTTTTGAGAAAAGCCATCTTTTTTAAATTCCAAATTTTTAAATTCTCCACTTAAAGCTCCATCCGGTGTTGCCAAGTAAAGCCTCATTGAACAGAAAAACCTTGTTCCCACTCTGTCTGGTTCTGTGGTCCCCCGGGGTACACTCTTGGCCGATAACAGATGACCCAGGGCTCAGTGGTCTCAGCAAGGTAAACAGGCCCTGGTATTTCAGGGACATTTCTGAGGGGCACATTCACAAGTAATTTAGAGTGGGAGTTAAAAGCAGATATAGGGATTACTTGGGGTGTCAGGGACCAGGGAAGACGGGAGAAGGATACAGTGGACCTAAGCCCAGGAAGATTCACTAAGGTCCCCCCAAACTTCTAAGTTTCTTGATTCTCTTGATGCTATATTCAGGACTCTTACCTGGGGAGATGGGGAATCTGACTTCACTGTATACCATCCTCTCCCATTTCTACAAATGTTCAGAACCATAGAGCATCCTACTGGAGAGAGACTGATGATATTTTACTTTACTGAGGAGGAAATTGAGATATGGGAAGATTAAATCATTTGCTCAAGGGTAAAATGAGTTAAGTGTGCTCACAGTTCTACACCAATCTGACACTCCACTCTTCAGGTGTTAGTATCACTGAACTCACACCAATGTATTCCTCGGCCCTCTATGTGTTACTAAATGAAATGGAAACTTTTCTCTTAATAGCCATGTGTATAGTGGATAAACACAGTCCTTATGGCTAAATGAATCAGAAACCGCTCTAGTAAATATCTCCCTGAAGTGTCAGTAATTTAAAATTTTTAAAGCCTTCCTTCAGTTATTATTTTTTCCCTTTTCTACTGTTCTATATATACATAAGAAAGGAAAATGTTAAATTGCCCATGCTGCTTAATAATATTCCACAGTAGCTGCCTTAAAAAATATATTAAAGGTGCCTCTCTTACATGTCTCCCTTTATCTGATTAAATGTTCAGAGAACAACTGTTTGAAAAGATGAACTTGCAAAAGACAGTTAAATATGTTCTTGCTTAAAAAAATACTGCAATGAGAAGGTTGTTTAAAGATATCTTGGGATTGCGTTCTGAGATGACAACTGATGAATAGCTTTGTTTTGCTCTTTTTTTTTTTTTTTTGCCAGAAAGACTGTTCATACATTACTTAGATCTCACAATGCATTTTTCTCACATCTTAAAGATGGTAGGGCTTTTATATTACTTACCAAATGCAAATTAAACAGAGGGAAAACAGACATTATGATCAAGTCCTCAATTCTTCAAATAAACATTTCCCACAATGACTGCTACCAGCTATATTAAAATGTCGTCTTTAAAGAGAGTGGTTTATTCCAATGAGAAGTTTTTTAAGAGCTATATCATTGTCTTATTTTAGGCACCTCAAAAAAGTGTATTCATTATAAAACCGTATTATGAGTATGTAGAGAAAAAGGTAAAATTTTCTTATATTTATGAAATTCATCCCACTTTCACCTTTTCTTCCATTTTTCTAAAATTCATCCTTGGTTGCATGGGCACATTTTTAGAAATGACAAAAAAGGTAACTATACCAATTATTTCCTTACAAATAATTTATTTTCCTTCAACCAATGAGAATAACAGGAGAAAAACTTACATGCAGTGCTATTTACTTGTATAACTCAAACATTTAGTGAGTATTTGAAGCAGGTTAGGCAAATACAATGTCAAAGAGATAAATGACAGTCATTCAATAAACAAAAGTGTTCTGCTCACCACGAGCTCACAGTTTAATGAAGGAAGTTAGTAGCAAACACGTATATTAGTTTCTCCAGTACTGAACATTTGCTCTATACCATCTATCTTGTTAATGGAAGAACATAATTTCCCGAGTCGTTATCACCCAGATTCAGATTAAAGATTCTGCAGTTACTAGCTGGGAGACCTTGAACATGTTACTTAATCCCGCTTTCCTTTTCTGTAAACTAGTGATCATTGTTATATCTAATGTAGTTATGATAATTTAATAAACCAATGAGGCTAACAATCCTAGAAGAGTGCTTGGCACACTAAGCATGAAATCAATATTACTATTAATAACTTGAATCCTCATTCACATCTGTGAGGTAAGCATCATAATCTCTGACAGAGAACTTTAGAGAGGCCATATCACTCTCTTAAGGTTGTATCCTAGAGAGGGGAGCATAATTAAGCCTCATGTTGGCTCACCAGACTCCCAATTCCACTGGTCTTGACACTGGTTTTCAAAGGAATTTTAGTATTTAGAAATCTTCCAGTCATTTATCTCACAAGGCAGTAATAATATAAAACTATATTGGTTTTTTTTTTCCTACTGCAAATGTCATCTTTGTGAATGCTAAAATGTCTTATTTTGCCATTGCTTTTAACATTAAAAAAAAAACACAACAAAATACCATTTTCCCCTGAACTGCTAAGAAAGAGAGAGAAGATTTAAAATAACCAATAAACCTTTTATAATACTGGCCTGCATTTATTGAAGTATAAACAATCATCTTCCAATCTGAAATACTTTGTTGATTTTCTCAGCTATTTTTTCTTCTATATTTAATAGACATTATATCTTAATGTGAATTGTTTTGCCTCCTATTGGATTTTAATGAGATGTGACTATTTTATTTTCTAGTTGTTATAAAATTTAAAAGAGCCTATTGATACTATTATAATTAATTATAATTACCTGTAATAGATTTCTTCTTAAACAAAACTCATAAAGAATTGAAAAGCCATTTTCTAGGCATAAGGTGTGTTCATGAGGACAGCGGGGAAGTGGAGAGTTGCATATGAGATGAGAAACTAGTTGAAGAGTCCATAACCTAAAATGCATCAGAGAAGTATGATATATCTAATGATTTAAATATAGCTTATCATCAATTATCCTTGAATTATAGATGTTTTTTAAAAAAAACTATTATAGAAGCTTTACAGTAACTGCCATAGAGTGAAGAGACATTTTCTTTTTTTTGGATTCAGAGAAGTGTTAAAAGTTTTTTTCCTTCAACTTGATAGACACCGTCTTATTTGAATGACTTTATATGTGGTACCAGCTAGATATACATTTAATTTTAATTCATATTGGTGAGTCACTTTTGTTAAGTCTCTACTGAAGTTTATAGACATTAAGGGATAAAATGTTTGAGAAACCCTGATTGCCTTCTCAAGAAACCAGAAGGCTCTGCGTGACACTCAGTCATCTGAAGTATCATAAGACCAATGAGGCAAAGCAAGAGATTGCAGAGTGACGATGGGTTCTTCATCAGAATGTGTTTTAACAACCTACAAACATAGGTAGGCTTCACATGTTACTAGAAGTTTGCTTGAAAATTCATGCCATTTTATGAATACCAAATCTGTGGTATGCAAAATGTGAAGTTCTTTTTAGGATTAGTAAAGTGCCATTTAGTGCCAGGAATGGCCAGCAGTCCCTGTACCAACGGATGAAAGATGACTCCAAACTTGGCCGTGAAAGAGAGAAGGCAAGGGGGTCAACGCTCAGAGACCAAGACCCTTTGCTCTTCTTTGCTCCTGCTTTTATTGGTCCTTCAAGATATCCTTATCACTGTTTCTTGAGCACGTGATGTGAGACAAGGGGTCTTACTGGAACTGAGAGGATTTACGGGAAAGATAAGATATGCTAATTTGTGTGTTCTACTAGGCTGTTTGGCCTAAGAAGGCTTCAGGAAGGCAACTCCCCGAGGCATTCCAACAGGCAGAGTGGTCAGGCGGGTCTCGGCATTCCAAAGGCCCACGCCCTTCTCCCAAACTCTCCCTCCCCCACCCCCGAGCGGCCTCTGTGTTACATTTTAGCAAGCCAGGTATTAGGGCTGATTTCATGCTTTACATTAACCCCAACATTTTAAGTATGAGTTCCATGCTCTCTTAAAATCCTGTTTAAGCCATTGCTAATTACTTGTCTTTAGTCAAGCACTATGGAACAGTGTGGGACCATGGGACAAAACTGTGATAAAGTGAAAAGGGCACTGATTTAGAAATTACCTTTGTTCTGGCTCTAGTCTCTAGGGATTTAGATAACTCATTTCATCTACTTGAGGTTCTTTCTTTATATATAAAATTATGACAGTTAAACAAGATAACTTCTATGTTCCTCTACTGGGATAGAGTTCTCAGATCCTATGATGACGAAAAATCTCCATTTAATAGATGTGTTCTTTCAGAAGTGTGATTCATTGATACCACCAAGTGTATTCGAGTTCAAATGTAATAGAGTTATATATATGAAAATGAAATATATTTATCTGAGCTTAATATTTTCTCTATAGAAATGTATTTGCCTTAAATACATATAACATATTCATGTAAGTGAAATACTTGCTGTAGAAAACTCAAATAATGCAGGAAAAAATATAATGAAGATTATAAAGATCCCTAAATTCCCTTTTATATTCTCTTAGGTCTCTTTCTAGATTCTCTTTTCTGTTCTATTTATCTGTTAATTTTAAATTTAAATTTTAATACTGTGGTATTTTTATTTAGCTTTATAATATGCTTGAATATCTGATGGGTCAAGACCACTTTACACATATCCATTATTTTCGTTCATCATTTTCCTAGCTAGTTATTTTTTTCTGACAAGTTTTAGAACATTATCAAATCCAACCTCCTAAAATTCAGAATAGGATTATCATTAATTCTGTAGTGAATGCAAACATTAAGTTAATGAAGATAAACAATTTTTAGAATGTCAAGTCATTCATCTCTAAGAATAAGGTCTCTCCTATTTTCAAGCATTTGATGTTTATTTCAATAGACATGTATATCTAGGTTGTATAAATTTGCGGTTATATTTATTCCTTACTTTCAGGCTTTTGGTTACAGGCATACTTGAGACTTTTTTTAAATTATATGTTATGGATGGACATTGGAGAGAGTATGTGCTATGGTGAGCTCGGTGAATTGTGTAAGACTGATGAATCACAGACCTGTACTCCTGAAACAAATAATACATTATATGTTAATAATAAAAATAAATAAATAAATTATATGTACAAATGGTTACTTTTCTAAAGTGATTTATAACAAGCCATGTTAAAGAAAAATCTTATAATTTCTAATAACTTTTCTAATAACTTAAAATTTCCATGCAAACAACAACAAATTTGAAAGTATTACTAATGTTACCCCTTTTCTTTCTCTACTTCTGTTAACTACATCAGGACCAAATCTAGATCTGTTTATTAACCATATTATGCACTTCACTAACAATGCCAGTTACCTGGAAGATGCTCAATGAAAATCTGTGAATGTACTGAAGATTTGTATCTCGGGGTACTACTTAGGATTTAAACAAGAGAAGGATCACCCTTATGTTGTGACTAATTTCAGGAAGGCTTCGGGAGTTCTACCATTAAGATAGACTCAGACTGTTCGTCAGCATAATAACTTAATCATGTCAAAATGTTAAAAGAATCATTCATCCATTTTCATGTGTGCCATCATTAAAAATAAACTTAAAATTTTGTCATACGCAATTTGATATCATTTAGCACTTTTTTTTTCATTTTTTATCTGTTAATACAGTAAATTAGAGTATTTCCAATTTATGTAGGGCCTAAAACTTCTACACTTTGAAAGGTCCTGAAAGTAACTAGTTCCTCAGAAAGGAACAGAACAGCTGCAGTGGGAGGGTCCCTCAGGAGTAAAAGATGCTGACTCTAGAGCTTCATGAAATTCCTAAGGAGTTGGGTGCCTGGGTGGCTCAGTTGGTTAAGTGACTACGTTCGGCTCAGGTCATGATCCCGGGGTCCTGGGATCAAGTCCCACATGAGGCTCCTGGCTCAGCAGGGAAACTGCTTCTCCCTCTGACCCTCCCCCCTCTCATGCTGTTTCTCGCTCGCTCGCTCTCTAATAAATAAATAAAATCTTTAAAAATAAAAATTCCTAAGGAGTCTGCATCTTGTGGTGAATTATAGAAAATTCCTAATACTTAACTGACCTTGTACTTCTGAGGCAAATCTTGTTGGTCATGACATACTCTTTGTGGGGTGACACAATCAGGTGGAGACCGGCCTCATGGGCAGTGAAAGAATTCACCCACGGCAGAACAAAGGAGATAGAAGTTTATCGAATACACTGCAGGGGAGCTGTGGGCAAGACAGCAAAGGAGAGACTGCCGGTGGTGGGGGGCTGTAGTTAAAGGGAGAAGGTAAGGAGGTATGGGAGTGTATGGAATTTTCCCTTTCTGGTACCTGTGCCCGGTTATCAGTAGGCCATTGGTCAGCTAGGGCTTACGGATATTTTGAGGCCTGGTGGTGCCTGTGGGCCCTTTTTACCTTACACAGGCTTCCACTGCTCAAGCTTGCTGCATAGAAGCAGCCTCTATACTATTCATTGAATATCTTGTTTAATTCTAGTTATTATTAACGTATTTATGGATTTTGCATCACTATTCATGTAAAATTGTTCTATAGCATCATTACTTTATAAGATACATTTGTAAGGTTGTGAAGTTTTTAATTCAGTGACATGTTGGTTTTGTGAAAACAAATAAGAAATTTCCTTTTCTTTCTCTGTATTTTCTGTATTCCAGTGGAGCTCAATGTTCTTGCTTAAACCTATAAAATCTTTCATATTCTTGAAATTATCAATAATAACCTGACTAGATCTATTACGGGATTTCATAAATAAGAACAACATCATTTTACTTTGAAAAAGGTCATGTTTTTAATCTCATTGCACTGATGCAGATAAAGCATAAAGATAAAGTGTTTCCAGTATTCTCAAGTGAGTTTATTTGTGTCTATATTATTGCTATTTCAATATGATCACTGATCACAGATTTAGGAAAAATGCACCAGGTCCTCTATACATTATACCTGTGTCTTCTTCACACTATTCTATTTTTAAGACGATACCGTAATCACATGCAACCCATCTTATTAGTCAATTCCCCAGACTTTTCCCCAGAATTTAGGAATGGGTTGTAGGCATGGTGGTCCCATCATAGCCAGGATAGCAACAAATGATACCTTTATAAGGTTGGCAGGTAGCAAATTATTCTGTAGAGTGGAGAAATATTTATTTCTTTCATATACTTTTAAGGCTCCCATTGCTGATGCTGATGTGGCTGAAAGAGAAAAAATAAGTATGAACATATAAAATAGTTTCAGCACATCTGAAAAGTCAGGAAACATAGTCTGACATGATTTTTGGGCAGTGGTAACTACATTTTTTAAATAATAGCCTTAAAAACTTCCTCTTCCAAATCCAGTTGCCTTTTCAGAGGACGTACTTTTGTATTTAAAGTAATAGATCTGATGTTAGATCCGATATGAAAATAAGTATAACAAATACACAAGAGAGTGTCCAAAAAGTCTAAGATGAGGGAAATTGTGTTTTTACATAGCAGCATGATGGTAGCTGAATTGCATAAATGGATGGAGTTAGACTGGCACACTTCTCGTATGTATTTTACTAAGTGCATTTTTACCGTCTTTAACATTGTACTGAATACGTCTTTTGACAAACTAATATAATCTTAAAAACTTGCATTACTTAAAAAGACAGACTGTATAAGCTTCATGGTTTCTGCAGATTTTTAGTGCCTTTAGAAATATCGTGATTTTATACGCAAACAATGAATCATGGAACACCACATCAAAAACTAATGATGTAATGTATGGTGATTAACATAACATAAAAAATAAAATAAAATAAAATAAAAAATAAAAAAGAAATATCATGATTTTAAATATCAAAATAATCAATCCAGTGGTGTGATAGGAACTCAGGGTCAGCAATAATAATGATATCTTTTGTTTTAGTTTTAGTTAAAATTAATGAAATAATCATTTTACAAGTTAGTTATCAAAATGTGTGTATTTTTAAAAAGTATTTATAAAGATTTATTTATTTATTTGAGAGAGAGAGAACACGAATGGGGGGAGGGGGAGAGGGTGAGGGAGTGAGAGAGGGAGACAAGCAGACTCCCTGCTCAGCAGGGAGCCCCATGCAGGGCTCAGTCTCAGAACTCTGAGATCATGACCTGAGCCAAAAATAAGAGTTTGATGCTTAACCAACTGACCCCCCAGGCACCCGAAAATGTGTGTACTTTTGATGGTGAAGTATCTTGTTTTACATAATTAATATATAATAATATATGATTAATATAATTAATATATTACATAATGTAATATACCATACCCTAAATATTTTTACTCAATATGTAAAACACTATTTGTAAATGTTAATTATAAACACTCTGATCAAATTTTTAAGAAATGTAAACAATAAGAAAAGGAGGTAAACTTTACCATTCAAATATCCAAATTCTCATTTTATCACTTTTATACTTTAGAATTTTATGTTAGGTTTTTTATTTTCATTTTTTTTATTTAAATTCAATTAGCCAACATATAGTACATCATTAGTTTCAGATGTAGTGTTCAATAATTCATCAGTGCTCATCACATGAACACCCAGTGCTCATCACATCATGTGCTGGTAGGTTTTTTAAAGTAAAGTGTACCTTCAATATGTAAAAAAAAAAAAACAAAAACCCTCCACCCATAATTCAAATATCCATTTTCTTTTGCAAAATACATCAGAATAGCTTTTAAAAATGGTAACTACTTAGGAACTCCTTTTAATTAAAGTAGTCAAATTATATTTGCTACCTAAATCAAATGTCGTATGACCATGCTTCCATTTCAATATATAAAAAACAAAACAGTGCAAGAATGCCAACTGTAAGCTTTATTTTTTAGCTTTTCCCAGGAAGATCATTTCCTATGAAGCATATATGAAAATAATGAAAATTGTAAAGAAAGAAGGGTGGGTTATGTGAGTATGAATCTGTTCTAATTTTCCCTGTCTATGTAATACTCACTCATAACCAGAGCTAACTTTTCTTATCTACAAGATAATGAATAACTCACTTAACTCTTTTTTTAATCAGTGTCTACATTCATTATTTTATTATCTCAGTGACAGCCAAAGAAGAATTTGCATAGTAAATGCAAAATTATTGACTGATAATAAAAAAAAAAAATATGGAAGTTCAGGAGTAGATTACCTCAGATCCCCACCAGGCTATTTTTTAATATATATGCCATAACTACAGGATTGAAAATCAGAACAAAAGAGACTAAATATTTTGTTCAAAATCATGAAGAATTATTTTTGGTAGAGCAAAGTGTATCACTATTTGCCTGTTATATAGTAGCACAATGTACCACTTTTTTTTTTTTTACTATTTGAAGGAAGGAAGAACAAGTTTGTCACTTTAGATGGTTTAACAAACAGTATTTGCCAAAATGTGGGTGAATTTTTTTAAGACCATTATTATTAATGGTTGATGATGGTGTGTGTAAGAGTAATGATATTAAAAACTTACATTTTAAAATTTAGTTCTAACTGTATGTGATGCCAAGTTACTGACTAAGGCTGACCCTTCTGAAGGAAAATTACAATACAGCTAATGTGAAAACATTTTCTGTGCTCGTTATTTTTCTCAGGATGTTTACATATTGTCATTCAAGTGTGTAGGTCCAAATAAAATAAAAATATGTTAAAGTACTCATGAAAATATTTTAAATTTTTACAAGTAACTGTACTCTATTGTCTTATAAATGTTCATTTTTGGTAAATTAAGTAGAAGCCAACTAATAACAAAATATTCTTGATTTTTTTAAATTGAGAATATGTTCTTGGCAAAGGAGTTTTATGCACTAAGCCCTACATATTTGAAACATTAATTTTAGATGCCTCTATGGCAACATAATGTATTCTTGTAGTCTTCCAAGACATGCCACATTTTGGAATCTTTCCTAAGAGTCACAAACCAAAAGACATGTCATAAGCAAAGTAAAGGATGACCACAGTTGTTTAGAGAATTGCCAACACTAGCACTTTTAATGCACTTCTGTTGTTCAACATGCATAATTTGAATGTCAAGCAATACTATAACCATTTTTAACATGAAATTCTAAATAATTCTGAGTATCGCCAGTCGCCTCCAGTAGAAGCAAGGCAACATCCTAATTCAACTCTGTAAATAAATATGCCAAATCTTTTCTAATCTGTGTCGTTAATGGCAGCCAGGCTGTAGATTGGGACCATACACTGCCACATCACTATCATTTAAGAAACCACTTAACTTTAGGTTCCCCCATCACATTATTAAAAATAATAGAATGGTACTGTTCAGAATCTTTCCTCCCCTGAATATTCATTACCAGGTCTTATTTATCCACTAAGAGGGAAAAGTCAAGATGTTATATTTCTTTTTTTTAATTTTATTTATTTATTTGAGAGAGAGAATGAGAGATAGAGAGCACGAGAGGGAGGAGGGTCAGAGGGAGAAGCAGACTCCCCCCCGAGCAGGGAGCCCGATGCGGGACTCGATCCCGGGACTCCAGGATCATGACCTGAGCCGAAGACAGTCGCTTAACCGACTGAGCCACCCAGGCGCTCTCAAGATGTTATATTTCTGTCTGTTACTCAGTTGTGTCCAGTATGGGGATCTTGAGGCATTTCTCTTGGGGTATTTTGTCAAGTGTATAGCCTCTTGCTTTAGTATGGATGGAAAACAAAAGCTGCTTTCTGAATGTTACAGACACTTTGCCTCCAGGGAGTGTTATTGCAACATGTTCGTGCTATTGCAGTAATAGTTATAGTAACGTTACTAATAAGGAATTAGTAGCATTTTGTAGCTCTTTTACTACATATTATGTACTATATCCTGTACTTTGCTCAGGCCATCTCATTTAATCCTTGAAACTACCTGGGGTACAGGTGGAGTTATTTCTATTTTGCAACTGAGCATAATCATACTTTTCAAAAGGTTTAAAAACTTTATGTTTTTAAAGTTATATAGTCAAAATGGGAATATAAGGCAGATCTCTCTCAGGTAAAAACTATCTGACTATATACAGATCACAAACTCGATATTTAGTAACTGTGTTTGCCAGCAAGAATTCCCTTTGTAGCCAGGAGCTATTGTCCAGCAAAAGCAGAAGTGATATTATATAATGCAGGTGTGACAGCTTGGTTCAAGCTGGGATTCAGAACCAGCTCTGCAAAAATTAAGAGGTTGATGATCCTTCCTGGAATTTATTTGCATAAATCTATATGCATGGGAACTGTTCCAAGGAGAGTCTGAATAAAATGAGAGTTGTTTTGTACATGGAGGTCAAGGGAGTGTTAGAAGACTAGAGTGTGAAGCAAATGGCACGAGATCCAAATATTACCCAAAAGCCAGAACTTGACAAATACAATTTCATGATAGGCTTTGTGAGACTCAGTGTAAGATGAACTTCGACACCCATGTTCACAGGGAAGTACAAATTGCAGGGGGTGGAGTCACCATTCTTCTACACAGAACCTGACAGGGCCTTGGTTCCTGGGACACAGGGGACTTGGGAATCTAGAAAAGGTTCTTTTGGCATTTTCCAAAGCCATTAGTTAAAAAAAAAAAAAGAAGAAGAAGAAGAAGAAGAAGGAGAAGAAACAAGATTTGTCACACAGTTTGTGTTCTTATTTAGGACTCCCTTTTGAGCACAAGAGGATTTTCATGTTAGAATTACTGGCAAACATTCTAGAAACATGTAAGAATAACTACCAAGGGCTTTGAAGTGGGCCTTGGGGGTGGGTCCTTAAGTCAAGCAGATGGTAACTGAGAGCCATGATAATTTGGACACAAATTTTATCGTTGGTCAAATTTGAACCCACTGACTGCTGATGCCTGGGATTTGGGTACTCCCACACTATTTGTGACCAAGATCCTAAAAGATGAGATGACTTGATGTCTGAACATCCCCTAGTTTCATGATTTATACAAAGTCTTCTTAACCTAAAACTCCCTCCCATGTCTGTCTTTGATATTTTATCATTTATTTTTCAAAACCTAAGTCAACTTCCAATTTTCCTGACTGACCTGACTGATTTTCTAGCTCCCCGCCTTTCCCATCCTGTAGAGTGGATACAAAAGAAATACTTTTGGAATTGGTGATAACAATATTTAACAAGCCTTGAAAAGTGACCCACAAGTACAAAAAAAAAATATAGGAAATTGTACTGCCATCTTGGAAGGAGAAAAGAGATAAAATGCTTAAAGACTGGGCCTCTGAAATAGATTCTATTTATTGATTTATATTGGGTAACTTCAGGATGTTACTATTTTCTTATTTTACTATCAAAGAACTTCAAGGTCCCTTTATTCCCTATCCCAAGCACAAAAAACTAAATCAACAATGACCAAGAGCTAATAATAGAAACAATATGAAAAAAAATCCGTTTAAATCTCAGTATTCTCTTGCATGCAAAAACAACACATCTGTGAAAAAAAAATTTTTTTTTTACATCTTGCCATTTCAATGACCTCATTTTGCAATTACTCTTTGTTACCATCTCCACATGCACAGTGAGCCTAGAAAGATATTTTCAACCTCTTCTTTTCCATTTTGAATGCCCAGAGGACAATATTGTGCTGGATTTTAAAAGATGCATGAGTGAAGAAAAATGAGCTGTGTCACATTTCTCTGCTTTGGACAGAGTCATATATTTTCCCTATATCCATACACCAGACAAAACAGAAGGATAGAATGATTTGTCATTTCCTGTTCTGGAATGTTTAATTTCAGATACCTTCTTCAAGGTCTGGAAAAACAGTTACCTTCTGTTTTAAAATTATAATCTAGTAATCAAGCCTATGTAGGGCCTTGGTAAAATGCTAAGATTTGATTTATTTCAGGGAGCACTGCCATTTGAATAGGTTTCCAATTTCTGAACTCTCTTATTTATCATAGTGGTTGATTAAAATGGGTCATGATTTCTAATTCTAGTTATCCCATTGTAAACACACAACTTTAATATCAAAAGGAGTCAGTGTAGATGGTTCCCACAATGATTCCTAACTCATACATTATTTGATTTAATTCACTTGGAATGCCAGTTTCAAACCTTTAAGTACTGAGCCCAAATGAAATTTTTATATGAGACTCCTTATTCATCATTAGGACTAAATTGCATGTATAGTTCATACAGGTAGCTCTGGATTTTTCAATACTACAGCATCCCTGCAAAATACTTATTCTAGGTCTAAAAATGATCTTCAAATCATTTATTCATGTCTTCACAACCATAGAAACCACACTAGTAATGTCAGTGGTTAATTGAAATCGTGGATCATGTCTTAGTTTGAAAATGTCTGTACTGCTTTCATTTACAGTAAAGCCTTCTAGGGTTTGGATTGGAGAAAATCATAGTATATATTAAGGCTGTTTTTCTTCTTATTAAAAATATGTATATTTGATGTTCTATTTCAGTGTGGTTTAATTTTCTTTTGTTGTTGCTGTTGCCTTGCTTTGCACAGCAATGAAGTCTGAAATACTTCAGGGAAAGAATAAAAAGGAAAAAAAGAAAGAAAAGGAAGGAAATCTTCTCAATTCAAGGGATTTGGTATTTTATCTAGTTTGAGTCTAAACTGAGGTGTTCTGAGCATCTTCCTAATAACGAACACTGTAAACTATGTCGAACTCTCAAAGAGCTTACAGTCTAGGTCTACCCTAATAAAGTCACTGTCTTCCTGTTTGTATTCTAAGAAGTTTGCTTTTGGGCCTGCTTTATTTGTTTAGTCTCCCAAGCATATATAACTGTGACCTAGCAAAGTTGTTTTGGTTTGTTAGTTCATTTCTTTGTACCAATAGCCATTGGTACAGACCTCCTTGCAGGTAGGAGTCATGCAAAACATTGTAAAGGGCTCTTATTTTACTCTTTAGGAAACTATGCTGTCATGTGATGTGAATTAGGGAGGTAACAATAAAAGAGACACTTGATAATGTATTTTATTCTACTAATATAGTAAATAAAATCAGTTAATTAAAACAGCTCTTTACCCATTGAAAAATTGAAATTTCTTGGGGTGACTGGTGGGTCAGTCAGTTAAGCAGCTGCCTTTGGCTGAGCTCATGATCCTTGGGGTCCTGAGATGGAGCCCCACATCTGGCTCCCTGCTCAGCGGGGCATCTGCTTCTCCCTCTCCCTCTGCTTCTGCTCCTCCCTGTCCTGCTTGTACTCCCTCTCTCAAAAAAATAAGTAAATTTTTTTAAAACTTGAATTTTCTTCCCTAGTCTTCAGTTTTCTCATCTGTATATTTAGGGAATTGAACCAGATAATGTATAGATCTGGTCTCCTAATTTACATATTTGAAATTTTTGCTCAAGATGTCATATGGAACAAATGCACTTTCATTTCATTCAGAATTTTAAATTTTTGGTGTCAAGTTGTTCATGGTTTTCTCATGATATTTCCAAATCTCAATTGTACCATTAGTTACTTTTACTCCTTTTTATTTTTAATCTTTAAAAATTTGTGCTGCTTCTTTATTTTCCTAATCAAGTCTGCTAGAAATTTGCTTATTTTATAAATCTTTCAAAGAGTCAGCTTTTGGTGTAATTCTCACCATTTTGTTTCTTTGTTTTTCTTATCATTAGTTATATTTTATGCTTACTTTCTGTTTCTTTTTATTGTTTGGGGTTTATTTTGTTACATTTTATAATTTTTATTAGTCTTTAGTTCATTAGTTTTAGTTTCTCTTTCTTATTATGTATTTACCATTACTAAATATTTTATTAATTATCTAACATTAGCTTTTAGGTGTATCCCGAATATTTTTATAGGTAACATTTATTATTCAATTCTAGATATTTAGAAATATCCACTATGATATTTTCTTTAATCCATGCATCATTTAGATGTGTTTTTTGAGTATCTAAGTTTCTGAGAATTTTTGACTACTTTTAAATTTCCTATTTGATTAGTTTTTCTAATTGCAGTTTGTAGGCTATCAATTATTTTGCATTTATTCAAATTTCCTTTTGTGGTCCATTGTAGTTATAAAAAGATTATTTCATTCTCAAATCAAAAATATTTTCTAAAATTAATAAATCAAGGTATAGATACAAATATAATAGCAGGAGGAAAAGTGAGTGTCATCAGTCATTGGTTAAAATGCATTTAAAAGGGCAAAGAAACTGCCTTTGCCAGCAATGTGATCAGGTTGATTCATTAAAAATTCCAAAAAGCAGGGATATTGCACTCAACTTTCTGTTCTCTTATAAAGAGAGCTGCTCTCTAGGGAGATGAAATGTAAATAATTTTAATTAATTATAAATTTATAAATTAAATTTAATTAATTTAATTAATTATAACCTTGTTTTTAAAGAAGGATCTTCCCTAATGCCTGCCTGCCTGTTCTGCTCTGTACTAAAATATTAAGGAGGGCTTACCATTGACATGACCTAAATGTACACATTCCTAAGTCAAAGGGCACATTCAAGGGACAGGCTTATGGGATAGAAGCTCATAAGACTGTCAAAGAAATCCATGTTAGTTGCCTATACTAGTCAAAATGAACATAAATGGACAGCCAAAGAGTAGTTAGACATCTTCTTTGAGTGGGCAAAGTTTTGATAATATAGGTTTATATTTCCTTCTCTATAGTTCAATCATAGCATATGATTAATACATTAATGCCATTGATCAGTTTTTAGTTTTGTTTTTTTTAATTAGCCTAGTGTAAGGGCTAACTGAAAACTTAATTATATCTCAAAATTTAAAACACGTACTTTAAACCTTGACAATATAAAATAATAATAATTATAAAGTAACATAAATTGGCTGATAAAAAAAGAATGAGTTTGAAAGAAAAGTATTTCCTCTTGTCTTTCATAATATAAAGTCAATAGATATGTTATTTGGGCAAATCAAGAAAAATTAGCAAAAGTATAAAAATCTTAAAGTCCTTATGGCAACCCCTACAGATTAAAAAAATTATAATGATAAAAGAAATAACAGTTCTAGAGTTAGGAGATGCAGAGGAGAGGATAGTGTTTAGTTTCCTACTAAATTCCTTATTTTCATACTGATACGTTAATTGATATTGTTAGGAGTTGGTAAGTCAAGTAATTGGGGTATATGTATGTGTAAGTGGTATTTATACAACTATAGTAACTTAACTATACAACTATAATAATTATAATATTTAACAAATAATAATAAAAATTAAAATGATTGCCAACAGAGCAATTGAAAATAAAAACTTTAGGGTAGTGGAGATGAGAGACTGGAGTGTGTGTGTGTGTGTGTGTGTGTGTGTGTGTGTGTTACTGAACTTTTAATTTTATACCCTTCCATGTGGTTGAAAATATTTAATCATGGGCATGACTTATAATAATTTATTTAATATCCTATATTCAATAAAGGAAACACTTCCAGATAAATAATTAGCTACATCTGTGTGTATTGATAAGGAAAGAGAAGTACAATATATTTATAACTAAAATAAATACAAAATACATATAACTATATGTATTATGTATTCTGAGCTTTTAAAAATGATGAAGATGTATATGTTTGTATTTTTTTATTTTTTATTTATTTATTTTTTAAAGATTTTATTTATTTATTTGACAGAGAAAGACACAGCGAGAGAGGGAACACAAGCAGGGGGAGTGGGAGAAGGAGAGGCAGGCTTCCCGTGGAGCGGGGAGTCCGATGCGGGGCTCGATCCCAGGACCCTGGGATCGTGATCTGAGCCGAAGGCAGACGCTTAACCAACTGAGCCACCCAGGCGCCCCAATGTATATGTTTGTATTAACCAGTGCATGGAAAATATCTAGAAGGGAACACATCGAACTAATAACAGTGACTCTTTGTGTAGTGTTTTATTTTGTATCCCATAGTATAATTTACATAAATTTTTCACTACTACAATGCATTGATTATATAATAAAATTTTAGTAGTAAAAATAATTGAGATCTTAGATAACTTTATTGGCAGGATATCCAACTTAACCTAATTACTCTGGCCTCAATGTTCAGGTTCTCAGGTCTGTGGGTACAGAAATTCTCTGTGCCTTGCTCACTGCTCTAACCCCTGCCCAAGTTAGTCCCTAAACCCATAACTAGCCCAAGCTAGTCCCTGAACCCATAATATAAACCCTTTCAATTTTTCTGGAATGAATTAATAAATGTAAACAGAGAACTTAATATAACATGTGACATATAGTAGGTATGCAATAGATGACAGCTCATTTTGTTAGTCTATACGAGCCAGTAAGAATTAATAGCTTTTAGTAATTAAAATTAAAAATCATTCAGATAGCAATGTGAGTGAAGCTTGATGAAAAACTTTATTTTTTTCTATTATTTTCCTATCTGTAGATTTTAGCTTATCTATTTGTACACACATTCCTTTTTTTAAATTAAAAAGCTATAAAAAAAGTTAACGCCAGATTGTTTCAGCTCAAGATTAAAAACTGAACATTCTCCTTTGTGCCTTTATATTTTTCTCAGTAGCATATACCCGTCTTTCTTTGTGGCTCATATTTAATCCAGATTTCCCCAAAATGGATAATACATTTCCTAAAGCTTCTTCATTATCATCTTTCATATCAGCAAAGCAGCAGCAAATCTTTGCTTACTTTTAGGTTTCAGAATTCTAATAAGCAGAGTAATGCTTCTTTTTTCTGAGCCCTATCTACAATAAAATCCTGTTGAGTACAAGAGTCTATAATGGCATTTACTTCCTCAATTAATTTCATTGTGAATGTGCTAGAACTTGTGTCAATGAAGTCATTCTGAATATCTTTAATAGACAATAAGCCTCAGTCATGACCAGAGTGAGGAAAGGGGAAAATATGCACACGGGCTAATTTGATGGCTATGGCTTCAGATGAGTTTCCATTTCCCTTCAGTGTTTGGACTCAAGCTGAAAGCAAAAGTAAAATTCGAGATGCTAGAGAGACCTCCCTGCTCTGACTTAGCTTTAAGCAAATCAGTTGTGTTACTGGAAGGTCTGGCACTTCACAGAATGGCGGTGACCATGTTACTAAAACCTGGAAGATGAGGTTTAGAAGTCTTTGGGCAGAAGAGAATGCCATCAGCTGTCACTGGGCCTTTATTTCACATTAATGAAGGGAAAGTGATTGGTCTGTTGCAACAGATATAGATAATTCTCCCTTCAAACCCAAAGTACAACATGACATAGCTGCTTCTGATATTTGGATGGTGGTGGTGAGAGGAAAATTGGAAGAGTAATGATCTGTCTCAAATGGAAAAAATTATGATGAGAAAGGGAAAATTTAACCATGTGCTTTGGTATAAATAAAGTTGTCAATCCAATAATAAACCATTGAATGGCTTGTTTAAATGCAAGAATTTAGTATCGTGTTCATGAAATGTAGTATTATACTCCTTAGTTTCACAAGCATTAAATATGACAGGAAAAATAACCTCTTGTCTCCATTTTAGAAATGAGGTATAAGTAAAATATTATAAATTTGTCCTAGTTCATGGATGTGACAGCTAATAGAAGCAAATATTGGCAATTTGCTTAGTAGATTATCATTTACTGTCACTTTTTTAATTAGAATGTGATCTTCCATTGTCTTTAATCTATTTACATCATGGATGACAAATTTCTGTCCCCTAAGCAAAATCTTTATTTATCATAAGGCAATTTTACCAAAACAGTTACAAGAAGGGGAAACCATTATAAGAATCATTTAACTTTTGAATTTTCAGACTACTTGGCATCTTGAAAAAAATAATAAGAAAGTATTTTATTTTTAATGAGAATGAGAGAATATGAATGTTTTGGAGAGGCAAGTGTGCAAAAATAAAATTATTTTTTCTGTTATCTTAAATATATAATTATTTTCGTAATCATGCCATGAAAAATTTGAGTAGACTTAGGCTTTGTTTATGTAAACAACGAAAACTGAGATGCAGGTGTAATTAAAATTTCTAGTCAGCTCTGAGGGCAGGAATTATCTCCATATTTTTAACAGTGGCACATAACAGCTCCTTAACCCATAAAGGGGCTATTAAAGTAACCAGTTCTACTGGTAATGTGTTATTGGTAAAGGAACTTGGGAATGTGAGGAGGAGAGAAAAGGGGGAGAAAGGAGAGTCAGTCAGTCTGCATTGTCTTTTGGGGAGAAAAAGATTGCATGGTTTTGGCAGGATATGATTTGATATCTTTCTATAAGTTTCTGTTGCAAGTATAACAGAAAGCATATATAGATAATATTTAACTAATGAAACTTTGTTTAAATTATTTCTGGTTGGACTGTCAATTTAATGGTATAATTAGCTGGTACTAATTCCAGAGTAGGATTGTGAGTTCAGTATGGTATTCATCAAAACTAAATGCTACTCCACATTAAGTGACATCTTTAAGTTTATTTTATTTTATTTTTTAAAAGATTTTATTCATTTGAGAGAGAGAGACAGAGAGAGCACAAGCAGAGGGAGAGGCAAAGGGAAGAGGAAGAAGCTGACTCCCTGCTGAGCGGAGAGTCTGACATGGGGCTCAGTCCCAGGACCTGGAGATCATGACCTGAGCCAAAGGGCAGACATTTTACCATCTGAGCCACTCAGGTGCCCCCTTTAAGTTTATTTTAAAGAACTAATAAAATAAATAAATATAACCTCAATTGTGTTAATTCTTCACTTTTATTCCTCATAGTAAATATGAGGAATATAATAAATATGAGGAATAAATATGAAGAATTAACACATTGAGGTTACATTTATTTATTTTATCATTTATTTAAAATAAAGATGTCACTTAATATAGTCCAGTTTTTCAAAAAACTTCTCAATTTTGAACTTACCTTCCATTCTTTAATTCCCCAAGGTCCTAAAATCCAGGTGTATTATGTGATCAGGTATGTGTTATTGTTTCAGGGTCTTTAGGAAAGATACTTCCTCACCTCCACATTGCTCCAGCCTCAACTGCTGTGCTTAGTTCTTATTCATACATCATAATAGTCAACATTTATTGGACATATTATGTGCCAAGAACCATTCTAAGTGCTTTATGTATTTATTATTATTATTATTATTATTCCTGAATGCATCCCTATGAGAGAGGTACTGTTATATTTGCAAATTTACAGATAAAAACCTGGGGTACAGTAAAGTGAAGAAATGTGGTCAAGGTAGCCCACCTGGGAAGTGGAAAAATAGCAAAGTTGGGGTTTAAATCCAGGTAGTTTGACTCTAGAAACATTGTCATGAATCTTAAACATGGAGCTTTGATATTTTGAAATACAGATGCTTCTTGGAAGGATAACCCCAAATGTGGTACCTAGACATTATTTATGCATCCCCGTGAATGACATGAAAGAAGTTTTTGACAAGCATACATTTCACACTGGAAGAGAGATGGCTTTTTGGGGGGGAAGAAATATGACAAGGAACTAAATGTTAAAATCTTAGAAAGCAATTCCTTACTTCACAATTTTGATTAGAAAAATGTGTAAGATCTCTCCTACGCTGTTAGCCCTGCAGGCCTGGAGTCTGAGAAGTAAGGTGTGGCCGGCTTCCTCTTCAGCTGACTGGTCTAACAGCGTTAGGCTTGAACAGGTGCGAGAGCCCCCTAAAGGATCCGGACCCCTATGACCACTTCTGCTATTTTCCCGTGGACCTGACATCTTTTCCTTCATCAGGGTAATTTTATAGTTTGGGAGGATGATTGCAAGAATATCTTGGTGGAATGCTCTGCAAGTAAATAATAAGGCAACTCATTACTTTGACAATTTCTTTTTCTCTTTTTCTTTCTTTCTTTTTCTTTTTTAAGTGGACTCCATGCCCAATGTGGGGCTCGAACTCATGACCCTGAGATCAAAAGTCGCATGCTCTACTGACTGAGCCAGCCACGAGCCCTAATTTCTGATGGTGGGGCAGGCAGTTGAAAACAGTAATGGCAGTCACTAGATAAATAGTGATTATTTTTCTACATTATATAACTGATATGAGCTAATGTATATTGCTCGGTATATGGATGAATAAATGAGTAATGAGAGAGGGAAAGAGAGGGAGCATAATGATGTTTTGTTAAGAAATTGGTCATATGTTTATGATCATCTATTATGAGTAAAACTATATTAGAATATTGAGTTTTTGGTGATTGTTATGCATAGAGTTGATTTTATATTCTTAACTAAGTTTTAGTCAGTATCAAATTTGGAACCTCCACAACACCCAATTGATTTGTTGGTTTTAGGTGAAAAAGAATCTCATAGAGGATAGAGTACCTGTGTTAACACATAGCCAGTGAAGAGACCCCTTTTTCAATAAATCCATGTTTTCTGATTTAAGAATATCCACTAGGTTGGCAGTGGAGATTTATATAGTGGCGGTGTTACTTATAGAGCACCCATCTAGAGATAGCCATCCTCCTGTACTTAGACACCATAGGGTTTAGCTTATTCCAGAAAGATGTGTAAGATTTTTAAACCTTTATGGGGAAAAAGAGGTAAAAATGGAGAAGAGCTAAAACCTAGATTACCCTGTTTGTAATTATAAGTTTCAGACTATAATTCTTGAATGTTTCTAGATAGTTAAGGCACAGTAGCGTAGCAGACTGTACCAACGGTACAGTTTGTCTGCACTATTAGGAAGATCTGAGCAACACTTTAAGGTCTTTTTGTGATCAGTTAAGCTCTCTTAAAACTGATTTTTACAGAAAGTGTCAAATAAAATTTAAAATGTAACCCTCTCCTGACCAAAATCTACGGAGATGTTATCAGATCCCAAAATAGCAATCTGTCATGTGTCTCTCCTAAATTTAATTTCAACCTAGCAACAAATCTATTCCCTGTATTTAACCAGAAAGTAGAAGCATCCATGGCTAATAGCTTGAGTGGATACATCTAGCAAACAGGCTGTATTAAGTGAAAATAAGTGCATTTTTCTGTACTTGCTAATCTAAAATTCTTTGCACAAGATTACTGACCCTGCCAATATGTGTCACTTCTAGGATGGTTCTGACTTTTGTTTATCTTTATAGGTAATTGATTTTTATGGTAATTTACTTTATGAATAATTCTTTTTCAAATATAAATATCATGAACCTACTTTCCAGAAATTAAATATATATATATATGTTATTAAAGAAACATGCCATGTAGGTATATTTTTTTACCTCATGGTTTGTTAGTAAATTAAAATATTAGTTACTATTATCAGACAACTACTTATTATGAACATTGTGAACACAGGTGGTTTATCATTATTATGTGATGGTGATTGGGAGGATACTTAAATTACTTTTTCAATTTTAATAATGTAGACGCATTTGACTCCTAGAAAAACCACCTGAAAAGGCAGAGTGATGGGGACATATGATAGGTTGAGAGGTTTCAGATTCACTTACTAAGAATACATAAATGTGTGTGTATGTGTTTCAAAGTGAGGTGGGCCACTGAGTCATTTGTTTTGAACTGAAAGTTGCACTTGCTTTAACTATACCAACTATACCCCTAGAGAATGTTCTTATGTGGCTATTGCCATTAAAAAAAGTTACTTACTGTCCTAAAGTCTTGATTCTCACATGGACAGTAGTCCAGATCTTGGGGCATCTGGGTGGCTCAGTCGGTTGAGCGTCTGACTCATGGTTTTGGCTCAGGTCATGATCTCATGGGTCCTGGGATCAAGCCCAGCGGCAGGCTCTGTGCTCAGCAGGGAGTCTGCTTGGAGGTTCTTTGCCCCTCCCCTGGCAGCCACGCTCTCTTTCCCTCTCTCTCTTTCTCTCTCTCTCTCTCCCTGAATATCTCTCTAGAGTGAATAAATAAATCATGAAAAAAATAGTCCAGATCTTATATATATCTTAGCTTTCTCACGTGCATTGAGAAACTGTAACTTTCTAATATTTCCCAATTACATTTGTAAATGCCATCCAACTCATATCTGTTGTTTCTTTCACATCAATAACTGGTAAATTGTTAGTAAAAATGCAACAGCTGGTGAGTCCTGAAATTCTCATCAGTTACAGAACTCTGTTGGTCTGATGACTGAGTGTAGGGAGAAGTAAATGAAGTGGGTGAGTCTGGGCAATGGAGAAGGTGACTGGAGAATTATGGGAGCTGGGTAACCAGGAGGTTAAGGGAAGATATTGAAGTCAGGAATATTTTAGTTGTTTGTGTATATATGTTCAATCAACAACTCTATCTATATCAATATTATTCAGAGGCCAAAAAATGCTGTTTTAGCTACCCAGAGATTCTGGTATATATGACATCATATAGAGTTTATTCAGATTGTTGTTTTCAAGTCATTAGAATACAGTAAATCACAGAGTAAAGTTACACCAACTACCATTCACTTATTAGTGAATAACAATGCACTTGGGCTTTGTGTCCCTTGTAGTTGTGGTTTCCACATATTTGAATGAGAGTAAAATGATTCCAGTTGTGGTGAAAGGAGAGATTCAACCAGATATCAGGCCAGGTCTGATTACTTAGAAGTTTTACATAGGGCGCCTGGGTGGCTCAGTTGGTTAAGCGACTGCCTTCGGCTCAGGTCATGATCCTGGAGTCCCGGGATCGAGTCCCACATCGGGCTCCCTGCTCAGTAGGGAGTCTGCTTCTCCCTCTGACCCTCTCCCCTCTCATGCTCTCTATCTCATTCTCTCTCTCAAATAAATAAATAAAATCTTTAAAAAAAAAAAAGAAGTTTTACATAAAGAAGGTCTAGAGCTGAGGCTGTCAGACTTCACCAGGCATATCAAACATTGGTAAAAATGTGGACTTACTGGGGTCCTATCCCCCCAAAAACTGATGCAGTGGTTCTGTGGGACACAACTCTTGCATTGTAACAAGCAGCTCAGGTGATCTAAGGCAGGTGTTCCCCTGATCATATTTTGAGGTATTCTAGTTCATAACTGGACTTAAACTCATAATATTTGTGTGAGGTGTTTGGAAAGTATGAAGAGAAAGAGGGAGAGAAAAAGTGGGAGAGAGAGTGAGAGACAGTGCACAAGAGAGAAATAAAAAGAAAAACCTGGGAAACACCCTCAGTTGAGCTGAAAGGCAGACGTTCTTATTCTATTCTCAAAAAGCGCAAGATACTGTCTTCTACACTTAAATGTCATTTTTCATATTTGTAACATATTTTTACTGACTGATATTTCAAACTTTTAAGGAACATAGCAATAGATCAGAAAAGTTAATTCCACCTGCCTAGGATATCACTTGGCCACACCATTATTGTTTTTTTAAGTGCAGATAAATGGTGAATAGCATTAAATATGAACTTTCTAGTTTAAATGGCACTTAAATAGCAGTTGTGCACTGCTATTGAAATTGCAACCAGATTTGGGAAGAAATAAAAGTAATTCCTTTCAATTAGTAATTGCTCATATTTGATGAAAATGAACTACTTTCTTAACATAGACATGGATATATGCCTTTAAAACTAGTTCTACATATAAAAATGCTACTAAAGAAAATCCATAAATTTAATAAAAATGATAAGCAATCCTTAAGTTTGTGATATAATCATATTTAGGATTTCATATGTATGCTAACTAATGGCCTATAGAAAATGTTGTTTGGTTTTATTCCCTGGACACTAGAAACCTGTAATCTTTTATTATAAGGAGAAATGAAGGTTCACTTTAAATCCATACCCAGAACTACACTTAAGAGGACACCTTATTTTCTATTTTAAACTAAATATATGTGCCATATATTATATCATATATAATATATATTATAATTCATAACATATATATTGCAAACAAGGCTCTAATTCATTGTCTTTTTGACTGGTGTTTTGTTGCTGTTTGCATCAGATGCTCAACAGAGAACAAATTACAATTTCAGTCTGTATCGAGAATTCCAGCAGCCAGAGGCATCTGATTCAGATAAATTGAGCACACATTTGAAAGAAAGTCTTTTATTCTAGACACGGCTGACTTCATTGCTAGCTGTGATGTTCAGCAATAGATCCAGAGGTTGGAAGAGAGGAAGTGCTGACCAGTACAAATACATTTCAGTGTGTGAAGCGTGCTAGATTTTCAGAAAGTCTGTTCAGAGCAAGTCCTCCTAGGTTTTAATAGAGATCCTTATTTTTGTATCAAATAACTGTAGAAATTATTATACACCTTACCATGTGTCTCTTCGGACCTGTTACTAAGTTGCATATTTATACTTTCCCACTAATTTTATCTTATTTTACATTTGAACTTTTAAAGAAATTACATAAACATCTCACCTAGTTGGTGACTATTTGTTGAAGGAATGAATACTTGCTCAGTTTGAGGCAGTTTGAGAAATTAAAAAGAACTAAAAAAAACAAAGATTTAGAAGCTGGTTTTAGATAACAAAATTTAGTACTTAATTTAGCTCAGAGTTTCCGATAGTTCTAGCAAAATGGGAACTGGTTTTGTTTTGTTCTCTGACTGTTTAAAAAAAGGAGCTCCCAGGATAAAAGATTTACCTGGTTCTGAATTTAAGAACGTATCAAGCTGGAATATAGTTGAAAATATATCATTTTTCAAAAGGGACAGGAATAATCTTCATGCTTCTTATATTAGCCCACAGTGAAAAAGGAGAGGGTAAAATTATATGTTTACCCACTGAGGATTTTACATCGAGGAGCTACCAAAGGTAGGAAGATCTTTTTGATCTGTTTCCCTAGGATTTAGCAAAATAGCTGGCACATAAGAGGATCTCAGTAAATGTTGCTTGAATTGACATAGCTCAATCTCAATTAAAAAGCAAGTTGGAGATAGATCACTGTTTTCTCCAAAAGACAGTATGGCCCTACCAGCAGCTAAACATATATGTGACACCTGAGACCCAGAAGTGATATCATAGGGCCATGTCGGGACCACAGTCTCTATAACATATCCAGATAAGCTTCTGACTGGGTAAAGCCTGCATGTTCCTGCTTTTGTTACTCTTCATCTGGTGGAAGAATGGTCTAGAGGCCATAGGTGCATGCCTGCCTTTCTGCTTCAAGTAATATGTGAAATGCCCAATCATTGTCTTGATTCAGCCAGGAACTTTTAGGACATGTTTAAGATACAAAAATTTTAAAACTTTGGTGACATTCGAATAACGTATGAAACATCTATTATTTATGGGAAATTTCATTTTCAAACACTTGTGGCAGTTAACTAGAATTCATGAGAAACAAGTTACTGCACACCACCTGTGGTCTGTAATTGAAATAAATGAAGACTGGTTGGATGATGTGCCACCAGGGGTGAGGGGGCGCTTAGCAACAGCAAGGGTAGCTGGGTAATGAGACAGGAGAGGGAGATTGCCTGCACAAGGGCATTGGCCGTTGCCTCCCTCTCAGGCACTGAGAGAGGGTGGGGTAGCCGAGGCAGTCCCCTCATCCACGCTAAACAGGCAGGAGGACAATTTGATTTGACTGACTGACTGACTAGCTATTGAAATAAAATGCTCTAAATTGAGCATGTGGGCGATGGAAGGGTCTCTAATGTGTCTCCAGTGTGGGCCTGTGCTGGTGATTTGAGCGAATGTGATTTAGATGGCAGTGTAGTTGAATGAAAAGGAAGTAAAAGAGCTGGAGTTAGAAATGTCTTCTGTACTACCTTGGCCATTTTCCCTTTATCTCTGCAGGGAGACAGAGTCTCTAGGAAGATGCCTAAATACACCTGGATTTGCCTAATGGTGTCTTGACAAAACAAAGTTGTTATTGTTGGGGTTTTTTTTGGTTTTGTTTTGTTTTTATGGAATTTATTTTTCTGCTACTTTTACTGTAGAAGTTTTTCACCAGGGTGTGTGTGTGTGTGCACACGTGCGCTCGAGCATGCCCTCTTTAAGTCCTTAGTTCCCTGAGGCTAAACAGAGGCTCCACTGCAAGGAATCTTCAGTGTTTGGGGTGAGCCCAAGTGGCTTCAGGACTATCAGAATGACTGCTTTTCTTTCCCACGGAGGCCCTGAAGCTTGCTTCAAGCGTTTTAGTGTTCTGTTTCTATTTGTTTTCTCCAAATGTTTAAGTTTTGAAGTGAGTTTTAAAGCTTATAATCTCACTAAGTATCTGTAGTTTATATCTCTGCACAAAGGGCTTTCATTTGAATAACGTCTGGAACTGCTCTTCATCCTGCCGGAGCTTTGTCTTTTGTTCTTTATTACACAGAGAGACAGAGAGGATCTAGGAAAAGTAGATGAAAGGAGAAGTGAGCCAGTTCTTAGAGTCTGATGACATGTCACCCACGCCATACTACTATGAAATGTCCCCAAACCCCGGGTCAACAATGCCTCGCACATGAAGGAACTCAATAACAACTTGGTAAATGTAGGAATACATGTGTTATGAATCTTAAAAATATTGTACTTTTAATCTAAAGAATGCTCTAAAAATTTTTTTCTATCAATATAATGAAAATTAACTTCTCTCTATTCAAAGTTTTGCCTATAAACTATGGAGGTATTTTTAATCTAGATTTTTTTTGCTCTGTATTTATACAAGAACAAGAAACAAGAATAAGATATAATTTAAAATTCTTATTTTGTTTCATTGTGGATTTTTTTTCTTAGTAAAAGATACTCATAAATTTTGCAAATGTTCCCGAAGTTGTCTTTCATTCAAGTTACAATGGCCTGGTCATCTACAGAAGTTCGATCTTTTAAAATTATAATCACCTGAGTAGAAAGCCAGAGTATCCCAAGATGCTCAGTGCAGGGGTACCCTGGCTGGGCAAAACAAAAAGATGCTTGATATCACTAATCATTAGGGAAATGCAAATCAAAACCACAATGAGATATCACCTCACACCTGTCAGAATGGCTAAAATAAAAAAGACAAGAAAACAAGTATTGGTAAGAATGTAGAGGAAAAGGAACCCCCATGCACTGAGTGGGAATGTAAATTGGTGCAACCACTATCGAAAATAGTATGGAGATTTCTGAAAAGTTAAAAATAGAAATAGCATATGACCCAGTAGTCCCATTACTAAGTAGCTACCCAAAGAAAACCAAAACAGTTATTCAAAAAGATATATATAATGCTATGTTTATTGCAGCATGATTTACAGTAGGCAAGACATGGAAGCAACCTAAGTGTCCTTAGATAGATGAATGGATAAGGAAAAATGTCGTGTACACACACACACACACACACACACACTCTCACATACAGAGGAATATTACACAGACATAAAAAAGATGAGTTCTTGCCATTTGTAACAACATGGATAGACCTAGATATTGTGCTAACTGAAATAAGTCAGACTGGGAAAGAAAATACCATATTATTTCACTCAATTGTGGAACATAAAAAACAAAACAAATGAATAAACAAGCAAACAAAAAGCAGTATTTATAAATACAGAGAATAAACTGATGGTTGCCAGAAAGAAGGGGGTGGAAGGATGGGCAAAATGGGTAAGAGTAGTAGGAGATGCAGGCTCCCAGTTGTGGAATGAATAAGTCCTGGGAACAAAGGACACAGCATAGGGAATGTAGTCAATAACATTGTATTTGTGTTGTATGGTGACAGATGGTAGCAGAGCATAATGTACAGAGAAGTTGAATCACTATGTTGTGCACCTGAAACTAATGTAACATTGTGTGTCAACTATACTCAAATTAAAAAAAAAAATAAGTAAAATATTATCACCTGGATTCAGACATGGTATTTTCTTCCCTCAGGTACACATCCTGCCTCTTGGATTGCAGACTTTGGAATAATAAATTTTGCAAAGCAGGGTGGTTCTTTTTGTATGAGGATTTGCTTAATTTTCTTATTTTTCTTTATGTTTCCTGTCTTTGCTCTAGATTTTTGTTTTGTGGTTACCATGATGAGATTTGCATAAAATGTCTCATAGATAAAATAGTCCTTTTTCTGCCAATAGCAACTTATCTTCCTTTGCCTATACAGGTTCCATTGTTTTCCTCGGCCCCTTTTATACTTTTACTGTAACAAATTATCCCTTTTTATGCTATGAGTTTGTTACCAAATCGCATTAGCTATAGTTATTTTAACACTTTTTTTCTTTAACCTTTGTTACAAAGTTTAACACCCTATTCTAAAATAGAGTTACAGTTTTCTGATTCAATCTATTTAATGCCTTCCTTGAAAGTTTTGGTAGTTTTGGTTTTTGTTTGTTTGTTTCAGGTAGAAGAGCTCTTTTCAACACGTCTTGTAAGTCATGTCTCGTGGTGGTAAACTCCCTCAGCTTTCATTTGTCTGGTAAAGCCTCTATTTCACCTTCATATCTGAAGGATAACTTTGCTGGATAAAGTATTTTTTACTGGCGAGTTTTATCTCTCAATACTTTGAATACGTCATTCCAATCTCCTGGCCTATAGAGTTTCTACTGAGAACTCTTCTGATAGTCTAATGGGTGTTCCTTTGTAGATTACTACTCCCTCCCCCCCACCCCCCAACTGCCTTTAAGATTCTTTATCATTGACTTTTGAAAGCTTAATTATAACATGTCTTGGACAGGGTCTTTTCACGTTGCAATAGCAACATGATCTATTAGTTTCAGAGACTAGTATGTTTGTTTAGTTCTTTCCCCAGGTTTGAGAAGTTCTCAGCTATTATTTCTTTAAATAACCCTTCTTTCCCCCCTCCTTCTTTTCTCCACCTTCCAGTATACCCTTTATTTTTATGTTGGCTTTCCTAATAGAGTGTGATAGCTCTCTTAGGGTTTCTACAATTTAAAAAAAAAATCCTAATTTTCTCTCCTCTTCCACCTGAATCATTTCCAGATGCCTATCTAACAGACCTTGTATTCTTCCTTCCTTCTGATGTGCTTTATTTCCTGTGCTTTCTAATTTATTCTTCATTTCATTTATTGAGTTCTTCGGTTTCAGAATTTTTGTTTGGTTCTTTTTTAGAATTTCAATATCTTTGGTAAAGTACTCCTCTTCATTAGTTTAATTCCTCAGTTCACTGAACTGCCTTTCTGAGTTTTCTTGTAGCTCATCAAATTTCCTCAAAACAGCAATTTTGAATTTTCTCACTTAGATTCCAATCTTCCATAACTTTGAGTTTAGTTGCTGAAGAATTGTCATTTTCTTTTTGTGATATTGTATTGCCATGATTTTTCATGACGTTTGATGACATGTGCCTTTGCTCGTACATTTGAAGTAGCCAACACCCTTCTTATTTAGGTAAAGTTTTGCTTTGATTTTAACAGTTCAACAGGTTGGCAATTAGAGGCCTTTCTTGTGTTTTCCAGCAGGTGGCACTATAGCACAAGTTTTTAGTTTCTCCTAACAGAGCTGCCTTGTGGCTGTTTGGGAGCCTGCACTTTTCACCCTCGCAGACCCCATGCCAGAGGGGTTAGTATTATTCTTGCTGCTTGTACCACCAGGGTTGGGGGGGTGGGCACTGCCAGGGTCATGGGGTCTCTGGCATCGTTGTGCAGGGAGGTAGGGTGTCACAGGGGCTACCAACACTGCCGGGTCATCAAGCGTCACAGTCCCAGCTGTGGCTGAGGTTGACAGGGTTGCGGGATGTGTCCACTGCTCCTGGACTTCCCCGGTTGCACTACCTCCATTAGGTCCAATCCACCCACTTTCAGATGTATAGATGTAAGAGTCCTGGGGTTCTGTGCAGAGGATCCTTTACAGGGCTATGGATGTCCTATGGGCTGTAACTTAAAAGGGAGAGACGAAGGGGAATGAATGACTCAGCTGTCATGATGCTGATGTCGCTCTTACAGAGGTTAAGGATTTGAGACTACCTAATAGGATGTGCTTTTTGAGTAATGAATTTGCGAATTTATCCCATCTCTCTTGGTCATTCCCCTTTGTGACTAGTGGTATGTTTTTGAAAAGTGATGGAAAAGAGGGAGCAATCTGATTACAGATGGGAAAAAAACCTGATTCCTAAGAAAGTTGCCCTTTTAAATTAGTGGCTTCGGGGGTATTTAGGGAGTGTGTGCACTACAGACAATACAACTACTCCTGTTTAGTAACTTTAGCAGGTCATTAGGACTTTTGTTTTCAAAGACACAGTAGTATTGAGGGTATACACCATGCTCCCCCTTGGTTACTACTGGAGCAAAGCAAGAAATTTTTTCACAGCTTCCTCATGCCCTCTCAGACTTTGACATCCAGGACAGACCATTGCAAAGAATAACACAGGAGGTGTTTGGCAACTACTGGAGTGTGTGCTTCGGTGGGGCAGTATTCTGGTCTGACTGTGTCCCGGCCTAAAATCACACATTGGAAGCCTAATCCCCAAAGGTGATGGTATTAATAGATGGGGAGTTTGGGAGGTGATTAGATCATGAGGGTGGGGTTCTCATGAATGGGATTAGTGCTCTTATAAAAGAGATCCCTCACTCCCTAACCCCTTTCAACCTTTCACTGTGTAGGAACACAACAAGAAGTCTGCAGCCTGGAAGAGGGCTCTCTCTCAACCAGGCAGCACTCCTGAGCTTGGACTTCCAGTCCCTGGAACTGTGACAAATAAATTTATCATTTTATAAGCCACCCAGTCTGTGCTGTTTTGTTATAGCAGCCCAAAGGGACTAAGACAGGCAGTAGAGAAATTTATGAGCCCATGGCAATTGTTAGTTGTATACACAACAGTGACTTTCATCTCCCTCTTACTTCCATCCAGACCTCACTTGTTAGGCAGAATCTGTGTGTCTAGGAATTGCTTAGGATCTATATTGAAGGATTGTGAATTCCTAGGATCTGTATTCAAGTCCTGATTCTGAACTGTGCACTGAATTTCTCTCACCCTTAGTCTTTTCATTTATAAAATGCACATAATAAAAACACTTGTTTTGTGCTCTAAAAAGATTTGTTTGAAACATCAGATGTAATAATACATGCAAAAACCATTTATCATAAGTTGTGAAATGCAATGCAAATACAAGGAAATAATATGACAATAAAAATAAACATACCGAACATTGTACTAGCAGATGAAAATTAATATAGCAAGATTTTTTAATTTATTCAAAACAATTTTAAACAAAAAAAATGCACCACTATTTTTTAAATGAGAATGCATTTTAATTTTAGATCTCTAATCCAGATATATTCCTAGTAATGGCCTATATTTTTATAGTTCTGCTTTCAATAGGTTTTATAATATTAAACAGGATAGAGTCCCTAAATGTAAGAAAACTTCTGACTCTGTGAAATTCTAATGAACGTTCAGCATTTCAATTCAATTTCTAATCTAACGACAGACTTTTATTCTCATACGACTAGCAAGTAGAACCCCCGATATGTTTGTAAATGAATTCTTTTTTTTTTAATTTTATTTATTTATTCATGAGAGACAGAGAGAGAGAGGCAGAGGCAGAGGGAGAAGCAGGCTCCCTGCCAAGCAGGGAGCCCAATGCGGGACTCGATCCCAGGACCCTGGGATCATGACCTGAGCCGAAGGCAGACGCTTAACCAACTGGGCCACCCAGGCGTCCCTGTAAATGAATTCTAACTACCCAGTAAGAACTTAGGCAATGGTGACAAACAGTTTTGTGCAGGTCAGGCTATGGTAGATAGGGATTTTTAAAGCTCCAGAAGATCTGAGAAAAATTTTAAAACTGAAGATACTGATTGATGAATATGATAGCATTCTAAGTATAGTAACAGTGATAAAGAGCTGAAAAATCAAATTGATTCCCCTGGAAGGCAGGAACATATTAAGAAATGTCACATTGGTAGGGGTTCTTAGAGGAAACAAGATGTATAATTTTTGAACAGTAGGTTATGATGGCTGTGGAAGTGGGTAATTTTGACAGCGCATAGCATCAGAACAGGTTAAATCACTTCTACAAAATACTCTTTCCTCCTCATACCTCATCCTTCGAATATTTATATCGCATAGTTTAAAATATTTGGGGAGTTTCATTTTATTTTTAAAAATTAGCAAGCATTAATTAGTTCTAATTAAAATAATGTTCAGGAGTTTGCTTGCATGCATCAAATAATTAATGAGGAGACTTAAATTCAATAATAACTAGACATTTTTAGAGGGATATTGTTGGTTTATATTGTTGTGAAAGAAATACAGAGCATTGCTAAAATTAGTGTGATTTAAAGGCTGTTATGCAATACCTGGGCACCTGGGTGGCTCAGTCGGTTAAGTGTCTGACTCTTGATTTTGTTGTATCTGACTCTATTTTGGCTCGGGTCATGATCTCATGGTTGTGAGATCAAGCCCTGAGTCGGGCTCCACTCTCTAAATAGCATAACTAAATACATAAAATAAATGAACAAATAAATAAATTTTTAAATTATGCCCCCAAACTAAAATAAATACCTATGAATCCATACTGACACAAATACGTAAATGGACCAATATATAAATAGGGTTAAGGTGATAGCTCTTCCTACAGAAGAATTCCAGTGAATAAATGTAGAAGGAATGAGAGAGAGAGAACAGCCCCATTAGAACACCAAAATAGTAATTGCTTTACTCAAGATCTACTGATGGATGTCAAAACTGGTGAGTAAGAGTTTAAACAAAAACTAGATATTTGCAGTGTCAAACTATCTCCCTCCCCAAATGTATAACTACAAAAGGAAAAAATAACATTACAGTGAAGAGTCCTGGCAGACACTACATTAACCGAATGATCAAGGTTAACTTCACAGGCAAAGTTAATCACATCATCACTATGATGTACCCCGATGTGATGCACTGAGAAGGACACATCACTTTTCTGATATCTTTTCCAATAACATAAGAATTCAGTCTAATGATAAGGAAACATTAGACTCAGATTATGGGACAATATATGAAATAACTGACCACTACTCTTCAAAAGTGTCAAGGTCATAAGGACAAGACTGAGGAACTGTCACAGACTGGAGGAGACATGACAAGTAAAGGAAGTGCAGGATTCTGGAATGGGCCCTTGAACAGGAAAAAAATGTTAGTGAAGAAAATTGGAGAAACTTGAATAAATACTGCACTTTAGTGAATGTTATGCATCCAGGTTAATTTCTTAGTTTTCATAAATGGTCTATGGTTATGTAAGATGTTAACATAAGGGAAACTGGGTGAAGGATATATGGTAATTGTACATTTTTGCAACTCTTTCATTAAGTCTAAAATTATCTCAACGTAAAAAGCTAAAAAGTAAAAGCTATGATAACAAAACTTACATATGCAATGGTAAGATAGTGACTAACACTCATATAGCAATATGTGTCAGTCACTGCTTTAAATACCTTACATATATTAACTCATAAGGTTTACATGTTACCTTGTAGCTGTTATTTTAATTAATTAATTAATTTTGTAGTTGTTTTTTTAAAGATGAGAAACCCAGGCAAAGAGAGGATATTTTTTTCTAAGGTCAGTTAATAATGGAGCTGGGACTTTAAATCCTGGGATTTTAACTCCAAAGTAAATGTTCTTAACCACTGTCTGGTGGTCTCCAAGATAAGTGACTGACATATGGTGATGTCATCTTTGCTTTAAACATCTTGGTAATTTATTTCAGAATTTGTAACATATCCTTTTGGATATCCTGAGTATTATCAAATGCTTGTCCTTTGAGAATGTGCTTGATCTTTAAAAATCATTTAGGGCCAAATAAGTGAGGTAGTTTGAAATAATAAGGTGTGGTCATATAGGAATGACTCTAGCAGTCTTTGTCTTATTATAGGTTCTATTTTTAAATTTTAAAGAAAAGGTTTTAATCATCTCACTCTATTAAATACATAACATGTATATACTGTTTTGCAACTTGCTTCTTCATTAAACATTAGATCATGGGTATTTTTCCTTAGCTATAAATACCCATCTGCTTCATTTTTGATATGAAGAACATTTAATTCTATGAATATATTAGACTTCATACAATCAAATATCTGTCTTTGGCGATTTGGTTTTATTTTTTTTAGAAACAATACTGCTATGAACATCCTTGTATATACATTCTTGTATCATTTTTTATTTATACATTTATGACTTATCCATCCTTTTTCTCATTCATTAATTCAAATGTATTTATTTTTCCTACTATGTGTCAGTCACTGTTCTAAGTGCTAGAGATATAGCAGAGAACAACAACAACAAAAAATGTCATCTCTTGCCCTCAAGGACCTTATATTCTCTAGGGTAAATTCTTGGAAATGGAATTTTTGAGTCAGTAGTTATATGCATGTTTACATCTTGTGGCCCACTTGTCACATTATTGCCTAAAGAAGTTGTAGCAGTATACACCCCATCAGAAACATTTGAGAGTCCAGGTCAACTGATTCCTCAAAATGTCCTCTGTCTACTCTTTAGATTGGATACTTTCTGTTGATCTATCTTTGCGTTCACTGAGTCTTCTGGTATCTTCAATCTACTGTTAACTCTAGTGAAATTTTATTTCAGATACTGCATTTTCTAGTTCTACGGGTTCATTTTTTGAAAGTTTCTGTCTTTCAGCTGATATATTTATTATTGTATTAATAATGGACCGTGGTTTTCTTACATACTTGAGCATAGTTACGATGGCTGTTTAAAATCCTTGTCTACTCATTCCAACACCTGGGTCACTTTAGATCCAGTCTTTATTAGTTGTCTCTTTATTGAATATGGATCATGTTTCTTATTTCTTTTAATGTAATTTGGATTATGTCACAGACATCATGAATAATACAGTGTGAAGACTCTAGATTCTGTTATATTCTTCCAAAGATGTGCATATTTTCCTCTAGAATCTGCCTCTTCACAGCTGTTGCCCAGTGTCTTTAGATAGTTTTGCATATTTCCCAGAACTTATAGTTGTCATCTTTGGGACATCAACAAGAGCCGTTTGGCCATGACCAAAAACATAATTCCAAGTAAACTAATTCTTGAAAGCATTTGTCAAGTGTATTTTAAAATGCTCTGAGTGTCAGAGTATTATTTTGTAGGCAGACCATTACTGGACATATAAATTCTTTGGGCTTTGTTTAAATTTCATTACTTTGTGGCTATGTCCCATAAGTGATATACTCTTTTTTTCTTGCTCATTTTTAAGCCTATTAATGTGTTTGATAATCCAGAGGTTTTTTTTCTCATAAATTAAATCAGCATTAAAAAAATAATAAATTTACATTGCCTTTGCTAGGAGCTCTCTATCCTGTAATTGATAAGAATTCTCTGGAGGAGATAGAACTACTTTTAGTTTTAAAAAATTGAAAATAAGGCAGAAAACTCAGAAGACAACAACTGCTATTTATGACTTTGTTTCCTAGAGCCTAATTTCTATTTCTGGACATGCTAAAACCACCTGTCTTAGTCTTAGAGTTTTATCCTTATGCACTATTTGTAATGAGGCTCAGTAGAATATAGATGGTTTCAGATTTATGGCGTGCCCCACATCTGTTCATAGTGATCTTCATGTAAGAAGAATAAATATAACACTTTCTTTTTTTAATATTTTATTTATTTATTCATGAGAAACAGAGAGAGAGAGAGAGAGTGAAGCAGAGGGAGAAGCAGACTCCCAAGGAGCAGGGAGCCCGATGCACGACTCCATCCCAGGACCCTGGGATCATGACCTGAGTCAAAGGCAGATGCTTAACCATCTGAGCCACCCAGGCGCCCCTAAATATAACACTTTCTGTACTCTCTGCTAATATACCGTTAACAGTGAGTGATGGGAAGTGCTGATTTAGGTTATTTAATAAGGACCTACATACTTGAGAATGAGTTGAAATTTTTATACCCATACATACCCATAGAAAATAAAAGAGGAAATCTCCTACATATGCATATACATAAGACCCTGGATTCTATCAATATCTGTATATATATTTTTATCTTGAATGAATTAAAATCAGATTAACCAAAGATCTACTAATATAGTAAGATTCAGGTAAATTGTCATGATATTTGCAGATTCTAAGGATCTTCCCTGAGGATTCTAGCAAGTATTAATGTTTCACTGTGAAATTATGTTGTACATTTTTTCCTGCCCTCATATTATTTAATGTAACTTTTGTAATCATCTCTACACATAATTTAGAACAATACTCATACTCTGTATTCTGTTATTTTTTTTCACAGATACATAAATACATTGTGTCCAGTTCTTTTGAAGTACTTTATGTAAATGAAACTCAACGTACTGTTGCTAGATATAGTACATGATAGAAAAGTGAAAAGAATGACTAAGTTATTTATTGTCACTACCATATTAAAGGCAAGAAAAACACTTTAAGACATATTGTAAAACTAAAATACTTAACATAGTGTTATTAGTTTGTCTAGAAATAGATCCTGTTATATATAAGAATTTGATATACTGTATGTGAAGTATATAATAAATAACATTGTAAATCATTGATAAAAAAGATCATTCAATAATGGTTAAGGGATAAATATCTATAGGAAATACAATTTATAATTTCACCATCATCAATTCACTAAATATTCAGTTAAACACTTGAAGATTTCTAAACTGCTGGACATGAAAACTAAGGAAACAGAGAAAGCACAAGGAGGAAATAAACTTCAGGAAGGAAAAAATTTTAATTATCTGAGACATAATTTTCAGCAAATATTAAAAATAATACAAATATCTATTAGCTAAAGGATCCATAAATACTGAAAATATATTAGCACTCAGCAGATAAATGGACAAAGATAGGAAGTGATCATTACAAAACATGTAATTAATAAATCTATAAAAACCTAATTAACCCTTCTTGTATTTAAAGAAATGTAAATTGAAATGACATTAAAGATCTATTTCCAATTCCCAAATTAGCCATCGTTAAATAACACAGTCTTTTATATTATCAGTTGTATTTTGACTGGTAAATTTTTTTAGAAAGTAATTGGAAGTTAGTATCAGGAAACATATACATGATAACATTATTTGTTATTCTTTCCTTGACGAAGAATGCATTAATAGGAAAGAATCCAAAATATGAAAACAATATACATCTATAGAGATGTTTGTTTCAGTATTATTTGAGACGGAAGTATTTCACACCACCTAGAGGCTCATCAGTAGGAAAATACTTAGGTAAATTATGGTACATCCACACAGAATCTTATGCAGGCATTACAAACAATGGTCACTCGAAACCTATAAGATCATGGCAACATGTTTATTGTATACTGTTAAATGAAATATCAGCATACAAAACTATAAAAATAGTCTGATAATAGCTGTATAAAAGAAGGACACTTACGAAAAGAAAATGAAAGTAAACACTTCAAAGTTGTAAGATGATATGCATTATGAAAGGACCATGAGTAATTTTTTTTCTCCTTCCTCTACTCCCTCAAAGTTGCTGTTATATGAATATTACTTTTTAAATGCAAAAATAAATGTTAAGGTATAAAAAGAAAGAAAAAATGTGCATCTTTAATACTAGAAATACCCTACTGTGCATTCTACATTTTTAATTGTTTCATCAGTTTTTCTAATCACTATTTTTCTTCTCTTATAAAGACAAAAAGTTTTCAACAGGGGGCAAAGGCAAACATCTCTCTGGTTCTCAGGATTTCTGTAGTTCTTAGATTATAAACTGAGCCCTTAAACTGTATACAAGGCAAAATATTTTAAAAAATAAAATAATTTTAATAATGCATTTTACCAATAAAATCTAAAATATAGATGAGTGTAAAAATCAAAATGATGGACAAAATACTTCGGTTATATAAATATCACCCTGGTGGTTCTTTTTTTTTTAAGATTTTATTTATTTCTTTATTTGACACACAGAGAAAGAGTGCGCACAACCTGGGGGAGCAGCAGGCAAAGGGAGAAGCAGACTCCCAACTGAGCAGGGAGCCCGATGCGGGGCTCCATCGCAGGACCCTGGGATCATGACCTGAGCTGAAGGCAGATGCTTAATTGACTGAGCCACCCAGGTGCCCCCACCCTGATGTTTCAACTCAGGAAATTTCTGTGAAAAAAGTAGCCTCCTCACTCCATGGGAAATATAATAGGTGCATGACCATAGACCACTGAAACCAATAAAAATAACCATCAACCCATCACATGCCTTTGCAATCACACCACATTATGATTCCCATCATACTATAAAATAGACTAGATATAGGAGAGCTCAAGAAAAAAATTTTTTAAAAAATATGGCTCTTTGATTAGATTTTACAGTTTGTCAGAGGCAAAATATTTCTACGTTTCCTTGATATCAATTAGTCTTGAGATTTTCAGCTTCCAGCATGTAAATCAAATTCATCATTGCCATTAATTTTTTCAAGGCATAACTTTTTCATGTCTTCTGGGACAAAGTGCATTTCTTTATGATCTTTAAATAATGTGTGTGTATGTGTTTTTTAAAGCTTGTAGGTATCATTCAAGAGTGGAGATATATACCTCTCTTATTCTCAGAGCTTGATCAATTTAAGAAACTTTAATTAAGTAGAGGGAGGACCTCCAGTTTTGTTTCTTGGGTCATAATGGCTCTGGAATCCTAAATAGTTTAGAATTCAGATCTCAGACATCTGTTATCAGATAATTTTGTCTTTTTTGAATTCTTGCACCATTGTAGCTAAACACTTGATGCAAAGATAAAATCTTGTAGAAATAGGAAATTAACATTTTTAACATAGTGATCATGATAAAGAATATTTGGTAAATTTCATCTAAAGCATCAAATAAAATATTTTATATTTTATATTTTGTATAAAGCTGAAAGAAGTCTTGAAAACTGTCCTCCAATTCCCATTCTCCATCTCACTAAAATCGAAAACTTTGACTTGCTTTAGGGCAACGGCTAATTAGAGGCAGAGTTCTGACAGAAAACCCGTCTCTCAACTCCTGTTCTATGCTCTATCGAATACATAATATTGCTATTGAGGATAATTTTAATTCTAATGTTCCATGGTTAGTTTTAAAACACAATCATTTTCTAAATATACTAATGAAATATAGTTTTTGCTTTCTAAAAATAGCCAGCTCTGAAAGCGATCATTTCAAGCTTTATCGTTATTTTAATAACTGGTTTTTAAAATTACCAATATGTATTTGTAAAAATTTTATTCAGAAGATTCAAAACAACAAACACAACATTAAAAAAAATCACCACCATCACCAAAATGTGGGTTATTTTCAAGGAAATAATTTATGAACTTTAGTCACAACTTTTTCAGTGACTTTTAACTGATATTCTAATTGCATCCCATTTCTTAAAATAATGCAAATATTTAGCATAATAGAAAATGCTTATTGCAAGTGACAGTGGAACATGTTGATGTATATGATCCACATACATAAGGCAAGAAATAAAATTTTTGTGTGTTACAATGCCTTCTTTATTTTATACCCAGGACTCTCAATTATAAGCACATCTAAACCTTCCAGTCCAATAATAATTGATTTAATAATAGATATCCTAAAGCAAAATAAGATACTGAAGTGCTTCCGAACATCAGGGATAAACGAAATAGTCCTGAACCTATTTTTACATTATGTTCATTTCAATATATGTGAATCTTTTGAATACATAATGAATGTATGACTATTAATATGAATATTTGATCCCCAGAACTTCTACCTAAAATAATAGATTGGAGAACATTTATTGTGAAGTGTGTGTAGTTTTTTTTCCCCTAGATTATATACCCACATGATTTTTTTTTTAAGTGTTGAAGAGAGCATTAAGATTTTTTTGGAGTATTTCAACTCTGCAGTGTCCCAATTAAAACCAAGGCTCAGAGGTCCTCATTTTGTTACCCTTTTCTGTCATTTGCATATAAACTATTGACAGCTCACCGTTTACAGGACATGCACAAAGACAGGCTTATTATGATTTAGTTGTTAATTAACTGTTTTGGCTGGAAACTTTAAGTTGTTAGGGTAGAATACTACATTTCAAACCAGCTATAGAAATTTTTTGTTTGTATTCACTATTTGCATGCAGAATGATTTTGAAACTAAAATTGAAGGCTTCTAATTTTATGCAGAATGACAGCTATGTATTTCCATAAATGTATGAGCATTTTGATATGAAACTGTTATTTCTCATCTGAAGTCATAATTGTTCAGTGTGAAAGTAGGCCATGGGAATGAATAATAATAATAATTTGCCTTTTTGAGATCATGGCAATAATAAGCATAATTTTCAGAGCTGCATATAAGCAAAAGGAGCTTTGCTTGTAGGCAGCATGACAAGATGGTTTTTGAGAGAGGAGGATTGTGAATTGCTGACAGGTGGATTACCCATCTTTGCAGCCATCTTGCTTTTCTGCCCTTTCTTTCTGCATAACTACAGCCTCTAGCTAGCTACCTGCCATTGCCTTGCTGAAGACTGTGACAAAGAGAACAAAAGAGAGGTCAGTGTAGGAATCCCAAGGGTTAATACCTTTTATTATAAAGTTCGGTGGCATGACCATTTAGTTGTGACATGTCCTTTTTAAGGCAATCTGTTTCCTTTTAGAAGAATCCATTTCTCTGGGTTGTCAAGAAGTAAAAAGGTTTTTTGTTGTTGTTAAATTATGTTTTAAAATCCCGTCCAATTTATATTAAAGAAGGTAGCTAGGATAGTTGAGACTGAAAGACAGTGATACATGAAAAGGAATAAAAGAACACAGCAAACATAAGGTCTGGCAACAACCATGATAGTTGTTTGGCTGCCAACAGCAGTAATAAGAACTAGTTGTGCTGGTTGAGAAAGCTGTTTAAATCAGATGCATTCAATAAAATATACATCCTTCCAAAGAGATACGGGGTATGAATTTATACTTTGAAAAGCACCATCACCAATTCCGATGCTGAATGACTCACAAAAAAACCCCACTTAATTCTTTAAGCTCATAGACATAGGAAAGAATGTGTCAAACTGTGGAAATCAGTAGAGTTTTTGCCAGAAATAAAGAGCTTACTGTTCGTGCGCGCGCGCGTGTGTGTGTGTGTGTGTGTGTGAGTGTGTGTGAGTGATTAGGTAAAATCACATGAGTTCATTCAGGTTCTGTAGCATTTTCTGGTGATCCATCATCATTTTCAGTTACCCCACTTTGCCATATAGTGGAGAAATCTGCAATCAAAAGCCATTCTATTTAAGATTATACATGTATTAACCTGGACTGGGAGAGGAAATTCCCTTATAAAAGTAATGGTATTATCATTTACATAGGGGACTCTCTCTCAGGTGTTTGGACCACAATACTAACCTTTATTTCTAGGACCTCCCCTCTCAGTTGTTTTTCAGATAATGGTGAGAGGTTTGTTCAGAACCACCCACACACATTTGTCTAATTCCTGGGTGATCAACAGAATGCATTTGCAAAAAGCCTGCCTGGATCAGAGATGCAGCCTTTGTGCCTTTGGTACAGAGATTCTTCTCAGTGCAAAATCTAACTGGCCTTTATGGATATTGCATTAGCATCATGCACAAAATATTCACCTGCCTTACTCTTGAACCCTTTTTCCTGACCCTCAATGAATGCTTTTTGGAGATATAAATGTGTGAAAGGTAGTCATTTATATAAACTTGGAGAAATACAAGGAGATAGCATTGGAAGAAAATTGTTATTGCACTCTGATCTTGAAGGAAAATTGATTTATTATTATGAAATAACAAAGTACTCTTAAGGCTAAAACCTTTTTGCCCTACTTCAACCTGACAAAAGGTTTACTTCCAAGTTATAAACCCATCCAAAGGGTGGCCTCTAATGGAAAATCGGAGAGCTCCTTCACACATGGCAATAGAAGCCACTGTGCTAATAAAAGCCTTCATTAAAATATGGTCAAAATCTGTGTGCTATGGCAGTTTTCAGCTACAAATTGAAAAAGAATTGGTTGCACCTGTAATGAGAGTTCAATTACATGATCTTGGGAAAAAACTAGAAGGAAATTAAATATTGAATCCTTCATCATTGAGTGTTTATCTTGAAGGGAATAATGTATGGACTGGAGAGGAGAGTAGTGGGGATCAGCAGACATGGCCTGTTTGTTTATTTTTTACTGCCAAGTAGCTATTTTCCAACCAAATCATTTATTTCTCCCTCCATGTTTAGTTCTGTGATGACATAGGATGACACAAGACCACTTGTTCCACACAACACAGAAATGTCAGAAAGGTTGACAGGTGAAGCCAACAAAGAACTATGAACTCTCTGGACATAATAGTAATATTGTATACTGCTCATTCTCTCAACTACTGATTAGGTGCAATGGCCTAAATAATGGAGAGCAGCAGAAACATACCTTGATCTGTCAGTCCCCAGCTGGGAGCATTGTGGGCTAATAACAATATCTCCCTAGATTCTCTTTAACTTGATGTGGTATTTTGTTGGATTTTCAAGTTACCTGAATAATCTAACAATCATTTAAAATATTTATAGAGCAAAGGGTTTTCAAATCCCTTCAAAGTATTTCATTTGCTCAAAGCCCAACCCTAAAATAGTTTCTCTTTTTCAGGTGTGCTCTGCCCTTTGCCCAGTACATCCTTCCTCCCCTGTATACCTAGTTTGGCCTTTATTTTTGCCTCTAAAATTCCCAAATCCAATTTTGCCTAGCTGAAATATCCACAAACCTTGAGCAATGGAGATGATTTACTTCTGGCCAGCGTCCAGGGCCATTTGCCAATCTCCCCAACACAATCTCAGAACTTACTGGGACAGTGGGTGTGAGCAGCCCCCACAGAGGGATCCTGGGGACTGTTCAAATCCAACACGTTCAAATTTAGAAAGGTTGAGCCTTTCTAATACCTAGTGCTTAAATGAGATCTAATTATACTATCCCTAAATAAACCCTCCAGCTCTGTCCTAATCAAGTCACAATAATGCCCATCCTGCAGAAAAGACAAAATTGCTTCTAGCACACTGCCTCACACCTTGCAGTGAGTAATAAATACTTGATGAATGAATATGCAGTAAAGTGCACTAAATGGCAGAATGCATATTCTACGGCCAAGGTCAGAGCAATTATGTTTTTGGAAGTGGGCTTCACGGGGAAGTAACAGTTACCTGAATCACTGTTCTACTTAAACACATAAATGAAATGGCTTTATTTCTTATGGAAGTTTAACATTTGAGAGAAATCACTTTTACTTTATTAGCATTTACCTCTTTTAAGTATATTTTACATCAAGACAATATTTAAATGCTGCAATTCTCTTATTTTTCTGTATCTTCAAATTAGTTTCCTTTTTCTGTTTGGGTCTGTGAGAACATACTACTGTATGAGTCTCTATGTCATATCCTCCAATAGTTCCCTCATCTCTGTTCTCTGTTTTCATTTTATGCAGCTTTTTTTCCCCAGATATGTCGTATCCTTTCTAAATGTGGTTTGGTAAGATGAAAAGTAGGAGGAACAAAACATTATTGAGATTTTTCCTATGCATATTTGGTGTACATCATTTTCTTTTCACCTTCAGAATAGGACTTCTGAATAAACACTAACTGCCCCAGTTTACAGATGAGAAAATGAAGTTTCAACAAGTATATGACTTCCCAGCAGACTGATAAGTGTCAGCAACAGGAAAAGGCAAAACAAACAAACAAAAAGTGTCAGTTAAAAAAATGAAAAAATAAGAGATAATATTGAAGTAACCTTTTTAGAACTACAAATTGGGACATTTGCTATGATTTTCAGTTGCTGGACACTTGAAGGGTTCTACCTAGCTCTTTATCCCAGTTATGGTTCAGGAGCCACAGGGCAGTAAACAGAAAACCAGAGGCAGCAGAAGAAGGTGACCACAGCGGTAGAGGAGAAGAGGAAGCGAGGAGTGCCTAAAATGTGCAGCCATAACCCCACGGTCAGGTATTAAACTTATTCAAGTTATGTTGCCCTTGACAGCCATCATGGTAGGTGGTGACATTGTACTATCTTGGAGATTTGGGGGAACTTTTTTTTTTAATATCTGAAGTTAATCTGTAGTATAGCTGTGTATTTCCTAGGCTCCTGCCTCTTGTATACCTGCGAGTTACATTAATATTTGACCTAGCATGAGAATCAGATGGGAAAGAGGTACCTGCCTTTCATACCTCTCTGAGAAATCAGATCCAGAAATCCAAGAGCCCTTGGCCCTCCACTAGATGTCTCCTGCACTTCAAACCCAGCATGTCCCACATTGAATATATTTCCAACCTCTGGCTATTCATCTTTCTTTTTTGACTTTTTAAATGAGTGGTACCCCCATCTACCCAGTCACTCAACCTAGTACCTTGGGTATAAGCCTTGGGAAGCAATGACATCGTGGCTGAGAGTGTACAGCTTTTGCAGTAGATGGGTTCTACGTCGATGGTTGGAGTTTCAAAATTTGGCTCTGATGCTAACCGCCTGACTTTGAAAAAGTTACTTCCTCTCTTTAAGTCTCAGGTTTCTTCACTGATAAAACGGATGTAACAATCACACCTTCTCCTTAGTGTTATTGTGCAGGTCACATAATGTAATCTAAGGGAGGCACTTAACACAGTGACAGGCATCTATTAAGACCCAGCAAAAATTAATTATGGTGATGACCATGATGATTAATAATGATCTTGGACTTTTTCCTCAACCATCCTTTAGGAAAAGTCACCAAACCCTGCACATTCTAAGCACTTTCAGATCTTCATTTTATGTCTGTCACTTTACCTCAGGCTCTAATTATTTTTTGCATAACCATTATTGGATGGGCTCCTAACCTGTGTCTTTATTTCTTGCTTAACCTACCTCCATTTGTCCTTCATGCTGCCCCAGAAGCACAAATACAATTTTGTTTTCCTCTGCTTAAAATTCTGTAGTAGTTTGCCTAGTGTTTATAAATCCCAAACTCCCTTTTATGTCATAGCAAGTCTTGCATGATATGGACCCTGAATATTTATCTAACCACATCTTTGGCCTCCTGCCACTCATACCCTTGATTCCCGTTTATGCAAAATATGAATGAGAAGGAACCAAAGTCATTTCACTTCTTCATGCCTTTACTTGTACCCTTATGTCTGCCTGAAATGTCCTGCCATTTTATCAAATTTTCAAACTCCTACTCACTGAATTCCCATAAAGCTCCTCCACCTCCTCTTTCTTACCATTCCCAAACCCTAAAAATAAACTGGTTGCTTTCTCTTTTATGACATGCTATATTGGGTATAGACTTCCATTACAACCCTGTCACAGGTTACTGCAATAATAATCATTCAACAACAACAATAATAATAGTTATATAGCTAGTCTGATCCTACTGGATGCCAACATCTATCACACCACCTAGCAGAAATCTGAGTGGAAGTTTTGGGGAACCAGTGGAGGATAGTGGCTTACCAAGAAGAAAAAGGAAGACATTCAAGCAAGTTAGTTGCCAAGTGTAATTCATTTCCAGAGACCCAGGTTTATAGGAATGGAAAAGTCTTTGGTAGCTGGCAAGATTTGGGGGTGGGAGAAGGAGTCTCCAAATCATTCATTCTCCTGGAAGATTATGTAAATTGATTCTCATTCTTCTTTGATGTTCATTAAAGATGCACTCTCATAGACACTTCAGAGTTATATAGTATATTAGCTTTCCATTGTTGCCATACAAAGTACCACAAATTTACTAACTTAAAATAATACACATCTATTATCTTAAATTTAAGCCTGACACAAGTCTCACTGGGCTAAAATTAGATGCCAGCAGGATTGCATTCCTTACTGCCGGCTCTGGGGTGAAATCTCTTTCCTTGGCTTTTTTAGGTTGTTGAAGAGTTCAGTTTCTTGCAGTTGTAGGGCTGGTGTCCAATTTCTCAGTTGACCATCAGCTGAGGGCCATCCCTAGCTTCTAGAGGCATCCCCCATTCATTTTGAATTGCTCCTGCTTATGCTCCCCTTTTATATCTCTCTGACCACAGTCTCTTAAAGAACTAATATGATATCATTTGGATATCGTATATGCAAAGTCCCTTTTGCTATGCAGGTAACGTATTCACAGGTTCTTGGGATTTGGGCATGGTCCACTTTTGGGGAACATTATTTTGCCCACTCTATATAGAACACAGTAACTACTGTCAGGCTGTTCCTTTTGAGAGCTAGGAGGCTTATGATATGTAGAATAAAAGCCTCCCTGGTTCTGGAAAATAGGATATTTCTTTTAAGTTGAGTCCTCTGAATATCTTGTTGTGAGGTATCTGAAAGAATGAGAGAAAGACTTGCATCTCTAGTGTTGCAAGATCTTGAGATTGCTTGAGTGAGTTTCTTCTCATGCCTTGGGAAGACATTTTACTTCCCTAGTATTTAGGACTTTATTTGGCATGTGTTAGTTTGATTTACAAGATACAGGCCTGTGGAACAAAGTTGGTATGTCTCTATGAGGAATTCTCTGACACTGCCTCTACTTTTTCATTTTCCTTCCCATTCCAGTCTCTGATTACAGTTCCCATTACCCAGTGGACGTTGGCATTCTTCATTATAAGGTGCTATCCAGCCCTGAAATCTCCAGCTCTCTCAATCCAGCCTTCTGATCTAACATCATTCCCAAACCCTCTTCTCACCTAGTGGAAAGTCACCTTCTTTCTCAGCTAGAGACCATGACTCTCAATTCTCATTTCACTCAAATAAATACTTCCTTCCTTGTCACACTCCTTTTTCCTCTTCCTTGAACTGGCCTGTCAATAGGTGTTCCCAAATGCCTTGATTCTCAAACCGATGCTTAACTATATCCCATCAAATCTTCACAATGAACTACTCTGAAGTCTTACCAAATGCTGTTTCCAGGGTTCCCAAAGATCTTCTTTGTCAGAGTCAGTGTTCTTTCATCCAGAAACAAGTATATTACTTCTCTTCTGCAATTGGCTACTTCTCTCTTGAAACTGTATTCCACTGACCCCATATTTTTTTTACTCTTCCAAGTTTTCACACATTTTTACACTCCTTACCATCTTTCTTGACTTTTCTTGCCTCATAATAAGATCCCTTAAGATTCAGTTCTATTACTTTTCCTTCTGGCAGCCCTAGTAGTGGTCATCACCTGAATAGCACCTTGATGCCTTTGTAACAAAATCATCAAGCACCCACTATCTTCCTAAATAACCACCACATTAAATTGGGGTAGTGAGATTTGGAATCTCCCCTTGAAGGGTACTTTTCCACATTGCTGCTGCCTTCTTTAGTTCCTACAAATCTATCATTAAACAAACACCCTGGCTGATGCCCACTGAAGCTTTGTAGAACCTTGAAATTAGGATCTGAATATGAATATCTAAGATTGGATAAGTTATTTAGCTACCAAGTATAGTCTCAGTCACCACCAGGTGTGGTTCATCCTAATAAGAGATTTTACTTTTAGAGTGTGCACCTTAAATCCAATGGCAATTTACATTTCTATCTCATTATGACTAGGTTAGGTATAATGTCATCCTGATACTCTCATTTGAATGTAAAACAAGTAAAGCATTCTTGCTCTAATAGAGAAGCCAAGATAAACAATAGATATCTTTTAAGAGGAAAGCCTGTTCACTGAACTGGATGAGCTTTAGGGACTCAGTTCTATAAGGCAGCCATAGATTTTTTTTTTCTCTCCTTGCCATGAACATCTACCACTCATGTTACAAATCAATATTAATAGAATAGCATGGTGTTCTTGCCCCCTTTAGACTACGTGAGTCATTGCAATCAATCAGATTTGCATTCATAAAAGCCACGGTGTACTATAAAAGGTTAATATTTGGGAGAAAAAAAGAATTTAAGTCATTCATAAAAGAAATCCATTTTGAGATTATACTTGAGTTGCCATGAACATAAAAAGAAAAAATATCTAACAAAAGGTTATATCTTAAAAATAAGCTTCTGCTGACATTTATAAATGATCATTTCTCTGCTAAATTTCCCTCTCATTATATGTAACAACTTTAAATCTTACTAAAAGATATAAACTGTCAAGACCTTTATTTGTAAGTTATCTTGAAGATGTGTTTTAAGTCCAATATTTTGCCATATTTTAATCATTTAGAGGATTTTATTTTTATTGTAATTTTGTACCATTATATTTCATTGTACATTTTTACTTTACATTTTGCTTAGGTAAACATTGGAAGGAGTTTTGCTCTTCAGTTTCTCTTTTAGACATGAGCAGAAAAAGTACTATGATTTCTTAGTACAGTACCAGACAGTGATGTGCTGAAGCTAGCTCATACTGGCTTATAAGAGGAGCCAATAACATGCATCTCTTTCCTGTTCTGCATTCAGAGATGGCACATTGGTGGCTTAAAATGGGCCACGGTTGGGAGTATTCACACAATGGAAATTAGCAAATGCTAAAAATCATGGCTTTTCTCCAGAAAGCTGGTTATAAGCATTAACCAGCATACCATTGATACTAGTGTATATCTAGCTCTTCTAACAACATAGTTAGCTACTATGTCAGAACTAGCCACTTGTACTGGTTCCTTGTGTTTGTTGTTGTTATTGTCATGTGTGTCTTGTTGTCTGTTGTTTGGTTTGGTTTGTGTTGTTGCTTCTTTTGTTTGTTTTGCAGTTAACTAGAGACTTACTTATTTCTGCTGTAAAACTGTCACTCTGAACTGTGAATCCTATTTTAGTAGCAAGGTTGTGTAGTCCTTTGACAGGGCACCAAGGCACCAACTACCAATAGTCACTGTAATAAATATACCATCAGCCACACAATCAATACACTTTCAGAGAGATCCAAGGACATTGAGCATACTGAATGAACCTAAAGGAAAAATGAAATTGTCCTGTGGGCCATTCAGATAGAGTTTTAAGAGAACATTAAAAGGGATTGTAGCAATCACTATAGTGATTTAATTGTGATTGATCAGCGGGGAAAGAAGTCAGTTGTTTCCAAAAATAATGGAATTATTTGAAAAGGTTGACTGTTAAAATAATTAAGCATAGAGAGAGAATGATGAAACATATGCATCTCTGAAATTTTTAGCAAAATAATATTGACAAGAAGCCAATTCCATTCCTTCTACTTTTCCTTCAGTGCCTCCATTTCAATCTCCATCAAACTGTGGGTCTTGATTAGTTTAGCAGAAGCAGAAAGCCATAGAGGTTTGGGGTGCGTAAGCTTAATAATCTAAAATATAGTCTCACATAACAACATTTTGCTGAACTTGATACAGAAGTCAGAATAGAGTTTGCATTTATGATTCTTGCAATTGAAATGAGCACATGGAAAGTTTTCAAGCTGGTTAAAAAAATTTAAGAGTGATGTACATCAGTAGAATAATTTAATGTTTTCTCAGAAACATTTCGAATAAGCCTAAAATATGTTTCTTCTCTGAAACCCTTTAATTGGGAACATGCATGAACTTTGACCCCTATTTAGCAATTCCTAGTCCAGCTAGGCTGGTTAGGTTAAACCAGGGCCTGAGAAACTATGGCTGGTAGACCAAACCTGGCTTACCATGGGATTTATATAGCCCCTGAGTGAAGTATGATTTTGTACATTTTTAAATGAGAAACATCAAAAGAAGAATACTTTGTGACATGTGAAAACTATATGAAATTTGAATTTCCGTAAAGTCTCACTGGAACATCGCCATGCCCATTCTTTTCCATGTCCTTTTGACTGCTTCCAGGCCATAATGGCAAAGTCGAGTAGTTGCAACCGAGATTATATGGCCGGCAAAGCTTAAAATATTTACCAAATGTTCTTCAACAGCAGTTTGCTTAAGCATGGACTAAATTACACTTATTTTTTATTTGGTATTTGATTCCATTCCTTTGACTTGAGATTTTCTTAAGGACATCAAAGAGCTACATGAGTTAATTATGAAACACATAAACAAGGAAATAAAATGATGTGCATGCAGCCCACTGTGGTCGTAACAGATCATGTGTTCAGATTTTCCATTTCCTCTCAATCATCTCCAGCCGAAGGCTCTTAAGCAGCTGGTGGATCTTCTCCTCATGTTCCCCCCTCACCAAAGCACAGAAGATAAAAGGGCAAAGCTTTTTAGAAGTATTTTTAAAAAGGTCAGTAAAAATAATGCTCAAGGCAGAGATAATAAAGAGGAGACCTTGTAATTATATTTTATTCTATTTTTCTGTATAAGCATTAATTTGTCAGACATATACTTTTAAAATATGCCCAAGTTTTATAAATTCAATTTTGGCATTACTTCTTTTTTTAAGACCAACAGCCTCATATGATTTAAATCATCTGGATCTTCTCAGAGCCTGGCCATAGCTTTGAGTGCATCTGCTACAGTGTAGATGTGAATATACCCGAATGTCATTTGTCCTGCTTATATGCAAACGCAGGTAACCAACCAGAAGAAGAGAACTAATTATCTCCAGATTAAGGCTAGCCAAATACAGACAAAAATGGATTTTGAAAAATCATGAACTTCTCCCCATGAATCCCTTTTTATTACTTTCCTTATATTACTAAATATGGTTTTGAATAATTCTGTCTCCATCTCTGTTCCATGTAGGTTTTCATAACTATGGGTACAGGAAGAGAGGCAATCTTAACTTCTCATTTTTAAGAGGCAAGATTTACTTAGGATTACCTATCCAAATCTCAAACTGTCTTGAGATCTTCAGAGTTTCAAGGGAAGACAGACATGCAAAGTACAGAGATTCAGGGATAGAATTGACACTGAGACATGGCAACATTCATTTTGACCAAGAAAGTAATCCTAATATATCAGTAAAACAATTCAGGTTTAATTATCATTTGCTTAGCATTTTATCCTGATAGGAGAGCATAATGATATATCCCCCATATCGTGGCAGAGAGAACCAGGTAATTATGAAGTGACTATTTGAAGGTCACAAAAGCAATAACTAACATAAACCCTGTTTTAAGACTGTCTTCTGACTCCAAATCCATATCTTTTGCAACTGCTTTGCAATTCTATGGTGCAGAGTTCAAGAAAAGCACCTTAGGAATTCTCTCTTAGGACTTTTGACATCTGATTTAAAAATACTCAGTTAATGTCATTTGGCGTATCAGAATATAGATTTATTTCTCCTCACTTACCAGGAAACCCTTCTCCAGGGTTTAGCATGACACTGACTGAGAACACATCAGGAATTCACATGTGAAGGCTCCCTTTAAGATGTATTTGTCCTGTGTGTGGCCCACCGTGTTTTGTGGAGCGGGGAAGGGAGAAGAACAGTTAATACATAGACTCCCTTCTGAAATCAATAACTAAAATAGAAACAGAAGCAAAATATTTGGAGCTAGTATGTTATTTCTGTTGTTGTTTGTGTGAGTTTTTAAAAAGAATGTGTTTTCTTTCAGTGGCATTTCTTGCTATTGTGTATTGGATTCGAATAATGTAAAATTACATTTAAATCTGTTTGCAATCTCATTTTGGAGTTTATTCTATTGGTTAGCTGCCCCCTAAAGAATGTTTCTTATTTTGCTTGTTCAAGATTTGCATATTTTGTGTATAAAATTTAGGTAAATGAAATCCTCATTTCCACGATTGCCTACAAAATAGTAAAGGATTCTATTTTGCAAAACTGAGGTATGAAAGAGTGGTATCGCTCTTCATGGTACTCGAGACTTTTTGAATTGATCATTTCATTTTGCAAACTACATTGGGAAATATTTTTTTATTTAGTTTACACAGGGGGCTTATTTTCTTTTGTAGACAAGGCCTGAAAATGCTGTAGAATTTTATTGATTTACTTGGAGAATCACTGCACTGTCCTTCAAGAAATCCGAGCTGAATCGGAAGGATGTATTAGTTGCTGTGTCGAGATGGAGCCATTTGTCTCACAACATTACACAGTATATATGGAAACTTCGGATACATTTGCTTGTCTAAAATACAACTTTTATATTTAAGTCATTTTAATGACAAGCTAGAATAAAAATTAATGATCAGATCTTCTGGTGTAGATTTTATTATGACAAGTGTGCACTTTGCTTGGCATCCGAAATGTGATTCCTTACTCAGATAGCCCTTGACTGACTATTATCTGATTATCCTAATCAGCATTTATACTTCTTAAAGAAACCTTCCCATGTTTCCCATTCTGCTATATCCCATACTTTCAACTTCTTATAGCTTGGGGACTTTTTCTTTAAATTTTTCCAAGTCTCACAGTTTTCCTCCTCCTCTCGTTTAGTACCCATGACACAGTTGGTTTGGGGATCTCAGCTTCTGTCTGTGGGGTTAGCCTTCCCATAGGGATGGACACATGACTTGCCCACGTCTTCAACCCTCTCCTTGATGGGTGAGGATTTCAGGATTGACATAGAAATAAATAGTTGACCCTTGGCACGAAAAATGTGATTTTTAAGAGAGTTTGTATGAGGCTAAAGAAAAATATGACATTTCAAATTTACAGGTCAGATTGATTCCTAGGAATTATTTGCATATAGACTTGCTTTTCCCAAAAGATGGAAATTTTTAAGATTATATTTATTCTTATGTATGACCTTTCAGTAACCAGTGGCTACACAACCCAGTTTTTAAGCTGGCAAGCCTTTGGCAGCTCTATTTTCCTATTTGATCATTGGATATTTCAACAAACTAGATGGCTTTACTCTTTTTGTTTTGTTTGTTTCCATTGAGGTAAACATCGAGTAGGCATGGAATAGTGCCTTCTGGCTTGTTTCTAGGCCAGCTGAGAACATGATTTTAGTTGTATTCAATTATAACTATTCTGTGAGCCCACAACATTGAGTCTAGAGATGCTCTCAGGAGCAGCCATTTAACAAATGTGTATTTTGTGACTACTGTGTGCCAGGCACTGTTCTGGTGTTGGAAACAGAACATAAATCTCCGTACTTGTAGGGAAGTGCTTTTGTGCGGTAAGACAGATAAACACAAATAAAGTCCCATGGCTAGTGCTGTAATAAATATACTATAAGAACTCTAGGGTTTACCCCCTAACTTAGCTTTAGTGGATCAGGACATTCTATGTAGAGTGAACGTCCTGTGTAAAGGTCTAGGCAAGTTTAGCACAGAGAAGAGGCTTGTGAAGGGAACAGTGGACAGGGTGGGAAGGGCATTGCATGTTTTATCAGGGAGTTATCCCGGGGATGGGGAGCACCACTGATGGGGCTTTAGGAGGACTACGGCCTTATCAGATCAGATCTGCAACAATCAGGGAGACTGGTGATTCCATGTAAGGAGAAGAGATTGCAATGGAGAGAAGAGGATCATTAAGAGAGAGAACAGACCAGAATTGACTTGGCTACTGATGGAATGAGAGGAGTGAAGGCATCGGAGGAGTCAAGGTTTTGTGTGTGTGTTTTTTAAGGTTTTATTTATTTATTTGTCAGAGAGAGAGAGCACAAGCAGGGGGAGCAGAAGGCTCCCCGCTGAGCAAGGAACACGATGTGGGACTAGGTGGGACTCGATCCCAGGACCCTGAGATCATGACCTGTGCCTAAGGCAGATGCTTAACAGACTGAGCCACCCAGGCATCCCGAGGAGTCAAGGTAAATTGTAGCCTGGATGGATGAGGAATTTTACCTTAAGAATGTGTGCTCTTAAGTTAAAAAGCTTCTGCATGATAAAGATGATTTAATCTTTGTATTTTGACTATTTTTAAAAATATATATAAATATTTATATAAAATATAAACAAGGTTCTTTAAATTCTGTAACAGGCAAAGATCTCTACTACTGCATTTTCATATTCCCTTGCTAGAAGGGACAGATGGCAGGTGCAGATTGGGAAGAGGTGATTAAAAAGTGAGAATTATCTATTGGTGAGGCCAGGCCTACCTCATCAAGGCAGCTATAGTCGAGGCAAAGGATTTGGAAGAGAAGGTAGGACACTCTACCTGTGTGTATATACCTTCTGAAACAATGAAGCAGCTGCTGAAAGCTGGGACAGTTTGTCTTTCATTTTAAAATCTCAAATGAGAGTCGGTGTCAGTCTCAACCAAATTCCTTGAAATACTGTCATACATTTCAAGGAGCTGTAAGGAGATCTTTTATTACATCCTTTCAAATCCTGATGTGCCCTCTAGAAGTTGGCTTTCAAATACTTGTAGTCTTTTTTTTTTCCCCCAGTACAGACTCAGAAGGCTATTTTTTTTTCTTTTTCATTTTCGGGCTGCTACAAAGTTTACTTTTGAAGTAGAAATTTGCTTTTCCAAGTAATATTGAAGGTCTTCGATATGACAGTACAATTTGAACTTTAAGAACTTTGTAATATATTCAACTTATGTGATTTTAGGCTGCAAATTTTATTTTTTGAGAAGTCAAACTATCTGATGTGTTTAGTCTGCATCATATAAATTCTTGTGGGTTCCTTTAGGAGCCACCCATTATTTGTTATTGCATGGCCTTTTTAAATAAAAGAGGTATGCTGTAAAAACCTGCTTCTCATTTTTTTTTTCTGTCTCCTTTTCTTCTTATCTCTCCCTTTCTTCTATTCATTTTCAGTCCAACCAACATTTATTCTTGGGCTGATACATGTAAGGCATTGATTTACTCAAAACCTGAAGGGAGTGAGGAAAGCTATTCCTACCGCCACATGATTAGAATCTCTCACCTGCTTCTCTCTAACTTTCACCTTTTTTGTTTTGTACCTGGCTTGATTTTTTTTTCCTGTCTTTGTTTTCTCATAAATGCACTGTTGTTTATATGTGAGTGGGCAGCATTTTAGTTTTCAAGTAAGCAAGCACAAATGTGTGACATGTGGGCCCACCGAATGTTTTCCTCTTCAACGTGGCAGCTGGAGGAAGATGTGAATGGCACACCTTGTCATTTCTTCTTCTGGATCACTTCTCCTTCTGGGAGGGAATGCCTTGGACCAGCTCTGACCATGAAAAGACACATTTGCATTTGTGGCTCTGCTTGGTAGTCAACAAAATGATGGTGACAGCATTTGACAGAAATATATCAACAGATGCAGGACAAGAGTGAGCTGTGCTCAGGTAGATGAAGGATAAGCTTACTAAGACAGACTACCCAAAGCCGGAGATACCACTGTGTTCCCAGTGAGAAGGCCAAGCTGCCCTGGTTTTCCAGGCCCCATTAAGACCCTGATACTAGTGCTTCTGCCACTTTCTTGAGATGATGATCCTCTAAGAACTTTGGAAAGGCTCCCCTTTCCAGTTTCATGGGGTTTTGAACCCCCTTGGCTCCTCCTTGCAGTAAAGGCAAGTTCTGGCTACTGCCCGCTGCAAGTGATTGGTAACAATCCCAGAATCTCCCTATGTGCTTGCCCAAGCTCCCTTTCCCCCTCAGACCATCCCGATCACAGACTTAGGTCTCAGGCTTGCTTAGGTCTATTCCTACAAGTTTCAAATTCTGTGATTTTGTTGACAGGTGAATAACACTGCAAATTTCTTGGTTATTTTTTCATTCCTATTTTGTACAGTTTGAATTTGCAACTTCAGCCCAATTGTTAAAACAGCTCTAAAGCGAGGAGAGCCAAAGATTTCATGCTAACTTCCAACCCCAATTCTACTGCCTGTTTAGAGCAATAGGTTAAGGAAAATTCCAAAGCTTCACACAGGTTCCGTGAGAGAGGGCTCTGGTCGATCAGGGATATATTCCACAGGGAAGGGAGGCAAATAATGGCATGTGTTCCTGACATTTCCCATCCCTGGCCTAGCACTATCCTAAATCTTTAAAAGAGAGGAAGACATACCTCTCCTGTGGCCCTCGCAGGGGCATACATCGGCCTGTTGGATGCTGGCTGTGAGTTATATTACTAGATCTGCCAGTGACTATGGATGTGATACGAAATACATCACTTGGGGCATTTCAAGCAAGCACAGAAATGTCTGGTAAAAATAACAGAAGACATGGATCCAGCAGCACTTTCTCTAGCAGATTTACCTCTATGATTGTAAGGAAGCCCCAGCGCATAGCCTTTCCTTGCAGCAAAATGATGTCACTGACATGGTAGGAATTGTGGGGTTCTGAGAACTCCTGCCATAACAAAAATAAAAATTTATTCCATCAATTCGTGAGTGGTCCTTGAAATTTAATCACGAGGAGTGTGTCCCTGTGGTAGACCAAGGAAATTGAACTCTGCTATGTAAATAGATTGTAGAATTAAAGAACCTTGAAGTGAGAAGTGATGTTAGGGACATTGATTTCCCTATTGTTGTTTTCTAGTTGAGGAGACAGCGGCACCCTGTCCAGTTGGGTCTCTTTAATTTCAAGGGGAAAGAAAACTAGCATTTATCCTCTAGTTATTACCAACTGTGTTCTAGATTAGGACACTTAAATGTAGAGAGTTTGAGTCATGTGTTTAAGAGCAACAGCTAGGTTAGTAGCACAGTCAGAATTTGAATCCGACTTGGTCTGGCCCTTAGCCCATATGCTCTTTGCACGAGCTCACATTGCTCTCCACTTTATTAGCATTTTTACCATCCATTCAGTCCACTATCCAATTCATCTATGTGTATCTTACTCTACTGAAGTCTGACTTCTGCTACTTTTGACTTTGTAAGCGGACGATAAACTAATTTATGTCTTGTGTTAATAGTTAATAAGACTGAATGCCTTATAACACTTATCGTGAACCTACTTTGTGATAGTCCCTAGAGATATCAAAGAGATATCACCACTGCCCTGAAAAATTCCCGAATATTACTGCACTGCTATGTGCCTCAACAACCTCCCACTTTTTGTGAACAGATTTGTGATAAATTATAACTATGCTTTCCATCATTCCCAACACTGAGCCACTGTGTTCTTTGGACGAGTTCAGATCTGCTTCCTCTGTCACACTACACTCCTTTCCTTTCTTTTTCTTCTTTTTATGAAATATTAAGAATGTCCACCTTATGAAGGCTCTCTCTGATTAATTAATAACTGCTCAAAAAGGTCTTTGAAAACCTGAAATAGGAAGCAAACTGTAAACTGTTTTCTCCTATAGCTTTTGGCATTTTTCCTCCCTAGGATGCTTGAAGGTCTTTCCCATTGTCTGGGCCTAGTCATCATTAAAACCCAAAGAAGTGGAATTGGTGGCATGAATGATCTACTTGTTATTGCCCCTGGTCAGGCTCAGCAGGCAGGAAAGATTCAAAACCCAGGAAGCCTAGAGCTCTGCTTCATTATAAAGAAATGCCACTACCAGCATTTTTCACATCATTTTCTGAGAGGATATTTAAGTGAAAAAGGTTTTGTTGTTGTTGTTGTTTTGGTTTACTGTTTGCTTGTTTGTTCCCAGCAAGTCCTTGTTATTCACATTAAAACACAATGTCAGGTGATACCCTCTGACTTTGAGGCACCATTTAAAATACTTATTGTCCCTTCCAGTTGTTGGAGAACATTCATGGTATTTCCAGAGTCCAGATCCCACAGAGGATTTCTTTAGCACCAGGGACAAACACTCTCCTTCCCCATGTCCCTACACATTACTGTCCTCAAGCTGAGTCATTTTCTCTTTCTTCTTATCCCATATAAAGAGTTGAGAGTGACAGTAAAAGAGTATCCTAGAGAAGGTATAACTTATAGCTGCTTCAATTATTTTTCACCTTTCCACCTGCTAGAGAGCCAAAAGGAGAAAACAGGGAACATTCTATGGACATATTGATAAATATATGTCAGTTGAAGCTATTAAAATAAGGAAATAAGGGAATATTTATATCTACTAAATTGGGGGGGGAGCATTAAATGTTGCTACCCAGACTGGTTTGCAGTGAAAATATCATACTTTGTAGTTGCTCTCAATTCAGGGCTGTACATTAGAATCCAGTGGGCAGTTTTTGTGACTTACCAATGCCAGATCTCCACCTCCACTCCCAACCCTCAGGGCTGGAGCAAAACAGGGTTTTTGAAAGTCATTTTCATAATATTTATTTTTTTATTTTTATTTTTTTTAAAAGATTTTTTATTTATTTATTTGAGAGAGAGAGAATGAGAGATAGAGAGCATGAGAGGGAAGAGGGTCAGAGGGAGAAGCAGACTCCCCGCTGAGCAGGGAGCCCGATGTGGGACTCGATCCCGGGACTCCAGGATCATGACCTGAGCCGAAGGCAGTTGCTTAACCAACTGAGCCACCCAGGTGCCCCCGATTTTCGTAATATTTAAAGGACTCCAGAAATGTTGGCATATCCGAACCTCATAATCTCACTTATGGTAAATTATCCTAAAGAAATAATTCAAAATAACGAGAAAGCTACATGAGAAGAGTTCACAGGTATTTATTATACATAAAAATTTAAACAGTCTAAATATTTAATGGATGATGGTAATATCTGTCCCCATCATCACACGCCCACCAATATAACACCACCTGCCTGTGTTGGGTTTGAAGCCCATCTAGTGCAGAGTTGGCTCTGGAACCAGGCCGAATGCAGCTTACAGGCAGCAGATTATCTGTGACTCTAGTGGGGCTGGCAAAGTCAGGGACAATTGGTATTGATGTCATTACTGAAATTATATTTAAAAAAAAACAGACATTGCCTGTAAACGACCAGGAGGAAATAGAGAAAAATAGAAAGGATTTGGTTTGTAGGAATAGTGAAATTGTGCAGTAATTATTTTTCTTTCATTTTTAATCCTGTTAACATAATTTTAATGTCTGTACAAACGTTTTTAATGGGAACTATTGGCAGGCTAAAGAGATTTTTTTTAGCTTTATTAATTAATCTAAAGATTAAAATGTAATAACATCAACTGGCCAGACTCAAGTAGCTTAAACCCAGTGCCTTAAGAATCACCATTTGTCTCAACCATCACAGAGTATCTCTTCCTACCACTGGGACAGGAAAATGGATCTTTCTTCCATTACTGTCACACATTTGGATTAAGACATTGTCTCCCAGGATTATATTATTCATTTTAGGAAATGGCTAGTATATGCATTTTATTATATTAGCTAGTTACTCAGTCAGGAAGTCCTTATGGAATGATTCAAGGCAAGAACAATTTGATTGAAGGGAGGCTTCATTAAGATACAGTAAAAGCCCAGATTTTAGCATCTGGCACCTGGAAAAGAAAAGCATTGCAAACTTTAGTTTAACCCTGGGCTTACTGGTTAACAGGGCTAACAGGGTGTTGGTCTTCTGTTCCCTTCCGGATACTTTTGTTGATAAATTGCTCCCAGGGGCTTGCATTGCAGATCATCCTTTATCATAGGACTTGTCAAACAAAGTATTACATGCTTTGGGACTTTCCCTTAACAAAAATTCAAAAGGGATTGTGTGTGTGTGTGTGTGTGTGTGTGTGTGTGTGTATTTTGTGCCAGGTATAGTCCCTGACATCCTAGACTTTATTATCACATCAAGACTCACTTGTTCAGTCTCCACTATTAAGCAATCCATTCACTTGAAGATGCTAATTATTGCTAATGGATGATATTGTTGTCTTATCCACCAGGTCAATGGGTTGGTGAGAGATTTATTAGTTTTAAGCCCAAACGTCATTGTAGTCTTGATCTGGGCACTGGAGACCACTGGTGTTGATGCTCTGTTTGTTTTCTTTTCCTTCTTGATTATTGGTAAAGGCTCCAGTGGATGCAGTGCTTCTCAAATATTGGAATGCACATGAATCACCCGGGATCCTGCTAAAATGCAGATTATGATTCAATAGAGCAGGGGTAGGGTCAGATTCTGCAGTTCTAACAGGCCCTTGGATGACACAGATTGTGTTGCTTATCCACGGAATAAATATGCTTTGAAAAGCATGGGCTAGGAAATGAGACAAACCCTGATGGACATAGGAGGAGAAATTAGTCTTTTCCTACAACAATATGACTATCAGCCTTCATCCCACACTTCCAGTAATTCAAGTGATCATTCTAAGTCTAAAATTTGAAATTTGGTACTGTTTTACTCTGCTCTACAGAGATTTTCTTTTTTCTTTCCTCTTTTCTTATCTCATCTAGGGAAAATTATGGGAATAATAATGTAGATAATTCCTTAAATCACTTGTGTTCTTTAACAACCTTTATTTAGGTTCTATATGTGGTATGCAGATTTACATGCAACCTAAGTATATATATTTCACTGGATGTAAAATTTTAAAATTACTGAATTTTTACAAATAATATATAATGCTTTCAGTGAATGTGTATATTATGTAAATACTTATGTGCTTGTTTGGAAAAAAGAGAAACAATTATTTTGGTAGTGATGTAGCAAAATCTATATTTGGAGTCAGATACTTGATATTAAGTTTGGGCTGTTTTAAGTTCATTATAACTTTGACAATTTTCTTATCTTCTCCAGTTGTTCTTCATCATCTTTAAAATGGGTATGATAACAATGTGAGGGAGTGTTGAAGATGAAGAGAAAATTTATATGAAACACCTTGTAAACTGAAAGCATTTTATATAGTTGCTAAATGTTAATTATTATTAAGTTTTCATATACCTTGTCTGGAATCTCAGCATGTTTTATTACAGTTCACATGCCAATATCAATGAACTGTATTAAATTTAAGTAAAGAAAAAAAAAACCTCCTAAACTCATTGTACCTCTCAAAAGAAAATAAACTGTTACAATATCAACACAGAATTTATTAGGGAAGTAATCCCCTAAACAGTAAAAACGTGCTAATTTTTGAAAAATAATTATTTAAGCTATTACAAGCTCCAGTACTTTTATAGCTAACGTTTTTTCCTCTAGTTTTGCTAAATCTAGTAGTTTATCTCAATTTTTAAGTGACACTAATACATAAGTATCTAAGAGGTGAAATAAATCCCTATTAACCTTGCATAGAAGGGCTTCTGAAACAATGATCAAACTTCGTAAGAATGCAAAAATATTCCTTAAATACGATAATCATTCAGAAACAGTGACACATGTATCTAATGAGTGAAAAATATTAATTTCCTTTTACTCTCCCCCAATATATGTAAATGTTAGCCAGCCTGCTGCAAAGTTTGAATCAGAGATTAGCTCAAAACTGTCAAGGAGAATATCAAAACGGCACCTTCTAGGGCATGTAGGCAAACCAAATACTTAGTGGCGACAGGCTAATTTATCATAGTGCAGTTGCCATGGCAACAACAGTTCTTGGTGCCATGTGACCTAAAACAGTGTCTGTTGACTGGCTCTAACTGACTGTCAGTTCAGCAAAGGTTCCACTGTTTCCAGTGAAAGGGAAGAGAGAGCATTGATACTTGTTGAAAAGGCATAATAATAATAGTGTATCTCAAACCATGAAAGCATCCCTTTGTCTCCTTGACATTTATTTTTATTCTGGTTAAAGGGAGCCCTCTAATTTTTGTTACACAATTCCCCTTATTTAGTCACAGATTAAATATGTGTTTCCCTGTTTACTAAGAATACCATCTATGCTAATGGAATTACAAACAAATATTTAAAATCTTCTATGGTAATAATATTTTATTTACAGTGTGCTAAATTTTGACCAGCATCTTTTCCAATATTTCTCATAAGCTCCTAAGAAATCTGCTGCATGAAATATGAAGTAATAACTAAATTTCCCTGCATATAATTTTCTCAGATATTTAAAAAAAAAAATGGAGCCTGACAGTGCTCCCCTCTGATCTGAAAGAGCATGAGATCTTTGGGAAAGGTAGACAGTAGGTTTGCACATAATTTTTCTTGTCTCTTTGTCACTGGTATTTTCACTGATGGGTAAGTAACAAGGCCCACAGAGATAGTCACACTCTGATTCGACAATACCACTCTTGGGATTATATCTTGGGGACATTCCACTAAATAAAGAGTTCTAGATATAGGGGAGAAAGAATGAGATTTGGAGTCAGATAGATATGAATTTCAAATCCTGGGTCTGCCACAGGCTCACTGAGTGCCCTTGGGGAAGTATTTTACCTCAACGAGACTCAAGTGCCCTCATTTGTAAAACAGACTTGAGAGTATCCACCCTGAACAGTGATTGGGAGCCTTATAAATCATACGTGTTAAGTGTCTGGTCTATGCCTCATGTATCTATCAGAGCTCTCGGCATGGGCTACTTCTCAGGGGCAGCAGCATCTATAAAGCAAAACCTCGGAAACAATCCGTAGGCCCCCGATTAGAAATAGGAGCTAGTAAATTCTATATGACCAAATTAGGTATATCAACAGAATTATATATGATGTAATCATGAAAATTTTGATTTTTAAAACTGACTTATGGAGGAACTTTTATGATACACAAATAAGAGTATTATGAATAGCAGAGGTAGAATTATGGGCTGCATAATATACTATCATTATGTGAAGTGTACGTGTACATGTATGAAGAAGGTAATTTGCCAAGTCAAAATAGTATGGGTTGTGCGCTCGTAAGTGATTTCTGTATTAATATGGAACACCTCCTTTCAGGCATATTACTGTCTTTTCAATTAAAAAAGATAATGAAAGGAAAGAATATAGAGGTTGGAATGGTGAAGTGAGCCCCTTCTGGAGTCTACAGCAACTAGAATGCATCCCTAAGTCCCTCTTTCTCTTTTACTTAAGAATACTCATTCACCCAAGCTCTAGCAGACACTAAAATGTAGTTCTGCTAACACTTTTGAACATTTCCTTTATGTCCCTGGAGCAGTGCTGCTTCAAGTGAGAAACAGAAAAGAATTTGTAAGAAAGAATCCATGTGTGAAAGAATTCCCGTTTATGTACCAAGGAGATAGAAGAAGTGGAAGAGAAGTGGAACAGCGAAAGCAATTTGTAAGGTTGCTTAAAAGGTGTGGTTTGCATTTGGAATGGATTTTCTTTCGAATTTCGAATTTAGACCTTAGATACCCTGGCATATGGGAAGAACAGCTGTAAGTCCACATTCTCGTGTTTTCCATAGGACTAAAAAGTTCATTATAGCCTCAAACTAATGATCACAGGAACAAAGAGACACATGATTTTCTAGCTGAGCTTTTTTAAGTAGCAGGAGAGCCGTTCATAGAGTGCCAGGTTCAGGGCTGACAACCCAGGAAGGGGTGAGGAAGACAGATAAGAAGGCATTGACAGAGGCAGCTGGGTAAGTCTCACAGTGAATGCTGACATGTTCTCCTCTCAACATTCTAGCTAAACTGGCCGGCATCCAGGTACTGTTATCTACTCTGGCAAGGACAGGCCGCATTTCACTTCATGCAAAAAGTATGTCAAGCAGAAGAAGTCAGTAATAGTCAAAGAAAAGTGCTTGATGCTTTTTTTTTAAACAGAATTCTTATCACGACTGCTCTGCCTCTAACCATGAGGTGATTCTTCATGTACATGAGGAGTGTCAGTTAATTTGTTGTTGTTGTTGTTGTTGCTCTTTTAAAACAGAAGAATATATATTTTAAAAGACTGAAACTATAGACTGAAATCCTCTCCTGTTGGTTTTAGTGAAAATTCCATCTCATTCATTGTTAGGGTCCTCTCCCTAGGCCAGCATCCCACCACACTCCAGTGCACTTACAGGCAATAATCAAAACAAGGATGCAGTGTTAGACCTTGGTCAAGTATGGCTGCCACTAGCATTCTCACTGACAAGCCAAAGTGGTCTCTTGAAATTTGGTGGCCCTGTGCTTCTTTATGGTAATGAATGGGCCATATCTTTGGACTGTGCTTTTGCCTCCCTCGTTTACCCAGAGATTCATCTCTGAGATCTCATTGCTCTCTGACATGTAGCGAAGTTCCCATTGCAATGGTGGCCACAGACTTCTCCCTTTCCCCAAATCCCTGGGCAAATTACTTTCAAGTCAGAGGGAACTTCTGCTCCACTTCAACCTTTCCCATTCCCTTGGCCTCTTCTTCAGAAGGTTTAGGCTTTTGTAAAACAGAAACCAGCAGGACTTACAGGCTCTGCCTAATGTGTGGGCTTTATATATCTCCAGAGGCAACAAAACATGGAGGCTACTAGAATAGAGAAAAGGAAAAGAAAATACAGAGAGAGAGTGGGGGAGAGAAAGAGAGAGTGAGATATATATATAGATAGATAGATAGATAGATAGAGAGAGAGAGAGAGAGAGAAATAGTATTATCCATTAAGGTGCACACCTTCATGGCCCACGACAAAGAACAAAGAAGTTGTGTGTGTGTGTGTGTGTGTGTGTTTGTGAGTGCTTGTATGGTTGTTATTGCTATGCGAAAATGAAAGCATGGAGGCGTAGAGTCATGGAGCCAGGGAGAGATTGAAGCAAAAGTGAATCAATAACTGCAAGATCACCAGGTTGAGTGGAGTAATGATTTGAGTTGCCTGATACAGGCCCTGGGCACTCCTATGCGAGGTCAGCTCTAGACATCACTGTTTCATAAATCAATAACTGTTTCAAGTTTATTTGTTCTGACTTTGTTTTAAGAGAAAAGAATGCCATACCTTGTTTGTGGTGATGTTCATTAGATGATGTGCTTGTATTTGGATGTGGCATGAGATTTTATTTGAGTGACATAAAATCTTTGTGCATTTTAAAATAATGGATGAAATTATTAATAGCATTAATTGTAACTTTTTAAAATCATTTACACCTTCATTTTGACTTTGGCCCTCTAGATTAGCTGGTTTGGGAAGCTTATTAACAGGGCCCAGATCACAGGCATGAATTTCTTGGGACCTGGCTGACCTGACTCCATTTCATGATTATAGATTGTACTTCTAACCCCAACCTGCCAGTTTTAATTGAATTTTTCTGGTCTCAAGGGGTATTTTGTAAGAGTGTGTGAACAAATCAATGGAAATCGATTTCCTATTAGAAAAAAACTCAAATATCATGACCTACATCTCATGAGTAGCTGGCACCTTTGCATATGGAAGACATAATTAATTCATTCATTTTCAAGTGTAGCTGTCTACATGGATGTCAAGATTAAACAAATTTACATTAAAAACATTGTTTACTCTTGACAGATCAGTAGACTGAAGTCTACATCTGCAGGCAGGAAGTTTATTGCTCTTGAATGATATCCAATTAAGCTTTTCAACATTTTCCAAGAGCATTAAAGAAAGGAGAAAAAAATATGTATGTATTCTCCTGCTAGTGATTCTTTACAACTAACCGGGTAACTTATAGAATTATCTTCACCATTGGTAATACAATCTATTTAAAGTAATAAAGAAGGCCCATTTTGTCTGTCAAACCATGCAGATACTGTTATGAATTGGAGTAGATGTGTCAGAAATAGTAATGGGGAACTGCAGTGTTAGAGGCTCAAGTCATGTAAGTTGTCATCTGCTGCTCTTTTATTCTGGCCTTGACTAACCTTTTAATTTTTTTTTCGATAATCATAATGCTTATGTTTTTGTCTTATTTTACTTCCAATGTCTGTGTAGATTTTCTTCCCAGATTAATGCTGATATTTGAAACCTATTCCCATCTTTCTTACTTTTTTGCTGATTTCTTTTTTGGATTGTAATATCATTTTAGGCTGAATCAAGATTGTGTGGGAAAGGCAACTGAGTTTAAGATGTAGATGTCACGAGCATGTTTTTAACTTTTCTGAGCCTGTTAAAAATGAGATCAGATAAGCACATTGTATAAACTAATGCCACGTTAGCAAGTAGCACATAGTAAAAGTAAGTGTGGTTGTGATTACTTATTTTGATCATCAGACATTGAGGGGTCTGGTCCAGTTGCCTTTCAGCTACCTCACTATTGCTGACTTTAATGAGCAAGCTATTGAGAATTATAATGATACCTGATAGCTATGTCATTTCATGTTGCAACACATCATAAAGCAGTAAATAAGTACAGTTAAGATCCCATGTGAAATACATTAAAATGATTATAAATCCCATACTTTGGAAGATAGTAACATTGTATTGAAGATACTATATCTATTGTATTATGGAACTCTAAACCCAGTTGGTAAAATATACTTGTGGCATCCTAGAAATATTCTGTCCATCATTGAGTCATTCACCTGTTGATCACTGTAAGTGAACAGACATTGGGAGCAAAGAAATAATAAGCTCTAGTTTAAGAAAGTACATAGGGGAGGCACGTAATTACAGTGCAGTGTAATTACAGTTGATCCTTGAACAACATGGGTTTGAGCTATATGGGTCCACTTATACACAATTGTTTTTAATAAATACCGTAGAGTACTGTAAATGTATTTTCTCCTCCTTATGATTTCCTTAGTAACATTTTCATTTCTCTCTCTATTATAAGAATTCAATATATAATACATATACTATAAAAAATATGTGTTAAGCTACTATTTATGTTACATAGTAAGGCTTCCAGTCAACAGTGGGCTATTAGTGGGAATCAAAAGTTGTATGTGGATTTTTTACTGCGGGCCGGGGGTGGTCAGCACCCTTAACCCCTGTGCTGTTCAAGGGTCAGCTGTTTTGTATTTAGTATAAAATAATTGGATACATGTAAAATTTCATTGTAACCATTGTCATAATAGTGACAATAAAGCGTTGCCTAAAAGCCGTTAGATATGATGACCAGTTAATCACTGGTGACTTTCAATACAGCGATTTCTGTGGAACAGCTCCTGTAATGCTATTTTTTTCTTATTGTAAAGCCTAAAGAGATACATATTTTATTGAGGAATTCACAAAATGTATGGAAAATGGAGCTGAGGCTACTTTTTCATGAATGTGCTTGAGTTTGATCAGATTACAATATAGAATGAATATTTCAGTTTATGCCCAAAGGATATCCTAGTCTTGTGAGGTTGAGACCTCATTGCCTCCTAGAGAATGCTAAGAACAAATCAGATTTAATCAGCATAATTTTTTTGAAGTTAAGAGCAAATGAAATGTTCTGGATGTTTTCAAGGATTGGACCAAACTGTCAAAGGAAGCAGAGAGCAGGAAAGCAGACTTATTTTGTGACAATTTAGGTGCTGTTTTTTTTTTCCCCCAGCTTCAGTCTACAATTATAGAATAAGCTGATTTTTAGCATGCCACTTAATTAAATAAGATTAACTTAGAAAGGGAAGAAGATACACATTACTTAAAAACTAGTTCTAGCAAACAAATCTGAGTAAGTGCACTCCAAAGGAAATTTGAGAATCTACATGACAGAAACTTAGAGATGAAAGACCTAATTTGCAGAACCAGATACTGCTTCAGTATATGAGGAGGATATTCATGGATTTTATCATAAAGGAAGATTATAAGGAGGGAATAATCTTCTGGATTATTTTATTTTTTCCTGGGTTGATACTTTATCATGACTATTGGAGTTTGTTCCACCTGGAATTAAATGAACTGTGTAACTATGGACAAACTTTGTGAGGCTTAGCTGCCTCTTTTGTAAAAATGGGAACATTAAAATATATAAAATATGATACGTGATGGTGATTGGCATAAGACTAAGCACAAAGTCAATATTAATTTAATATTAGTTTAACGTTACTTCAATTTCTTATATAGACATTGGTGCTTCACCTCTTAAGAAGATAACAAGAGCTAGAACATAAATTGAATACAAAAGCAATTTTATGTAAAATTTTTAAAAAGTAAACATATCTTTTTAACCTCTAGATTTTTCTAAGCCCTGACCTAAAATGCCAGTCCTGAGTTCTCTACTGATGGTTAGGTCAGTTGCTCCCTATTAAAAAAGATGTTCAGACCAAAAGTAAGGCAGAAATGGTGGGATACCTGAGGGCCTTCAACTTGTTCAAGAAACCTCATCTCTATGACAGGTTGAAATATTATCATCTGAAGTCAGGAAGGAAGCACTCTAATATTCTCACAGAGCAACCTCTTGTTCTTGTTTTGTCTTTGTTTTTGTTTTTTGGTCTCTTATCTCAATTTATCTTTGGTGAATGACAGGGGATTTTAAATCAACAGACTATGGTTCCAATCCTTTCCCTTTCTTTTTTGTTTGTCCTGCAAATTAAATATAAATTTAGTCCCTTGTCTATAAAACTACAGTATGAATACCTATCTCTAAGGTTGGTTCCAGAATTAAATGAAATTATGTAAAGTGCTTGTCTTATTGGCACATAGTAAATATTCAGTCAATTATAGTAAATTTTAAAATTTCTTATTAATATAAATACATTATTACCTATCAAAATGTGGGATTTGCAATTTCTAAAATATATTTTATATGGGATCTTAACTGTACTTATTTAATGCTTTGTGATGTGTTACAAGATGAAATGACCTACTTATCGGATACATCACAGTTCTCTGTAGCTTGCTATACATCTCTAAAAATATTAGATGTCAGAATTTTTAAAATTTATAGAATGATAACTTCTTCTAGTTCATTTCTAGTTTTCACTGATTATATCAGTTTTCCATTGCTGCTATAACAAATCACCACAAACTTAGAAGCTTAAAACAACATAAGTTTATTATCGTACAGTTTGGAGATCAGAAGTCCAAATATCAAGGTGTTGGCAGGGTCGCACTCCGTTTGCAGACTCTTAGTGGAGGATGTATTTCCTTGCCTTTTCCATGTTCTAGAGGCTGTCTGCATTCCTTGGCTTGTGAACCCTTCTTCCGTCTTCAAAACCAGTGGTCTAGCATCTTCATATTCCATTTTCTCTTCTGACCTTTGCCTGCTTCATCATATCTCCTCTGATTCCCATTCTCCTGATTCCTCCTTTCCCTGACAAGGACCCCTGTGATTTTACTTTGTCCATCCACATAATCCAGGATAATCTCCCCATCTCAAAATCCTTAATTTAATCATATCTGTAAGATCTCCTTTGTCAGTTAAGGCTATGTTTTCAAGATTCTGGAGATTAGGACATGGATGTCTTAGGGAGCCATTATTTTGTCTACCGCAGTGAATTTAAAGGAAAGATATTTATTCCTTAAGGTCATGAAGGACATAATATGGAAAAGGCTCAAGTTTAAGGTTCATATTTTCCTTTCCAAGTGTAAATCAAAAGAGATATAGCAGAAGAAACTTTCATTGGATTTTTACCCTATGACAGAATTGTGCAAGGTAATTTACATAATTTCATTAAGTTATTTCAGCCACACCCACTTTATTAGTTAGTTTGCTTTACCCTATTTCATAGAGGAGGAAACAGGAATTCTTAATCTCAGGAAACAAACTGAGGGTTGCTGGAGTGAGGGGGGTGGGAGGGTTGGGGTGGCTGGATGATAGACATTGAGGAGGGTATGTGCTATGGTGAGCGCTGTGAATTGTGTAAGACTGTTGAATCACAGACCTGTACCTCTGAAACAAATAATACATTATATGTTAAAAAAAATAGAAGATAGTAGGAAGGGAAAAATGAAGGGGGGTGGGCTTGAAACCAGAGGGGGAGACGAACCATGAGAGACGATGGACTCTGAGAAACAAACTGAGGGTTCTAGAGGGGAGGGGGGGGGGAGGGATGGGTTAGCCTGGTGATGGGTATTAAAGAGGGCATGTATTGAATGGAGCACTGGGTGTTATATGCAAACAATGAATCATGGAACACTACATCAAAAACTAATGATGTAATGTATGGTGATTAACATAACATAATAAAATAAAATTTTTAAAAATTAAAAAAAAAGAAGAAACAGGATTTATAGGGTAATTTGTCCAAAGTCACTCTAATAGTGGGAGAATCAAGAATTTAGAACAAGCCTAGCCATTTTTAAAGTTTACATTCTTAACTAGATCATGCTCCACCTATAACTCACTAGAAAGATTTAAGGGGATTCCTAAAATATAAATAAAGTCTTTAGAGTTTCCTATCTTGTTTTACATGGCTAATCACTTATCTCTTTCACCTGTGATTTTATCTTTTCCTAAACTAAAAATGGAAAACATGCAAACAAAATATTATTCTATTACATATATAGCTGTTAAATATGAATAGTTTTGCTAAAAAGACTAATTTTTACTTCATAACAGCTAATTGATACTTTTTACTAAGATATGCATAAATCATGGAAGATAGTCAATCAAAATTAAAAATGTGAATGTAGATGCTGAAGAGCTTTGTAACTTTATATAATCAAACAAATATAGTGAGATGCTATTAATTTTTTAAGGTTTTGTAGAGGGATCCTAGATTGCAAACTGCCCAGAGTAGAGATGAGACATTGAGAAAAGAGACTTTGGCAGTTTCAGTGTTGAACTTCCTGTCTGAAAAGAGAGGCTAAATACAAGTATATCAAGGGAAAATGGAAATAAAATAAAATACTGAATTATTACTAATGGTTTTCTTTTTTTTGGCTTTTAAAAAATTACTTTTATTAGGACTTTTTTTTTTTAGAGCAGTTTAAGGTTCACAGCAAAATTAAGTGGAAGGGACAGAGATTTCCCATATAAATACACATGGCCGCCCCTTTATCAAAAAAAAAAAGTTTATCAATAAAACCAAAAGGCGATTTTTTTGCAAAGATCAACCATTTTTAAAACTTTGAGAAGTATCATTTCAAAATAAAATGTAAATAAACAATGTCATAAATGAAGTAGAAACAGATAAGTTTAAACATTTATAAAAGATGCTATTTTACTTATCTAGATAAAAATAAAAATTCTCAAAACTGGCTCAAGAAAAAATAGATATAAATAGATTTAGAAGAAATTGAAATGTCAGTCATAGAACTAACTTAAAAATTATAGAAGACCAGGTGGATTTACAGATGAATTCCATATACTTTCAAGGGACAAATTATTCTAAATTTATACAAATTATTTCAAAATTTATAATAAATGAAGGAATTCAATTTGGAAAGACTACAAACTGTAGGATTCCACTTATATGACATCCTGGGAAAGGCAAAACAATGGATAGTAAGAAAGTCAGTGGTTCTCAGGAGTTGTGGAGGAGGAAGGATGAAGAGGAGGAGCACAGAGGACTTTCAGGGCAGTGAAAATTCTCTGTACGATACCATCATGATGGATACATGTCACTGTGCATTTGTCCAAACCCATACAATGAACAACACCAAGAGTGAACCCTAAGGTAAATTATGGATTTTAGGAGATTATGATGTGTCAGCACAGATTCATCAGCAGTGACAAGTGTACCTCTCTGGTGGGGAATGTTGATTACTAATGGTTTTCAATGCCCTACTCTACCTATGTAGTAACCTAGTCTACTAATATTTTTTTTTAAATGCCAAATGAATGACCCTTTGAATTGAATAATTCATTACTTCCTAAAGCAAGCATATTAGAAAGATAGTGAAATATAAATATTATTTCACCATTGAGAGTACTCATATGATAATGAGAAGTATGATTAGTCTAAGTTAGAGTTGAAAACTCTAACCTTATGTTCCTTTCAGATTTGGGCTAAATGTATCTTTGATACAAGAAACTAGAAGGTGCAGTCTAGTAGAAAGGCTATCCAATGTAACTGGTGTAGATTGTTCCTGGTTGAAGGAGCAGCTCTACCATAACACCCAACAGCCTACTGATTTGGCTACTTTCATTCTCAGCCATCCTCAAACTTCTAAGAATATCTATGTGCCATATCATGTGATATAACTCCCTCCTAAACTCAAAATATGAACCATTAGTTCATCTCACTTTCTCAAAGATTTGCCAATCTCAAGCCCAAGCTGTAGGTTTTAAACTGTTAACAAATTCATTTAAAAGCAACCTAAATGAAAGAGGAAAGATTATTGAGAAAAGGAAGAATTAAGTGCTCCAGGCCTCCCAACTTTTTAAATTATTAGTTTGTTTTGAATAAGAGAGAGAGAGAGAGAGAGAGAGAGAAATGGAAGGAGGGAGAAATGTCTGAAAATCATTGTCCTAGCACTTTATACCTGGTTGACAAATGTATAAACATGTTTAAAATTAGAAGCTTGTAGTTTCACATATTGAATTATAAACTCAAGGAACATTATATAAAAATGAATTGAGTTTCAGCATATGTGTTTCAATTTCAAGATCTATTGTTGACTCATTTTTCAACAAGATGCTTTCAAGTTTTGAGAATTTAAATGAGTTCAACCTGAAAAATCCTCCAAAGCAACTTGGAATTCATATAGAGTTCATACCAACAGATTTCATTTCAATTCGATGCTTACTGTATATACAGTAGAAAATAATGCAGTTGACTTTAGTAATCTATTGTTTTGTTTGTAGTGATTTATTTTTTTCTGTGTTCAAGTTCAGTTGATACTGGGAATACATTTGGAGACGTTTAAAATGGTTTTCTTTCATCAGTCTAAAGGCTTAGTTTCTTTTGTTTTGATTGTGATCAAATCTCATTTATTTTACTCTAGGAAATAATCATTGTTCAGCAACTCAAATTTAATTGAATTTATAAATATGTGTTTTCAGTTCACTTAAGAGATTATCAAAGTGTTTTTCCAATAGGATTGTATTATCCTCATTGAAGGAAGCAATTAAAGTGTATATGAATTTTATGATCTGTCCCAAATCATACAATAAGTGACTATCAAAATGAGAAAAGAAACTGAAGACTCTTAGCAAGTAGTATGTATTCTCACCATGGTGTTTCTTCATATATATATATATATATATATATACTGACAATACAAGAATCAGAAATTGACATCATGATGAATTATGTGCTGTTGATCATTACTAATTATAGTAGTTGGGGTTATTTGAATCATTTGAGTGACTGAAACAAACCCTTAGGTCATTACTATTCTTACTTGACACTTTTTTTTTATCCTAATCAGAACATCTTCCCCTGTGCCATTCTGAATGCATTATACCAACAGCTACAGCAAGGCCAAGTTCAAGGCCTTGGCAACCAGGGTGGTGCTACCCACTTCCTAGTCTTCTTGAAAATGTCTTGGTAGAGATGTTCCTTGATTATTTGCTAAATTTATCACTTACAAAATAATGTTGTAAGGAAACAGCCACATTGATCCAAGTGAATACAACCAGAAATCTTTAGGGAAAAATACAGAAATGGATTTTCTTTCTGACTTGGAATATAAACTAAGTTGTATAAAGAACTAAATATTTATGTTTTTTATATTTTTGATCAATTTTCATTAAGAAACTCTTTTTGGACTTCAAATGGAAAGGTTCAAGCAAATGTAGGTTGTCAAGTGTGATAGAAGAAAAAATATAAATATAGTTCAGGCAATATGCCTCCAGTTGCATGTTTTTTAAAACAAATTCTAAGAGAATTATTTAATCATTTGTTTGCACGACATCTTCAAGTGAGTGATTTAAAGTACATGGCCTAAAGTTTTGGAGGAATTGTCTCCTGGAAGAATACAATAATTTTAGATTTTAAGGGGGAATTGGGCACTCAGGGGAGAATTTGATGGCTTGTTAGACATATGTTTGTGAGAGGTAGATGTGGAATGACTAAGTAATGAGGCAATGATTTCAATACAAGTCATTGTCTTCAGATAAAAACAAAAACACATTGAATTGGCAACATGTGCTAATCAAATATATATCAAGCGGCCAGCAAATTATATTAAGTAAGCTTTTTAAATAATTTAATTAATGTTTTAATTTTTGTCTAATATTACTTCAAATGATAAAATAGCTCAATATGAAGAAAAGAAAAATAAAACCTATTTTCAAAACTCTTCCTTTAAACAATATAATCAAGATAATAAAATAATAAAACACCCAAATAAAATGATATTTTGATAAAAATTTCTAGATAGCCAATCAATCCTGGAGGCCAATGGGCTACAGGCCAGTACATCAAAGGTCACACACTTGAGGCCCACAGATACAATGTTTGCACAGCCAACACTGTGCCTGTTCTGATTATTGATTGCTGCATAACAACCCAACTCAAAATGTAGTAGCTTACACAACAATTAATTTTTGAGCTGTCTCATGGTTCTGTGATTGACTTGGGCTCAATGGGTGGTTCTCATTGGGTCTCATGGGTTTTCAGTCAGATGGTCTCTGTGGTTCTAGTTCTGTGAACGCTTGAGTGGGATTAATATCCAAGATGGCCCTTCCCTCAGATCAGATGCCTCTGTGATCTGTGAGGCCACTCTGGCAGAGCAGCCTGGATTTCTTTTTCATTCTTTTATTTTTTATTGTTATGTTAATCACCATACATCACATCATTAGTTTTTGATGTAGTGTTCCATGATTCATTTTTTGTGTATAACACCCAGTGCTCCATGCAGAACGTGCCCTCTTTAATACCCATCACCAGGCTAACCCATCCTCCCACCCCCCTCCCCTCTAGAACCGTCAGTTTGTTTTTCAGAGTCCATAGTCTCTCATGGTTCATCTCCCCCTCCGATTTCCCCCCTTCATTCTTCCCCTCCTCCTAGCTTCTTCTTCTTTTTTTGTTTTTAACATATAATGTGTTATTTGCTTCAGAGGTACAGGTCTGTGATTCATCAGTCTTACACAATTCACAGCACTCACCATAGCATATACCTTCCCCAATGTCTATCACCCAGCCACCCCATCCCTCCCACACCCCCACCACTCCAGCAACCCTCAGTTTGTTTCCTGAGATTAAGAATTCCTCATATCAGTGAGGTCATATGATACATGTCTTTCTCTGATTGACTTATTTCGCTCAGCATAACACTCTCCCCAGTTCCATCCACGTCGTTGCAAATTGAATTTCTTAACAGGAGCCAGAAAGCAGAGGTTCCAAGTCCTGTTTAGGTCCAGCTATGTAATTTGTGAAGGCCAGTACAAAATAAAAATGTGGGCCCCACATTCTACCATCATTATAAATTTCAAGATGATGAGAGCACAGCAGTAAGTCAAACACGAGGCCCTCTGAAGCACAGGTCCTTTGTAAGGGTACCATTCACATGCTCCTGAAGTGGACCTTGGCTCTGTGAAAAGATATGCCCGCTGCTGACTCAGTGTCCCTTGTACCAACTCTCTGTGGGGTATGTCATGTACAGATAGGGCATAAAGAATTTATAGTGGCCATCTTGGAAGAAAGCAAACATAGTCCTTTAAAAGAAATGGAATTAGTGGCTGATATTGAAAAGCAGATGATTTTACATTTTTAAAATAGTCCATATTTCTGTCTCCCATTAAACAGTGGGAAGCTCTGGGAACAATTATTCGTAGCTGAGAAATGGGTAGCTCTTTCAGACAGATCATGAAAGCTACATTCCCCACACTCAGTACCTGACACCCTTCATACTTAAGTTACCTGACTGGCCAGTACAGGCATTTGGGTTTGAGACCTTTTTGTGTTACCAGCATAAAGTGTTGTTTTATTTTTTTGATGATGTAAATATATATTCTGATAACTACTGTATAAAATCATATGCATACTATTATAATTTTTGTATATTTTAAATTTTGATTTTGTACATCTCTTTTTCCTTTTGATTTCACATTGTTTTCCTCTTAAGATAAACTATGGATTTAATTCAGTAAAAATACAGTATGATTTACTTAGACAAAACATGAATAAACTACAAAGCCTTGTATTATCTAGCAAGGGCTCATTCATACTTAATTTCATATAATAAATTTTATCACAGTGGCATAGATTTTATCTAATTATTTTAATTATGGCTGGTCTTGTTTATGGATATTAACCAATAACAATATAATAAAAGAGGCAAATGAGCAAGAGAAAAAATTCTGACCATTAAACATCTTACAAATCATATTTTACGTCTGTAGAATATGTGGTGAGATAATTAAAAGAGACCAGGATTTGGTTATATTAAAGCCAGGGTTACTATGTTAAATAATCTTTGTTAGTGCCAACAGTTATTTATGAAGATTTTTTTTAAAGATTTTATTTATTTATTTTGAGAGAGAGAGAATGAGAGAGAGCACGAGAAGGAAGAAGGTCAGAGGGAGAAGCAGACTCCCCACTGAGCAGGGAGCCCAATGTGGGACTCGATCCCAGGACTTCAGGATCATGACCTGAGCCGAAGGCAGTCGCTTAGCCAACTGAGCCACCCAGGCGCCCCATTTATGAAGATTTCTTGCCATAATTAATTTAGCAATTATATTCTCTCTATTTTTTATGTATTTAATTGTACCTTCAAAATAATATTTCTGTGTATATGTTAAGGAGCTGCATATATTTCTCTAAACATTTAACAATATGGAAGCACAATACTTTCCTTTTGTAACTTTCAACTAACTATAATTCCCACATGAATATTAAAATTGAAAATGCATGGGGCGCCTGGGTGGCTCAGTCGTTAAGCGTCTGCCTTCGGCTCGGGTCATGGTCCCAGGGTCCTGGGATCGAGCCCCGCATCGGGCTCCCTGCTCCATGGGAGGCCTGCTTCTCCCTCTACCACTCCCCCTGCTTGTGTTCCCTCTCTTGCTGTCTCTCTCTGTCAAATAAATAAATAAAATCTAAAAAATAAAATAAATAAAATAAAATAAAATAAAATTGAAAATGCAGTTCAATTCAAGTTGATAAGAAAATTAAACATCTTACAAATACTACATCATTCACTTTAAAACCAATCAACTCACAATTTAGTTGCTATGGTTAATTATTTCTCAACAAATTTTCATATATAATGTTGACTTTATTAAGAAATAAAGCTCAAATTTAAAAAAGAGCCCTTTCTCTTCATGCATCCAAACATTTATTTACATTCTAAAATTGAGAAGTTATTCTAGGAAACAGATAAAGACATTAAACATTATGTTTCATAAAAGTTACTATACTTTCATAGAATTATTTAAAATGTCATCCCAAGTGGGCATTGGTCAAATTTTTCCAAGCTGGTTTATTTATATCAATTTTGCACACTTCTTTAAGAGCTATAGAGTTTCTTCTCAGAAGAGGGAAGATGGCAGATTTGGGGTAAAGTAATTAGGGAAAAAAAAGATGCTGAAAGTTCTTTACTGGAAACAACTAACCACATTTTGCTTTATTTTCTAATACTGTGCATCTTCACTGGCAATCAATTGCATTGACCAATAAATGATCTTGTTATGGGAGAGTGGTAAGTGTATAGTCACAGAAGACTGCTTGGGGTTAAATACCATGAGCAAGTCACTTAGCCTCTTCATTCCTCAGTTCTCTCATCTGTAAAATGGAAAGAGTAAGGGTGCCTACCTCAGAAGACTTTAACCAAGTCAATAGATTTAAATAAGTTAATGTATGGAAAGGTTTTGCTACAATGACTGGCACATAATAGGTGTTACATAATTGTTGGCTGTTGTCACCTTTTGTCATTATCATGGTGTCCCATACATTTTGGGTTTTTTTTTCCAATGGAGTCTTACCTAAAAAGCTAAAAGACAAGATTGATGTTCTAATGCAGTATTTTCAAAACTTATTTCACCCTACTTTAAAAATTTAACTATATGGATCTTAGAAATGAAGAGGAAAAGGAGGCTGGAGATGGAAAAAAGTCAGTTCACAGCTGTGGTTGCTAGGGTCTGTGAGAGAAGGCAGACAAGAGGACAGGTGGTAGAGATTGGACTCTTTTGCAGAGGGTCCTGCCGGATGGTGACTCTGTTCTTCAAACTAAACTGGGAAATCTATGGAACTTCAAGATTTCCTGGAGGCTTCAGAATCAACACTTCTAAAGGAATCAACATCTGTCTGCATCCCGAATGTCCATATATGACCCTAAGATGGATTGGCTTGAGAATGCGCTTGCTGTAGAAATTTTGTACTGTGCGCCTTTTCTTCTTTACACCTGCACTTCATAAAGAATGGCATCCTTCTCTCACTCCCTAAAAATCTCAGGGATAGGTTAAACATGTTCCAAGATGAAGCAATCTTGAGGAAACATTTTTAAAGTTTTCTGAGTGATATATGATATAATCTCCCTCTTCTAGCTCCTGAAATCTTCAGTATACATCTGATAAATGAATGAAAACAAAAAAAAATCTCCAGTCACACAACAAAGAAAATTTAGGATATTGGTAATTGTATTGAGAAACAAGATGGCTGAATAAAAAAACTCCTTTATAAGTCAGTTAATTTCCAGTTCTTTCTTTTCAATAAAATTGAAGGTGATGTTAATTGAGTTGTCAGCTGAGAGATCATTAACAGTAATTTTTTATTATAGATTACAGTGTGATTTCTGGCACATAATTTGGAAGGAGTTCAAAGAACTGAATGATATTTTATAACAAAACTCCTTAGATTCTCATTTTCTTGTATATGTGAATTAGTTTTCTCAGGACTGACATATATAAAAATAAAAACAAATAATTAAATTGATGTTGAATACTGTCTTACTATAGCAATAAAAATAGATATGAATTCAAATGAAAATTCAGATATGAATACAAGAACTAATTGAGAAAGGTCATTTATCTCATTAAGAAATGAATTTCTAACACATTTTTTAATTTTTATGTTTAGTAATTTTCAAAACATATTTATTTATTTTGATCAAATATATACTAATAAAATAATACCAAATACTAAAAGCTAAATCTTGAAGAAAAATATTAACACTCAGATTCTCATGATCACAGAAATTTTTTTAAGTTTTTATTTATATACATATTTTGGCAGAAATTTATGAGAGGATGATCGACACAGATCTTTCAAATTAAAAAAAAAATTATTCCATTAAAATACAGTGTTGTGGGAGAGGTGAAATAAAAGTTCAAAGAGAAAAAAGAACAAGGCACAATATTTTAACTGCTTAAGAAAAACTTGTTGATGTATTTTACTTTGTAATATATGTGGTGCTTATTAATGAGGTGACATTTGTAATCAACTGGGTACAAATAAAAAGTTAAAAACAAATTTTCACCTGCCAATATTTATGGTATATTGGGAATTATATGTTTTCAAATGTTAAATTTATGAAGAAACATTTTAGATGCTAAATGTATGAAAGTACATACTTTTTAAAATATTCTTTTGGAAGGTGTATGGGTGAAAATCCTTAAGAATCACTGACATGAAAACTTCCAAGGAATCATCTGGTTCAAATATGACATGATTATTTTGAAAATGAAATATTCACTCCATGTGTTTCATAAAATTTTATTTGGAATCTTATATAGAATTGCTTTAGAAATATTTAGTGTTATGATCTTTATAAACCTATTTTGTAGCACCTGAGTGGCTCAGTTGGTTAAACATCTGACTCTTGATTTCGGTTCAGGTCATGATCTCGGGGTTGTGCTATCAAGCCCTGAGGAGGGCTCTGCACTGGGTATGAAGCCTGCTTAAGACCCTCTCCCTCTCCCTCTGCCTGTCTCTCTCTAAAACAACAACAACAGCAAAACTATTTCTAATTTTTTGTTTTTGCTTTGTGGAAATTCTCTTTGACAATTTGATATTCCTCCTAAAAATTAAAAAAGAAATAAGACCACACAGCACATTGAAATACACAAAAGGCCAGACCTTTGGAAGTTTTTTGGGAGGGTGGTAGGGGTGAGGAGAAAGCCAAGGATATTAATTACAACACTATTTAGTGTACTACAAAATTCCCTTTTGTAAATGTTAATAATATAATCCATTTTAAGTACTTAATTAAAAAGTGACATTTTAGAAAGCTGTACATGGATAATAAAAGTAAGCCACTGAGGTTCTTTGAGGGATGTTGGTATTTTGATGTGAGTTTTGGACTAACAGTATTTTGAAGAAAAAAAATAGTTCATTTAAAAAATTCAGAGTAAGAACTCCATGATTGACAAAATAGGTCAATGCATTTGAGAATAAAGAGAGAAATTTCTGAGGCAGCTGCTCTTTATTTCCCCAATTCAGAATAATTAAAAAAGGTATCTACCGGACCAAATGTTGAGTAGTAACAACTATTACTGACCAAATGTTTTCTTTAGCTGTCTGCCTCACAGAACCACCATGCCACTTGCTGGCAACTGAAGACTAGATGACTTACAGTCCCATTTCAGGATGCAGAACAAAAGATATGGAGAACCTGCTTCCAGAGTAAAGCCCATCAGCACGATGGGGGGGGAGATATATTCATAAATATATTCTAAAGAGACAAATCTGAAATATTTCTATCTTTAAAATCTTTATTTTAGGGCACCTGGGTGGCTCAGTCGTTAAGCGTCTGCCTTCAGCTCAGGTCATGATCCCAGGGTCCTGGGATCAAGCCCCGCATCAGGCTCCCTGCTCGGCGGGAAGCCTGCTTCTCCCTCTGCCACTCCCCCTGCTTGTGTTCCCTCTCTCCCTGTCTCTGTCTCTCTGTCAAATAAATAAGATCTTTAAAAAAATAAAAAATAAAATCTTTATTTTAAAATATATCACAGACATAAAAAGGTGAAAAATATATATTCATAGTTCATGTAATAATAAATGAGCACCCAGGTTAAGAAGTAGAACATTACAGTACCTTTAAAAATGTATTTCTTTTTTTAAAAATAGCATCTGTGTCATTGTTCTGATTTCTCCCATTCAACTTAGGATGCAAAAATTTTCTGAAATTATAAGTGTCATTCAAAACTTCTTTAGCTGTCAGTCATTCTTATTTTAGTGCTGTCATTTTCATTAGAATCATGCTGTACTAAAATCTCTAAGATCTTACTATAATATAATTCCATTTAAGAAAAATTTCAAGTGACTGTGCAGTGAAATATCTCTAAATCTTCAGGTCTAAAGACTTTTTTCAAAGTATAATTTCATTCTTTAAATGGTGTGGGTTTTTTTGTTTATTTGTTTTCAGGTTATCTATGAATAAACAAGGAACTGTGTCATAAAAGATGACTATTCTATCTACAAAAGAGTTATCTCTGCATTCTGGAAAAGATATTTTAATTTTACTAATTGTAACTTAAGTATACTTGAAGCCTCAGAAAAAGGCTATGTTCCCAACTCTAGTTTCCCTAGATAATACTACTTTATTTCAATCACTTTCCCTTTCTAATCCTAAAATCAAAATAACAATTTGTAGCCTCTCAGAGAATAAAGATCACCTGAGTCTGTTTTGCAGGAATTCCTACAGACTGATCCCAACCTTATTTCCCACTAAATTCTGAGAATAATCGGCTTCAAACAAACCTACCTGTTTTATATATTCACACATCTGTCATTTTCTACCAGCCATCTAGAGTCTGTCCACATAAAAACGGTTCTCTTTCTAGATTCATACACAGTAAATTTCATTTCTTTGATCACGTGAGGTTTTTATTGCCTGTACTATCTTTGGTACCTATCCTATGTTGTATCTTGTAATATTCTTTTACATCCCATAAGTATATGTGGCTACATGCTCCATGAGGTCAGGGAGCACATGCATATTAGAAGTTTTAAGAATCGGGTACCTGTGTGGCTCAGTTGGTTAAGCGACTGCCTTTGGCTCAGGTCATGATCCTGGAGTCCTGGGATCGAGTCCCGCATCGGGCTCCCTGCCCAGTGGGGAGTCTGCTTCTCCCTCTGACCCTCTTCCCTCTCATGCTCTCTCTCATTCTCTCTCTCTCAAATAAATAAATAAAATCTTAAAAAAAAAAAGAAGTTTTAAGAATCTGTGTTTGGAGGGTGGTGGAAGAAGTGCAGGATACATTATCAGTCCCAAATTTAATATAAGCCTTAACCTAGTATTACCAAGCCTTAAGGCAACCCAGTATCACCTTCAAAATGTCATTATAGCTGTACTACTATTTTATTGCCTGGTTGATTTTGGTTGGGGATAAGCAAAAAGCCAACTGAGTCTTTCTTACCACTAACCCCTTTTAACAAACTCTGGCAACTCATTTTGTTCTCCCTGTAATTAAAAAATTCCTCATAGCTTTTCCATTTTGTCAATTAATGAATTTTCTCATTTTTAGTATTTCAAGTCTAGTATAGTCTACTGTCAAAGCTGAAATAACTCATCAAATTTGAGTTCTCCCTTCTCTGTCTTTGAGCCTGACCCAAGCTCAGAAAGAAACTTATAGGGGGGTTGGGGAAACAGCTGCCACTGTACATCTCTCTCCATTCCCTGCACTACTGCTGGCTCTTCCCAACCTGGGAAAAGAGAGGAAGAATAGAAGAGGGCATGGAGTTAGAAATACCTCCCTTGGAACTAAGAGTGTTTATACATTTTTCAAGAATGGCCTCATTTTCAAGTTGGAGGAGACAATTGGGACCATTGAGGGGACCTTGGACTCCCATTCTCAATGTCCATGCCTGTACACACAGAGACACACACGTGTAAAGACACACATGTAACGTGAAAAAACAGACATGCATGTTCACATGTAGTCCTTCTGGTGTGCCACCAAGAACAGCAATGCCTTTCGTGATTCCTAGCCGGGGAACATCTGCTGAGGAGCCCTACCCCTTGTGTCCCTGTACCCTGCTTTTAGAGTGATAGGAAGAGTGGCTCCCAAGAGTTTCATACTTCTCTGAAGACCTTGTCATGTCCAGCACAGTTCCTTATACATAGGAACTATAAACCCTTTCCTGAGTCATTGAAATTCCCCAATATCCTGGGTCACACACAGATTTCTCAGAATACAAGAAGTGTAGATAGATGACTTATTTTTATTACTGTGACCAAGGAGAAGTTATTCTAAACAACTTTAATATAAAGCCAGATTTGACATCCTTAGTTATGAGTTACCTACTGTTAATCTTAAGAATTGAAGGGGCGCCTGGGTGGCTCAGTCGGTTGGGTGTCCGACTGTCGGTTTTGGCTCAGGTCATCTCATGGGTCGTGAGATGAAGCCCTACGTTGGGCTCTGTGCTCAGTGGAGAGTCTGCTCGAAAGATTCTCTCCCTCTGCCCCCCCGCCACTCTCTCAAATAAATAAATCTTTAAGAATTGGGTAGTGTTCTTTTTTCTTACATGTGGAAACTGAGAGTCAGACAGGTTAATTAATTTGCCCAGTGTCACACGCTTGTGACAGAGCCTTCTGATCCTCTGTTCTTTGTGATCAACACATAGCCTGTTTCAGTAAGTCAGTTAAACATTGATAACTTCTCAATTTGCCTTGTGAGGAATGCTATGAACCCCTACTGAGTGGTACATTACCCTCTGTGATCATGGACAAACCACTTGAACTTTTTGAATCTCAATGATCTCATCTGTTAACATAAAATAATCTTAATAATGCCTACCTCAGAGACTTCTTGGAATAATTAAGAGCTACAATACCCAAGGGCAGGGACTATATCAAATAGTGTATGACAGATAAAAGACACTTACCATTGTTTGAATTGAATTAAATCTCATAGATAATAAGATTTTTGCCTTAATTTTCAACTTCATATTTGTTTTGTTTTGTTGTTCCTCTCTCTCTACCATCAATGGAGTGGCATTTAGATGTACTCACAGTAAATAATGTATAGTAACTTTTGAGAGGAATACAATTTTAAAAGAAGAGGTCAATTATTATTATAAATCCTATTCCTATAGAATTCTGTATTAAAGAACTAGATTTTCTTGTGAAAGTCAAGTTCTATACACCCAAACCAGAAGTTTTATATCAAGTTTGCAAATTAGATACATTCCATTTATTCCATGTTTCATGTGCAAAAGTTCCATGAAGTTCTTACTTTTCTCTGATTTGAGAGGAGCAAAATGCTCCTTGCATAATTCAATGGCTCACAATGGCTTCAGATGGAAGAAAAACTTGTAACAGTTGCAAGATGATCAGCTATCTTCTTGTCATCAGGGGTTTACAATCTGAGAGCCATATGGTTGGTGTCATTTATTTTATACTCCTGCATATTCTTTCTTTCTTGCAAATTACCAGCTAAGTTGTATGTTCACCTTAAAGGAATTCAAAATATATGGCAGGTTGTCAGATTTGCCCACACAGTATCAGATGTCAGACCACCCACTGAGAGTTTTAATTGGAGTTACCTTTTGCTGAGTGGATGGGAATTATGTGACTTTTGATTCTGCAGTTATAATGGAATATTTTATAGATGATCACTGTTGTTTACAAAAAGACAAGAAAAAAAAAAGAGCAACTTAAAGTTTCCCTTTCTGGGAGGAACAAATCTTTTTATCAAAGTGTATGTCTATCCGATAAGCTCTTTCAGATTAATTCCTCCCTAGAACTCACCCTGATGACACCTGTTTGCAAAAGAACTAGTAGGTGCTTTCATTGTGAGAAGAGACTATCTATCCCAGCATCTGCACTTGATGCTTTTAGAAATGATGAATGTTTTAGCTAGGAAACTCTGCTCCTCCTGGGAGATTTACGCTTCTATGTCATCTATCAAAAATGTAAATTGCATATTACTTCAGGTTGGGGCTGATTATTCTAATTATTATTATTTATTATTTTTGAGCACCATCAGTGCTGCACTGGGTGACTCTGGTGGAAATGTTCCAGTTAGAGGAGGAACTGTTATTTTCATATTTCTTAAGCGACATCAATTTGTATGGCTAACATTTTAGCAATAAACAGCAAAAGGTAAAACTGCAGCCTGCTGTGAAGGGAAGTCTACACATTGAATGAACACTGCAGGGACATACTCATAAATATTCATTAAACAGGGTTTCATTGAAAATGAAATTTAAGTACTTAAGGTAATGCAATCCAAGTCAGTGAATAGCTATTCCACCTCAGCTAAGGAAGCAGGATGGAATGAGATAATCTAAGAAAGGAGGATAAAGTTTAGACCATGCCTTTTGTACTCCAAACTACGAATTAAGAAAATGGAGAGTTAATTCAATTTTCATATTTATCCTGGTGCCTCTGATGTCCAATCTTCATAATAGAAAGTAACAGTGTTTTTTAAACATGCTATCATCATATGAATTGGAGAAATGGTTTGAAGATCTAGAGAGTTCCTGTAGAAGAGGTAAGGACATGTATTCTCCTGGAAATAGTATTATTCAAGCACTCAAGGTAGCCTGCTTCTTAAAATCTGTGTGGCCTCTAGAAAGTCACTGAGCTCCATGATGCTGTTTCCTACCTGTAAAATGAAAATAATGCTACTCCTCACTCACATGCTTTTGTTAAGGAGGGTGTGTGTTTGCAGAGGTGTTTTATAAATGATAAAGCACCATGAAACTATCCATTTTTACAGTTCCCTAATATATCAGTCTACTTGTGGAGTGTAGTTCCAATCTCTATGATTGCTTATTTATACTGACATTTTTACATTCATTGCCTCTATTCTCTTATAATAGATGAATTAACAAATGAATCCAAATACTTGATCAATAAATATTAAATGAGAACTGATTATATCCCAAGCATCATTCTGGAGGCTCAAGATAAAACAACAAACAAAACAAATAAAATATCCCACCTGCATAGAGCCTATGTTTTATTTAAAGAAGGTCAACAAGATGCTAACATAATAACAACAGAGCAGATTAAATTTGTTACAGATGGGAAGTGCTTTGGAGGAAAATAGAGCATGGAAGTGGGATAGGGAGTATGAAGGGTGGCAGAGGTGGAGGGGAGCTGGCTATAGTATTTTCAAAATAGATTGGCCATGGAAGACTTCCATATGGAAATATTTAAAGACATACTTTGAAGTAAGCAAGTAAGCAAGTCCTGTGGATAGCTAAGAAAGAGCATTCCAGGCAGAGAAGACAACCAATGCAAAGACCCTGTGGCAGAAGTATATTCCTGGTGTGTGAGGAATATCACTAACTCCTGAGGGATTGGACAGAAGTGAATGAGGAAAAGAGTGGGTAGAAATAGGGTCAGAGAATAGGAGGCCAGATATCATTGGGACTTTTAGGTCATTGAAGAATTTTACCTTTCACTGTGCATGAGTAGAAAAAGAGACTTTTGAAATGACATGTGACAAGACCTGACATATTTTAACAGAATCACTCTGCCTTCTTTGTGGAAGAGTTGGGTGGCCGGTTAAGATCTTATTGTAATAATTCAAGTGGGAAAAGGTGGTGGATTGGAGAAGGGTAGTAACAGTGAGAATAGTGAGAAGTGCTAAGATTCTAGACGTTTTTGAAGGTTCTGCCAAAGTAATCTGTTCATACTTTGGACGAGTGATGTGACAGAAAAAAACCAAAACCAAAACCAAACCCAAAAAACAAAGCCAAGAGTCAGGATAACTCCAAGGTTCTTCACCTGAGCAAATGGAAGAATTGGTTTCTGTCATGTGAAGGCGGATTTTGTTTTGTTTTGTTTTTTAGTGTGTTTGTGTTTGGGTGAGCATGTGGGTGCATAGGGTCAATATTAGACAAGTTACTTGCTTATATTTTTCCAGTTATTTGTAATGAGTTTTTCTGTTCCTACTATTATCAAGCAAAAAGTGGTACTACTTCAAATTGATTTATGTTGTTGTGGCGATAGGTTAGTCCTTAATTTTGTTTTTTTTAAGTTGATTCATAAGAAACGAATTGGGCTATAACTCCTCTTTCTATATCATTTTTGTTATTTATTACTAAACTATGTATGTATAGGGAAAATATGTTGGTATGTTTTGATTAATTCCGGTATCCTGGAGAGCAATGAGATATTCAGTCAGAAAATGAACTCATCCTCAACTCAGCAATCTGTGAGAGAAAAGGAAAGTGCATATTATTTAAAAAGTGTGATCAGATTTTCCTACAAATTAAATCTGGGAGAAGAATAGGAAGACAAAAACGCAGCAACATTCCTGTGCAGGAGAACCATTGAGATAGTAACATCAGCCATGGTGACTGAAGTTTGTGTGTGTGAACAGATTCTTTGGGGATGTGGGGGCGGTGGGTGGAGGGAACTAAGCTGCTAAATGGGTGGAATTACTAAAGTGTTTTTTTTTCCTTCATTCACTGTGATTCAAATGATGGTTTCCTCACATTTCTTCCAGGCTAAAGAGAATGAATCTTGAAGGCTATCTGTCTGGGTAACTGGCTGAGGACCAGGGAATGACTGATGTTTATGCAGGATGAGTCAGGTGAATGTGACTCATGACAGGCACTGGGTGCCTCAGGGAGCTGCTGTGTTATAACTTTAGCTTATGTGTAAGTGTGGGAGTATCTGCTAAGGTTCTTTTGGTATAAGACACCCAAAAGCAAGGAAAATTAGCGTAAGCATCAAGGTGGCTGGTGTGATGGGTGAGTGTGGGATATACTGGTGGATGCTCAGAGAATCACAGGAAGTCCCAAACAACAAAATCTTAAGAAGGACAGGTGACAAGGAAGCTCAGGGAGCCCAGGGACCAATGGGAGAGGTACCAGGTATGAGCAAAATAATGGTATCTTGGAAGTCATCAAATGATTGAATGGAACACACAGAAATCAATGGTCAAAAACCTGAGAAGGAACACATGTAAACATTCAGAAGGACAGTGGAGTCATCCAGGACAATCATAGAACTTAGACTAGAAAGGACCACAGATGAGATGGTGAAGTCTTTAGAAGTTCAGTAAATGGCATGAGAAGGGGGCACAGAAAAGTGCCGGTTTGGAAGCTACATTATAGAGAGAAGGGACGTGCTTCCCATCACTGGCCTTGCAAGTCAGATAAAAATGAGCCTCACTAGCAGAACACTTCACAATAAACCACATTTAAGGTAAGGCCAGAAGTTTAAAAAAACTGTGGATAAGGGAATTTGATGACTACAGAGGGGATTCTAGAGAGAGGGCATTGTAAAGGAAGTGATAAGAAGGGGTAGAAAAATAGCTATCTTGGATGATGAATACAGATAGCAGGCATTTGAGACAGTTTATTTAACTTGCCACAAAATTACAAGTGACTCAGACCTATTGGTGCTTAGGAGAACCCCAAGCACTTTAGGAGGAGTCAGATTTAATATAATTAGTTATTGCTCCTTCTGGCCTTTTCTATTTCCTCTTTCAGAAACATATGATAAAATGATAATGACTATCAGATAAATCAACTGAGCTTTTTTGTGATATATTATTTACTTTCCCTTAATGTAGACACAAATCCCATTAGGCTGTGACTAGGTTATTTCTGTGTTCTGAATAACATCAAGCAGACTCTCACTGCATTCCATAAATGTTAATCTCAGATATTTCACCAAATCTCAAAGGCTCGGTTTGCTTTTGATAGATTTTCTTTCTCTTAAGATATTTGCCAGATCACAGTCCTTTTTATAATTATATAATGTAATCGAGTAAAGATGTTTTCCTAAGAACAGTATAATAAACAAATATTTTATTCATTGAAGGAGAAATGTTTAACAGCTGAATAATGCACAACACTGTTCTCAGTACAAAGGAAGGTGCAAAAGACATTGGAGCCCTTTCTAAGACCTTATAATATCCTCAGAGAAAAAACATATACACAAGTAAAGCAACTATATATAAAGAATGATTTTAAACAACATCTAACAATCTAACAATCATGAATGAAAAAGTTGAGATGTTTTACATTCTGTGGCAGATAAATAAAACAATGAATACCCAAGTTCCTCATTCTATTTTGTTGTTTTACAAAGGGGTTGCAAGAAAAAGTGAATAGCAATGTGAATAGTAAAGATATGCATTTGAATTATAAGCAAATATTTTTATTGATTACATGCTAACTATGAGTTGCATTAATATTATAAAACTCAAAAGGTTTTTTAAATGAAGGATAAGAATTACTTTGAAAAACTACTCACTTCTCATTGGGCTGCTTAGTTGTTTGGCCCTTTTCTGCAGCAGAGATCACATTGTACACTTTATCTTTATTCCCAGTAATTAAGATTTTCCCCTTATCTTTTATATCCTGGAAAAGCACACTCTATAAATAAATTACAATTTTCTTGTTTTTAATCAGTATTCTCAAAGTATTTTTTTTCCCGAAAACCTCTTAATGGATCAGTCTTGATCACAAAATAAACCTTTAGGTAAAGATCAAATCTTTACCTAAAGGGAGGGTTGAGGTCATAGCTTTGCCACCAACATGTCCTATTTAATTATCTGATCAGGTTGATTTAAAAACTCAGGAATATCTCTTTAAAGAGATAAGAGATTGTGCGTGCCTGTGGTAAATTTTCCAGTAAAAAAGCCAACACTTAGTTGAATGCTTATTGCCAGTCCCTTTCCTAGGTAAATTTTATTTTCAGGATTTCATTGCTCATAGCAACCTTGTGAGGTAAATATTGTTATTGCCACTATACGGATGAAAAAGTGAGGCCTAGTGGTTATGTGGTCTATCCTAGACCTTATTCATAAGCAAAGCTAAGTTTTCAGACTAGCCATTACTCTTAAACTCTGGGCTAAATTCTTTCCTTTTAAGAGCTCTGGGGTCTTTTCCTTTTTAATCCCACTGCCTCATCATTTTGCATCAAACCCAAACTAGTTGTCTAGCACACAAGTCTTTCATGGTCTTGCCCATATCAGCTAATTTACAGTTAAACAATCTAAGGCTTATAAAAGTCAAGAGACTCGCCTAAAGTCATACAGCTGAAAAATATCAGAGATGGGATTTAGCTGCAACTTAGTGGATGAGAGATACAGCTCTTAGTTAAAATCTTGGGACAAGAATCAATAGTAAAAGTCTAATCTAAAACTTTTCTTTTATGCAGTCCAGCATGAAAATATGGATTTTTGTACCTGCCCTAAAGGTCATTGGATGCTAGTTTTATTGGAACCCAGGAGAAACGAAAAATCCAATAATGCCACTCTTCTGCAAAGTCAGCCAAGTTCTAGTCCCTTGAAGTTCAAAAAGGCAGGTTCCATTTGTTATGAGAATATGGAGTCCACATAGTGCTCACATGCGTAGTGCGCACATGCGCGCAAACACACACACACACACTTTTCTTTAAATTGATTCAGACCAAAAAAAAAAAGCCTGTTAAAACCAGAAACTAGGTTTTGGATAGACCAATTAGTTTGTTTGAGATTTTGTTTTGGGTGTGTGTAATGTGTGTTTAAGTCTTTTTAACCAGCTGTTAGTGTTCAAAGCAATGTATCTTTTTTTTTTTTTTTTAGTAACCAGGACACAAACAATTATTAGAATTTGTAAACTAAAAGAAAATATTGAATTATACCATGCAGGAAGGTTATGACTAATGCAGAATTTTAGACTCCAAAGACTTATCAATCCCTATGGACAGTTTAAAGCCTTCAGCAAATGCTGTTGTGAGCAAGTTAAAATTTCTTAAGCATATTTTTAAGAGTAATACCTCAGGGAAAACATTGAACTAGTTGCCAAAATTTCTCCTAGACATGGATTCTGTTATGCAAAATTGTCATTTATTTCATGAGGATTTTTGGATTCCCGCATTACTATAAACTCTAAAAAGAATGGTTTCCTCTTTTTTATCTTATTTTTTTCAAATGTTTATTATTTTCAACTGCAACTAGCATGAGATTTTTTTTTTTTTTTTTTTTTTTTTAAGAGTAGGACCATCTAAGGTAAGGGTCAGCAAAATCCACCCTGCAGGTCAAGTCTAGAATGCTGCCTACTTTTGTATGGCCCACAAACTAAGAACGCTTTTACCTTTTTATGTGGTTGAAAAAACATCAAAAGAAGAATATTTTAAGACATGTAGAAATCATATGAAATTCAAATTTCAGTATTCATAAACTAACTTTTATTGGAGCATAGCCCAATTTTTCATTTAATTATTGCTTATGGCTGCTTTTATGCTATAATGGCAGCATTGAGTAGTTGAAAAGAGATCCTATGGCCCTCAAAGCCAACAACATTTAGTATCTGGACTTTTACAATAAAGAATTGCCAAACCCTAATCTAAGACAATGATTTTTGTTTTCAAAATTACTTTCAATGTGAAAAACATTTGTTTCCCTTTTCCCCAAAATGTGAACCCCTGTTCATTTACCTTTATCAGGTCTCCCTCAAGGCCTAGAGTATTCATTATATCAGTAGAGTTGGTAACTTGAGCAATCAAGATGATTAAATACTTAAAACAAGGACATTTTCTTGCAAGTAAATTTTCTAAACAGAGGCCTCTGTTGAAAGGAAGGTTCTGGAAATCTCATTTTTTAAAGAAAAAAGTTGTCCTTCCTCAGGCTATATGTTATAAGCAAAAGATTATGAACTTTGATTCAAATTCTTGTGTAGGATATTTAATCTGTTTAATAGAGTGAATGGGGGTAATTATACCAACTTCATAGGCTTGTTGTGAAGTATAAATGTAATAATGAATTGAGTTCTGAGGATAAAAAGTTAGCCAATGTATTTTAATCCTCCTTCTCTGTGTCTACTCAAATGCTGGGCGGGCTCTCTGCCATCCTAAGGCAAAAACTAGATCTAGAATCATATATAACCACTCTCACAAAATAGGCTACGAGGGAGTGGTTGGATTTTGTATTGTTTTTATACGTTTAATTCATTTATTCTGCTTTTGTAGTTTATAAATCCAGTCTCTACATTTGCTTTCTCCTTAAGGGCATCATTTGTCATTTTAAGCATGGCCATATAGGTGTCTACCTCCTACACTTCCTGATAAGTACCATGCATTTCATGTTTATTACAGTGTGTTTAATTTGCATTATTTCAGGTCCCTACACCATGAGTTTAGAAATTTCAGGTTAATAAACATGATAAAAATTATTTCTCTCATTTATTCTGGCATTATAAGGGTAATTACATCTAAGCATGGTGAGACTATTGTGAATCTGTGTGGATGATCAGAATTATAATGGCAGATGGCAACCCATGGACATTGTTATTGTAGTTCACTGCAACATTTTCACAAATTTTAAATTGAAATTCTCAGTTGAAAGGGTATCATAAGATCTAGGAAAGAATCTTAACACTTGCATAAGCTTTCAGGAATTAGTATATTGATTCTGTCATTCTTTATAAGGCTTGTTTTGTTGTACCACAATGGTTATAGCATGGCAGCCTGGAAAGGAAGACTCTTGCCTCGGGTTTTCATTCAAACATTGGTACTCTTGCTTCAGCATTCACCATCATATGTTAGGCAGTGAGTATATTAACAAACTGGAGGATTTTGAAGTGACTCTAGTTTTATTAGGTCTGTCTTGGATTAATGCATTTTATTGTTTAAAATGTAATAGAAAATAAAATAGTTTTTTTTCTTAATTACAGTAGCATGTAAAATCATGTGAAATCAAACTCATGTGAACCCAGGGATGTACATAGAAATATAACACAAGTTTTATGAATTAACTTGTAAGATAAGCATTCAAATTATGGAACTAATAACTCTCTTTATTCCTTTTCCATCTGCTTCCTCTGATTCCATAATGCAGCTCCCAGACCATATAATGAGCACAAGACCATCGATATTGTTAGAGATAGGAGCAAATTTAGGATACATTGACTCTATGTAAGGGCGTAAGCTATTAGTTATGAATACATAATCTTCAGTTAATGGACTGTGGCTACATTAGCTACTCAGGTGCCTTTTTTTTTGTTTTGTTTTTTTAATTATAAACTGAATTCCTGACCACTGAGTTTATGAAATCATTCACCCACCAATGAGGGGTATTGAGATATATACAACGAAACGAAGATTCTGGCTCACAGGACAAAATCGATGGACTTTATGAACTTTAGTAGTGGTTTAAATTGGGAGATGTGATTTATCAGAATCTACAAGTTCTCAGTAATGATGTTACAAACAGCAGGCATACCTTGATCAGATCTTTATATTGCAAGTGGTTTATTACTACTGAGGATTAAACATCCAAAGTTAGTAAGGTTTTTTTTTTAATTAATTAGAATGCAAAGAAAGAGATAGGGCTAGTATACAGGAGAAAGCATATAATCTGTGACTTCTCTTATCTATGCCATATCCCTTAGTAAACAATTGCTAGAGATGAACCACTAATAGCCACTATACCCTTGATAAGCGATTTTATACCGTCTGTAAGTATTTATTTATATCTCTGTAATGTTGGGGTATTGTCAAAATGTGGTTAGCCCAAGAGAGGGTAGCAGGGACAAATGTCTTTCATCAAATAATGTGAAGCAGTTGCTCTGGTCAGTTAAAAAGATATATGTCAGTGTTTACATTTTACAAAGTTTATTACTAACTTCTCTGTTAACATTTCAAAATTTGAAATACAATTTTTGTAGATGTGATCCCATAATACAGTTGCTCTGATGTTAAAAATAACCCTTCTAGGGTAAATATAACACTAAAATCAATTAAACATAAATCAGTCATTAAGTTATCAAATATATAAATATAACACTAAATATAACACTAAAATAACACTAAATTTATTCTGGCATTATAAGGGTAATTACATCTAAGCATGGTGACACTATCGTGAGTCTGTGTAAATATAACACTAAAAACAATTAAACATAAATCAGTCATTAAGTTCTCAAGTACTTATTGAGCATCTATTAATTGTCAAGCACTGGGATACAATGATGATTAAAAGAAGATGCTTGTCCTCAAGGAGCTCACTTTCTAGCACAGGAAACAGAGAAAAAAAAAAGCATATAATTCTGAATATAATCGAGTAGGCACTAGTGCGGTTCGTAAGAATTCTGGTTCTCTTTTTAAGTTCAAGAGTAGAATTACACTCCCCAGCCTCATGAGGTTAGGTGTGGCCACTTGAATAGTTTTAACTGATAAAATGTAAGCAAACGTGTCTCCCCATAGTAAAAAACGTAGGAGCCAGAGTGACTCACCACAGTCCCTGCCCTCCCATGTCAGTCTGAGCACTGAAGCATGTATTCCTCACAGGACCTCAGCCACCATGGCCAAGTTACTAGAATGAGCAGGCCTTTTGGTGATCTGAAGTGGACATGTGTAATGACCAAAAGAATACTTGTTTGTTGTGTTAAGCCACTGAGACTTTAGAGTTCTTTGCTACTGTGGTATAACTTAGCCATCCTGGCTGAAACTACTATTATGTATAAAATGTCAAGGAAGCACAATGCAGGACGTTGTCAGCATACTGTTCCAGCTTGTAACAAACAGAATTAAATGAGTAATTAATCATTAGCTTCGTTTCTCCAATGCTGTAGATTTTTGGAGGATTAGAAGAAATACTTTCTAGATTGGGCAAGTCTCCTACCTCTCCTTTTCTATTCTGCATCCCATCTGATCAACCCCTAGAAAGGGAGGTGCTAAGAAAAAGTGTCCCCTCAGAAGCTCACAGCATCAGTGATTTATGACAGATGTATTTGGTGGCAAGAGCAGAGTTTAGGGATGGTGATCTATACCCCACGTAACTTTTACCTTCCACCTGAGTCAGGGATAATCTTTTGGGGCAAAATGAGTAAATCAGTATTTCCTAAACCTAGCTGGTCAACAATGGCCCACGGAACAAATTCTAAAAGTTAAATTTCCTTTTTTAAGTGATATGGAACACAAGGGAAATGCAAGCCAAACCAAAATGTTGTAAGATAAACAGGATAAATCTCTTCCCTCACTAGACAGTAAGTCTTACTCCAAGAAAGGATTAGTGTAAATAATTTTTGTATGCATCCTAAAATATGCAATGTATTTATGTATTTGTGTAGCACATGGAAAAACATTTATGCAGTATGCACTTTTAATCTTTTGTTTTTGCTAAGATAGGTTTATTGTTCATACTGTCTTACTTGTTGCTTTTTCATCTTAATATCTCTGTCTGAGGAGCTTTTTAAAAATTCAGGTTACCAGGCTTCCACAGGCTCTGATTGAATATATTTGAAGAAAACCCCAGAAATATTTATATTTATATTTAAAAAGCTGTCCAGGTAAGTCCAGTGGTCAGTCATATTGGAAAGTCCTGCAGTAGGTGATCTATAAGATTCCTTTCAGTTCTAAGAGTTTTAGAATCTAAAATATGTCCACAAAAACTATAAAATCGCAGTGTTGTCATTGGTTCTTCATATAACTACTGTCTATTTAATCTTGACAATTAAATTGACCTTGGGTCTTCTCTGTGCCTTACTTCACTGTCCTTTAAGCTAGAGAAGCATTATGTGGGTTATAAAAATGGGCTTATCTAAGTGAATTGTTAGAGTATTTTGTTAAATCAACCCCCAAAATGCCAAAAATGCACATGCTAGAAAAATTACTGTCCACAATATAGCTTAAAATTTCAGCTAGAAATGTTTACCTAACAGTTCTTGTGAGCAGAGCTCAACGTTGTTGGCCTCAACCGGCAACATTGATTTTCCACGTTCTTCTCCCTTCCGCTGAAAAGAATCAAGTTGTCTGTAGGGAATGAAAACTAAACAGCCCTTAACATGAAGGTCCATGTCCTATTGCATTTATCTGGCAGGTTAAAATCATTCATTGATCGCTAATCACCTGTGGTTGTTTACACACAACAGGTTCCCTGGATAGCACAAAACCACAAGGAGGATTATACATACCACAGGAAGCAATCAATAAAAAAGGCTCATAATGATCTTCCTGAGAGGAAACTGAAAGATTTTCCCTTTGTGACAGTCTGTATATGTGTGATAGGATTGTCAAAACAGACATAAGGGTTTCCAGCTGGCAGGAAAATGTTTTTAACATTTTGCTTTCATATCCACTTTTCTTGTCTAACTATAATGATATTAAAAATGAAAAAAATCTTTTGAAAATTTATTTTAATAGAGAATTCAATTCATGCTTTGAATTTTTGCCCAAATAATCATGACACATGCCTTTTGTCACCCTTGCAATATTACTGGGCTGTTTTTGTTTTTGTTTTTTGCCTTGCTAATGTCTAAAGCATCCGATCAAGTCCATTTTTATCATCTAAAAGAAGTTGGGTGATACTTATCTTAGGGCTTTAAAAGTGGTTCAGTGCATCTTCAATTCAAAAATGATTATTTGGTCTTAAAGACAAAGCATGTTGTGTGAAATCAACTAAAATATATTGAAACTTATGTTTCAAGTACTGGTCTATGAACAAAAAAATAAAGCCATGAATAAATTAAAACTCATTTTTCAAAGTTTCACATTCCAATAGTTTTATCTTGTAGATTCTGGTCTGTTGTATATATTATACCTAGTTCTCATTGGAGGAAATAATGGAACCCATTAACTCAATCAACATGAGTTTATCTTTCCTGAGTTTTGTCCTAAAACTGTTAGCATTTATTTAAAACGGTAGATTTGATATGCTCCATTTTGAAAAGGCTATCTGAACAAATTAAATTTTAAAATGAAACGTTCACTCCAACTCCCAACAACAATGATGAAGAAAACTGACCCCTCTGAAAACACTTGTGCCTCGGGAGACAGAGTATCGGGTCTGAAATTCCTTGAGAATTTCCAATAATACCCTGTTATTTACTGATTTCATAAAGTAACCTCCCTAGATGATACTTGATAGTCACAAAATTCTCATAAACAGTTTAAGATTATTGAATCTCTGTAAGTATTTATCAACCGGGTGTTCTTGAAGCCGGCCAGTTGCTTATTATACATTCATAATTGTATCAACTTACCCTATATTATTATACAAATACTGCTATATGGCTTCAATAGTCACCATTGGCTTTCCCTGCTTCTGAAACTTCACAATTCTCACCACATTTTCCATAATTATAGAAAATTTTTAAAGTTTTAAATGTTACACTTGGTATAGTTTGATAAAGGGGCTTTGAGGAGCTTTCAGCGTTTAATTACGGGGAGAAAACAGTGGAAGTTCTCTAATTGTTTAAATGTGTATAGACTCTGAGAGCGAATGTCAATATCCGCATGCCAGAAAGTTTTGCTTGCTGTTCCAATTATACTAAGATCACAGTATGGAATCATAATTTGCTCCCCAAACTACCCAGGCCTTCCAGAACACTGCCTAAAATTAAATCTTCCGCTTGTGCATGGCTTATGAAAAATTGAATGGCAGTTCATTTTCACAACACATGACAAACATAAAAGAAATTATGAATTAATTTTAAACCCTGCTTAGCAGAGTCTTATCAAATTGATGGCACCCTTTGTCTCACTGAAGTCAAGCATCAGAGTTGATACGCTTAATTAGAATCAGCCATCTCTAAATGTTTTAGAGTGACAGCTCAGCTCATCCTATTGGACCCCCCTCTCCATGGTTTGAAGCCTAAAACAAAACAATTGGCTTAAAAGGTTGACTGGATCTGACTTTCACTTCATGCACTGCATTAAGCACATCAAAATATATTATTATGCTAGATGTTCAAATAAACAAAATCCAAAGGCTTTTGAGGTCTTGTTTAGACAGATGGATGGATAGAGATTAGGTAGGTAGGTAGGTAGATTAGATAGATAGATTTAAAAAAATCTCTATGGACTTGGGTGTCCTTGGCTCTCAAACAATTTTTCTTCAGTTTGTTTCAAGAGAAAACAAGATGGATTTAGAACTAACTGTCCTTTTGCAATAATCTTTGGGTTATTCAGAAGGTAACTATGTACTCAATGCATTATTTAGACTTTGCCTCTCCCATTTTGACCATTTCACTCTTCATTAGATGTCATTGTCACCTTCTAATTGACACTTTGTCATGAATACACATGCATTATCCATTATAAAAGCATCCTACTTATGAACAACAAACACCCACAGGGGCTATGGGACACTGGCGTATTGTTCCCAGTCAGACACTGTCACTGATAGATCTGCCCTGTCTTCCACACTTACAGAACTTTGTTGCTCCTTCTTCATCCACTAAGTGTGTTTTTGGGTTTGGATCATTTTTACAGAGAAACATTATGGTCGGGAATATTAGAGGGTGGGTGGGAAATTATACATATAAAATTATACATATATATATATACACACACATATATATACACGCACATATACACTCACATGCACACATATATATATATATATATATACCTACCTGTATTTTTGGCAGTTTGTAACGACTGTTCTACTGTTTTAGAGCCAGGAGCTATGATCAGTCAAGTTTAGTCACATCTGTTTAATTAACTCATTAAAATAACACCAGAAAGAGAAACTCATCCTCATGGTGTTGGTTTGAAGCAGAATTAAAAAAATGTAAAACCTGAAGTGTATTATTCGGTGGGGACTACCTAGTAGCCATTACAAGGTAAGGGTGAGATACCTCAGATTGGCTCAGGTGGTTATCATGTGGTTCAGATTTTACTGTATTTCCAGCATATTCTAATCGCAGAATAGCGCCAACAATTACTGAAAGTGTGACATGAGCTTTATAGCTCAAGGTTTAGTTTCATAGTTTTTTTTTTTTTTTTCCAATTTGGAGGGGGGAAATGTTTTCATCCGCAAAGAGCAAAACGTGATCAAAAGAGATGTGAAACTCTCATGCCTGTGAGAGCAGAGTTGTGTTTGTTTCCCTTTGTTCCCTATTCTTTATTATAGCTTCTAATATTACCTTGCATGACTGACTTAATCTTCCATGAAAATAGTCGTATTCCTGACAACCAGGAATGATACAGATCTGGGAGTGAGTGGTAAAACTAAATTTTCATATATTAATTTAATTAAAAGTACCGAGTTTTTTAACTCTTAATTCTCTTTTTGGACTGACAGTTTAGCAAATCAGTAGCCCTGAAGGTAATAAAAGACATAAAATACCTAAACATTTTTCCTTTGGAAGCACTTCCTTATCACTCTTTTAAAGGGACCTTATACATTTCTCTACTTGTATCCGCAACACGATGCTTGCTGAGCGACACATTCTTTCTTTGAATTTCAGAACTAGACAGTTCTCTAGGTGCCACTCTGTCCAGAAAAACAAGGCAACTCAGGAGGACACCTAAGGCTAGAAGTTACCTTCAGTGAAAGGCCGTTCCCGAGATTACATTTGAGTTCTTTTTCCTTCCTTAAGTACTTGGAGTATCTGCTCCTCCTTGAGTTGGGGAACATTTTGTGTCTTCTGCTTTGTAAGGGAACTCTAAGAAATTGAAAATGAACCAATTATTTAAGCTTTTGAAGGAATTCAACCTTTGGGGTTGGGGATGTGGTTTGTTCTTTTGTGTTTTACAGGCAAATTTCCTTCCCTGCCATCTGATTTTTTTCACATCTCCTACTATTATTGCCTATAAAAGTAAGAACAGCATTTAAAGAGCCCAACAAAGCTTTCCAAGTGTGAAGCTGTGACATTTTGTTATTCCAGAACCACTTCAGAAATCAATGTTGTATTTCTACTTAACATTTAATGTTTTGCAGCTGCTAAAGAATTATTCGCTAAGTAGTAAAACAGAGGAAAATCAATCTCTTTCTAACATTATTAGTAATAAGTATGTTTGCTTATATTTTCCAAGAGAAGTGACAGGAAACGCAGATAATAAGCAACTATTTGACAGACATACATAAATATGCCAGCCAGTATTAGAAAAAGCAAAATACGAAATAAAGAACTGAAACATTTTATCATTTCTTATTTAAAAACCTCATTTTAAGTGTCCAGTTAATATTACAGAAATGTGTGGGTGTCTGTGCAAGGAGAATTAAAATAAATATCCCAGGAAGGAAACATTGTATCCCCATCTGAGAAGTAATTAGTCCTTGTAAGAACATGTATGTTCATATTTTACTTTTGATAATTCCAAATTGAGTCCAATTAAAATGAATTGTGAATGAGCATATGGAAGAAAAATACCATATTAAAAAAGGACAAAAATTGAACTTTTATTTGAAGTGTTGTTTACACAGGCAGTGAGAAATCAATGGAAACCTTTCCTGTAGCATCTCCTAATGCTCAATGTTGGACTGCACAGAGAAACTGGGAGGGGCAGCCTTCTCTGGTCCTGGAAAAGTTGACTGGGATGACATGTTAGTAGTCATCTGTCCCTCTCTGAAACCCAGGGTGTTCACTCTCAAGGGTGGGGTTTGCTGGCAAGGCTAAGGTGGGAGTGGGATGCGATTCAAACTAGGAAGGAGGATGCCCCCAGTGGAGTCTCACTGAGTTTTCCTATGATAATTTAGACTTAGCTGCAAAGTTATGAAAGTCCCTTGCGAGGCAGTCTTTCACCTTGCTCCATCAGCCCCCTCCTATCTGATTGTAACTTGCTCCTTTCCGGTGCTTTCTAGCTTGACAACTTGATACACTGTATTTTATTTTTTATTTATTCTATTTATTTATTTTAAAGATTTTATTTATTTATTTGATTTATTTGAGAGAGAGAGAGAGCATGAGTGGGGGAGGAGGGGTAGAGGGAGAGGGAGAAGCAGACTCCCCACTGAGCAGGGAGCCTGAGATCATGACCTGAGCTGAAGGCAGACATTTAACTGACTGAGTCACTCAGGCTCCCCGAGGCACTGTATTTTAGCCATTTGTTCAGTATCGTTGTTTATCGTCCTAGATTGTTAGCTTCCTGAAAGAAATGGCCATGCTAAATTAATATTTGTTGTCCAGAGTTGTTAGTCAGTAATCATTATTTGTATAAGTGAATATATAATAAAAAGAAGAGTTTAACCAAAGCTTTTTAGTTGCTCTGTCTGAGAGTTCTCTGGGTAACTTTATGTTTGACAAACTTTGATGGCGAAGTGAAAATGAGACAGAGGCCACGTTCTAAGTAATTTTGATCCTTAAGCCCCTTTTACCTGGACTTAAATGGAAATTTGATTGGATTGCTTTCATCCGATCTGGGCTTCATTTGACCTGATTTGAAAGTCAATAACGTGATCTGATAGAAGGACTTGAATCTGTGCCTCATCTGCTTGATTTCAGCAGTCTTTTGGAAATCCTGCAATAGATGGGTATTTTCCATCAGATCTCTGCTCCCTTTGGAAGGGGGGGGTGGGGACAGGAATCAGAAATCTCCCTCTGGTGACGTTGGTTGCATCTGTGCAGCTAGCAGCATTTCCTCCTACACCTCTATCCTAACAAATACATTTTTTGATGTGGGTGTAAACCTAATTTCCCTGTGCATAATGTTAGTGCCTCTGGAGTGTACAGAGCTGGCTGGAATCTGCACTAAGTGGTTTGGGAATAAAGGCTTTCCTTGTCATTATTTGCACAGTCTGTAGTATTCAGCTGCCAGCCCATGCCAGATTATTTGTGTGATGCTTGGTGACAGTCTGTGTTGAGTTCTAGCTATGATTCTTGACATAATTTAATGAGCCGGAATGCCATTTTCCCCTGTTAGAAATATGCACATATTTTCAATGCCAGTGAAAAGTTGTTTATTTTACACATATGTTATTTTTCCAAATCCAGGATTTTGACTCTTAACATGTATTAACATGATACATTCAGTATCTAAATGTACTTTTTTCCCACTTGCATTTATGAGAGGTTTAGTCTTCAACATAATTGAGGGAGAAAAATGTACCCACTTGGTTGCACAAGGCTTGCTTCTTTCCCTCTCTTCCTAATTAGCTTTTAACAAGCTGTCAGTCTTCCACTCTCTATGTTGCATTCATAAGGAAAAGACAAGGATGAGTTGCAGTCTCCCTGAGAAAGTAGACTGTGCTTCTCAAGGGAAGCATCCCTGGGCTGTCAGGGTGGGTCTTGGCATGACACCTTTGAGTCAAATACGATATGATTTTTGCCTGGTGCCATAAGCCAATGCTGAGTACATATTTATGTGTCTATGTCATCTGTCCCTTTCCTTAGAGATGTCACCAGCCTCTTCCACACAAACATATAATAGGAAAAAGCCCACTCAGGGTTTCTCCTTTTGTTACATTAGGTTTTTAAAATAACGTGTTTTTTTTCTGTTAATAATAGAAGTAATATTCATTCAATCTAAAGAAAGGTAAGCAATTCAAAACTATAGTCAATAAACCAAAATAACTTGTTAATCCCCCACAGAGATAACCAATTTAATATTTTGGTGCATTCCTTTTGTGGATTATGTAAGGGCTTTTGTATGGTTGTGTATGTATTTGTGTGTGTATATGTAGGTATTTATTGTTTTCTTCACAGAAAAGTTAGCATTTCATAGAATATTTTTGTAGCATGTATTTTTATTTAATAATAGTTTATGAACATTTCCCATGTCAGTAAGTATTGTTTACAGTATGATTTTTATCACACTCTTTCCTGTGGCAATGTGATCATTTACTTAACCTATCCCCCATTAATGGGTATTTAGCTTAGTTCTCAAATTTTGCTCTGCATAAATTACCTCAGTGCATTTCCTGGATCATGTCTTTTAGGGCAGACTCCTAGACATGGAATTACTGGATTGATGGCTATCTGTTGGATCTTCTATATCTATCACAAATTGCCCTACAGAAAGATTAGCTATTCTTATACTTCCACGAGCAGCGAATGAAAGACTCTTCCTGTGCACAGGCTTCTACTCACTGAGACTCACATTATCTTTAATCATTGCCAATATGAGAGGTGAAATATGCATCCTTTTGAAAATTTACATTGGTGAGCTTAAATGGTTATCACATGTTTAGTGGCACTTCAATTTAGATAGGAAAACTCAACTTAGGTAGCAGCTCAGTGTTGTGTTTGGGAGAGTAGTCCCTAAACTCAGGTGTCCCAGTCCTCCATAATGGTGCACCCAAGTCATGTGACCTGTGACAGTTGCCTTAACTAATCTATATAATGTGGACAACAGTGGTGACCATCTCACACTGTTAAGATTCATATATCCCCACATAGAATAATAGTAAGAACAGTAATAATGTTATGAACATCCCTATAGCTCTTACTATGTGCCAGGCACTGTCCTTAGCATTTTATATATGTTAACTCTTTTACTATATCATGAAGGTATATATAAAGCATTTAACGCAATGCATGGTACATAGTAAACCCTCATAACTGTTATTTTTTTTAATTATTATGCTTTTCTACAGTGTGTACTGCACATGGACTATTATGAATGAAAAGCAATTTTATCAAAACATCTTTAAATTATCCACATAAAATTGCCTTACAGTATTCAACATAGACATTAAATAATGTGAGTGGCAATTAAAATTTGTTTCAGCTTAATGTAAGACAAATTTATGAAAAGAATGGATGTTTAAAAGATAGGTTAGTAAGTAATATAATTATTGTGGACATATCAAGGCGATTCGATGTTCATACTCATTGCTACATTTGGAATATACAGATTAAATGAAAAGCATCAAGCAGATATCTAGTGAACTGGAATGGTAGAGGCAATCTATCTGGACAGTTAAAAAAGCAATGATTTCACCAATTTACTCAGTTGTAGTATCTGTTACTATAAGAAATCAAGCAACTGAAAGTTTAAACAATTAACTATATTCATTTGCTTCTCAATGCCCTACATGTGGCTTCAAGTTGAAATGAGTGACTGTTCTAAAGTTATCATCAACATATATGGCTCCGTGAGATAGCGGGGAGGCAGCCTCCTGTTTGCTTCTGAGCACACATTTTATTTCAGGAAAACCTATCTTCAAACCTCAGGTCCACCACTTAGAGTTGGTTGGCACTGGGATTGTTACTTAAATTCTTCAGGTTCTCAGGATGCCTGGGTGGCTCAGTTGGTTAAGTGTTTGCTGTCAGCTCAGGTCATAATCTCAGGGTCCTGGGATCGAGCCCCGCATCGGGCTCCCTGCTCAGTGGGAGCTCTCCCTCTGCCTGCCGCTCCCCCCTGCTTGTGCTCTCTCTCTCTCTCTCTGAAAAATAAATAACATCTTTAAAAAGAAAATTCTCCAGATTCTCATTTTATTTACAAAATGAGGATATTTACCTGAGAGGCTGATGTGAAAATTAAATAAGGAATATTAAGTACATAACACAGGCACACAGTAACTAAATGTTGGTTGTTGATTTTATAATTACTGCATGGACAATGATAGATTATCCGACAAATGTTCTGCTGATGTGTCAAGATTTGACTTTGAGATATCTGCAGAACATACATGTAGAGAAGACCAGGAATAGGTGTGTTTGCCTGCAACTCAGAAGATCTGAGTTTGAGCGATCAGTTTGCTTGTCATGAGTATATGGGCGAGTAAATGCACAGAGATAAGTTTTAAGAGAAAGATGGCCCCTGAAAAAGTGGGAGGGAATAGGGCCAGGACAAAGGAAGAGAACACCTTCCATAGGTAGCTATGCGGTTGTGACATGAGGGGAGGCAAAAGGTGGGTACAGACAGATGCATGAATATTTATATGATATTTGTCTTTAACTATTCTGAAACTCCAGTACCTGTTCTTATGAATGTGAAAAATTAATGTTTTCCAACCTGATTCTTCCTTAAGTCTTATTTTAAAGTGATCCTGTGTCTGAAAGTTTTAGTCAATTACAATAAACTGAAATGGAATGACAATCCAGAAAGACTCCTGCTACAATAAAGAGATTGGGAAAATTTACAATTAATGTGGGTTTGATTTTTTTTTAAGATTTTATTTATTTATTTGAGAGACAGCATGAATAGTGGGGAAGGGCAAAGGGAGAGGGAAAAGCAGACTCCCTGCCAAGCGGGGAGCCCAACACAAGGCTCAATCCCAGGACCCCGAGATCATGACCTGAGTTGAAGGCAGACACTTAGCCAACTGAGCCACCCAAGCACCCTACAATTAATGTAATGTTTAAAAAACATTTTTAAAAAATGGAAGATACAGCTTGTTAAATTTTTTAAATCATTGATTTATATGCTAGGGAAGGTTTGCCCTATGTGTGGATACCTCTCTTCACTCTTTTTTTTTTTTAAGATTTTATTTATTTATCTGAACAGAGAGAGACACAGTGAGAGAGGAAACACAAGCCGGGGGAGCGGGAGAGGGAGAAGCAGGCTTCCTGCGGAGCAGGGAGCCCGATGCGGGGCTCGATTCCAGGACCCTGGGATCATGACCTGAGCCGAAGGCAGACGCTTAACCGACTGAGCCACCCAGGCGCCCCTCTCTTCACTCTTTTAGCTGTAGTCAACTCATGTAAAAAATGGTGCTTATTCAGAAAGAAAGAAAGCTAAACAATTAGATAACCAGTATAAATTTGCATTTGGAAAAACAGCTCCTAACACATTCTCTCCAGATATACAGTTCCCTTTAAGTAAGGATAACATGTTCGTTAGATGTCTTTTATTATAGTTGTAAATCTTCAAGGTATAAATTTTTTTCTGAGTATATTCTTAATTATTTTAATAATTGGTTGCCAAAAGGGGGGTGCTTTAATTAAGTATGATGCAGCCTTTAGTCATTTTTCTCTCCTAACACAAATAATACATTTAAGAAATATAAGACTTCTTAATCTATGGGGTAGAAAAGAGCAAAACTGTACATAAAACATAATTAGGAAGATTTATCTTCCTATATGACTTGGGGCATTTTGTAAGTTCTACTCTGCTTATTTATATTTTCAGAAAAATTTGCTTAATAGCCAATGCTATAAATGTCTATTTATATACTCTGAGGTAAAGGAGGCATCTGAATTGTGCTTTGAAACCTTGTCTTTACTACTTTCAGACTAAATATGATGAATTGTGAAATAGTCTTCAGTTGGTAAAACCAAGTCTTAAAAAATGAAGGCATCCCATAAACATTCAGCTTAAAAAATACTAAAGAATATCTGTATAATATTATGTCAGAAAGTGAAGCATGACATTGCAATAATCCTAAAATAAAAATTATATAAAACTAAAACTTATAAGAATTTATTACAGTAGATTTGCCAAAGTGTTACTAGACTTGAAGGTGTCAGGAGGAAATCATTATGTCTTGCATTTCTGGATCAATTACTTTTGTGTCTTCTAATAAATTTTGTCTTCTGATTCGGATGGATGTTTAACCATCTGCTTCTAGAGTGATTTCTGTTTATAGACCTGGAAAATTCTTCAATGGAGTGCTTCTTAAGTGTTAGCAATGGAAAGATACAAATAGTTGTTGCATCATTACTGTGGCTAAAACAACTGTTAGGACCATATGACCACTTTATATTGAGCCTTGATATCCTTTTGTAACTAATAAAATTAAGGGAATTTGGTAAAATTATTGTTTTCCTCTGTTGTCTATAAAATGTTTCAAAGAATAGTTAACAGAGTAATTTATGTTAAACTTTTAAACTACATTGAACAAATGGAACAACTTGGTAAATACTTTGAAAACTTGACTCCGTGAACGTAAGACTTTTATTTAGCCAAGTTGTTTGGCTTCATTTATAAATATTTAGATAAACATTCGCTGACATAAAAATACAATTACTGGGAACTTTAAAATATTTTTTCACAGTTAAAAAATTATCTGGAATTGGAATGCTAAAGTGTATGTTATAAATGTAATTTTATCAAATATATATATTTTATGCAAAGGAGAGTTTAAACAAATATACTCATGTTCAAACTTATTCTTAAGAGGTCCTAAATAATAAAAAATAAACATGTTATTATTTATAAAACTGGATTTTAAAAGGAACTATGTTTCCATTTAACTGGAAAAAATAAATATTAGGAAAATTTTCTTTGGAAAATTTGTGGTAGTTCAGCTTATTCAAACTAGTCTAATCTATGTATATATTGTCTGATAAAATCAGACTATGGTTAAGACTTTTGCTTGGCATTTTTAGCAGCATTAGTTATTATATTAATAATACTGAAGCCACAACATAGCTGATCTTACCTCTTCCCCTTCTTGATAGACGTAACTTTTCGTTGTTGTTGTTTTAGAGAGGGGGGAGGGGTAGAGGGGGAGGGAGAAAGAGCATCCCAAGCAGGCTCTATACTCAGCCTGGATTCCCCCAGGGGCTTGATCACACAACCCCGAGATAATGACCTGAGCCAATATCAAGAGTCAAATGTTTAAATGACTGAGCCATCCAGGTGCCCCGAGATGTAACATTTTTAAGAGCAGGTATCATTCTTTGTATTCTAGATGGTATATCATAGCAATTTTGTACATTTTAATGTATGTCTTTATATATTCACATAATTTCACTATGGTTTAATGTTAAACCATTTTATGTAATTCTTCCACAGGATAATTGCTACACAGCGTATTAGAAAGTAAATGTGTCTGTAAACAACCTGATATTGTATCTGGCCTGATTTTCTTTTCCTAATGACACTATTTTGGCACAGGCATTGGGGTGCATTAGGAAAAGCACTTCTTTCCCATTCCATACATTTTAGGCATGGCAACTTCCTTCCTACAGACCCTGTGATGGGCATGTGGCCCAGGCCGCCAATCAGTCTATTCCACTCCCCCAAAATAGGTTTAGGGATGGGCACATGTCCCTATCAGAGCCAGTGAGCCTCCTAAGGCCCAGACTTTGGTCTGACTCTTTCCACTGAGTCACTGAGATGGAAAATGTAAACCTGGAGCCCTTGCGGCCATATTGCCCACCAGAGAACTCCTGCAAAAATTTTTGTGACATGGTTTGGTTCTTGAATCCCATATGATTTTAATCTGGTGCTACCCTTGATTTTCCTTTACATTGGCTAATAAACAACCTTATTTTTGTTTAAGCCTATTCTAGTTGAATTTATATTGCTTTCAACTGAAAGAGGCCTGATACAGTAATCCATACTGTAATAGGTACAGTGATTAGCTACAAAGCAAGTGGCTGGCATAGATATTCTGTATTATCCCTATCAGAAGGCAGAGACTCTATTTATAACCACATGGGCTTGGTTACAGAGAGCACATATGTTTATTACATCAGAAAAACCATAAGTATTTATTGTTACCCTTCACTTTATTTTTTGTCTTAAGTATATTTCAAATACTTTAATTATTTTTAAGGTTCTTAAAATTTCTTTTTAACCTCCATATCTTTCAATGATTAATTATCTATTCTGCTATTTATAAGAATTCAGAGTAGCTTAGAATTATTTCTTTGAAAAATATAATTGAAGGCAATTAATTGTATTTAATCATATAATTGTGAAAGAAAGCAATTCATGTTCATAAATCAGGTTATGGTACTAGGTTCTCTTACCTAATATTTACCCAAATCTTATTATCATTATTTAAGTTCTTTTACCACAAGACAAACTTTGTGTAAACAAAAAATGCATTTATTGTCTTACAGAAAGAGTTTCATAAAAAAAGAAAAGACACTGTCATTCTCTGAAGTAAGTTCTGTTAACTTTTAGTATTATTATCAAAATGGGTGTGAAACTAGGTTGATATCCTAGTTAATGATAGACAGTTTTGAATTGCCTGGGTCTGTTTCAATTTATATCTGTCTTTCTGATGCAATTATTAGTGGTTCCTCATTTTACTATTAAAAATATTGCAGTTGAAGAAAAATTGAGTGGTCATCCCAGTTATGGCCACCAAAGATTCTCTAAAGCCACATGGTAAAGGAAAAGGGCTTGGTGATGAACTTTTAGACTTTTTGCCAATAAATGAAATATCTGAAAGACATTTTATAACTACAAATAGTGTATATGGAAACAATTTGTAAATTTTAAAATATTATTATTGTTATACTACTGTAACTTACTGAAGAGAAGAATGAAAAAAATGTTATGCTTATTGCTCAATTTTGCTTTCCTCACTAATCTTCCACAAACTCTTATTCTTAAGAACCAAGAATCAAATACGATTCTTGGAATTAAGGAGTGCACGTGTCGTGATAAGCACTGGGCAATGTACGGAATTGTTAAATTACTATATTGTACACCTGAAACTAATAAAACACTGTATGTCAACTATACTGGAATTAAAATTTTTAAAAAAAATTTAAAAAGACGACAAATAGAGATAGATCACAATGAAAAAAGAAAGAAACAAGAATCAAGTCTGACCCACAGATAGTCCCTGATTTATCTACATCAGTGCATTCTCTAGCATTCATTATTAATTATCTACATCAGTAGTCACCACTAAGAAGATCTTCCTAAATTGTAAATTTTAGATAAATATAAAATGTTATTATTGCTATTGTCATTGAGGTACATAGAATGTGACCATTGTCACTAGAAATCTGCATTTAAAATATACAGGATATTTGCTTTTCAAGGTGAATTTCACTTTTAACTTCCTCAATAAACTGTTAAGTTAAAGCGAAATCAGCATTTTGCTATATCTGCCAACTATTCCAAATGTCACTTCTTGATTTGTTTCTTCTTTTGTATACACCATATATATATATATATATATGGTGTATACAAACAGAACATATGGGCGCCTGGGTGGCTCAGTTGGTTAAACGACTGCCTTCGGCTCAGGTCATGATCCTGGAGTCCCAGGATCGAGTCCCGCATCGGGCTTCCTGCTCAGCAGGGAGTCTGCTTCTCCCTCTGACCCTCTTCCCTCTCGTGCTTTCTATCTCTCATTCTCTCTCTCTCTCAAATAAATAAATAAAATCTTTAAAAAAAAAAACAGAACATATATATATATGTATAAATGTTCTTTGAGTAGAAACACAGTCTACTTCTGAAGCAATAAGAGAAATAATAACTAATTATTTAGAACTTATTTATAATTCATTATTTATATTAAGCTGTACTAAATTAAGGTTCAGACACAGAGGACAAACAAAAACCAAGGCTTCTGTTTCTGGACTCTCCCTTTAAATATATTTCCATCATTTTATCTAGATTACCATATCTAGTCGCATACATATATATACACAAATACAGGAATAGTGGGCTAGCTTACAAATATGACAGTTATTCAATGAATCTGGAAATAGTACTGAGTATTTTCAGGATCTATGAAAATTCTCTTACATATAGAGAAGGGATTTGCAAACTTTTCAGTAAAAGGCCCAATAGTAAGTGCTGTAGGCCTTATGGGTCATATGATCTTGGCTGCAACTATTTGATTCTGCCATTGTAACACAAAAGGAGCTATAGCTAAAACATTAACAGTGAATGTGGCTGTGTTCCAATAAAACTTTATTCATGGATGCTGAGATTTGATTTTCATAGAATTGTCACATCATGAAATAAAATTCTTCTTTTGAATTGTTGCAACCGTTCAGAATATAAAAACCATTCTTAACTCATAGGCCACAGAAAAATGGTCAATGGGCTGAATTTGGCCTCTGAGACATAATTTGCTGAACTCTGTCATAGAGCATTAATACTGTACCCTATCCAGAGTAAAAAAAAAAAAAAAAGAGAGAGAGAAAGTGAGAGAGAGAATTGTGTGTGGCATTCAACAAACTTTTCCAAATGTGCTTCAAGGTGTATGTAATATATCTAAAAAGAGGCGCTACATTTTTTTCTTCCCTTAGAAAATACAGATTATTATAGCACTTGGGAAAATTCTATAAAAACAGCAGCTTCTAATTGGTTTTTACATAAAGAGTCCATGACAAATACACTGTCAAAAGAATGCTTTATTATGCAGAGATAAGATGTCAGTTTCATGTATAACCAGCTTCCTTGCCAATCAAATAATACTATAGATAGTTGTGACATCATGTCTTGGCATGTCTGGGCAGTTTGATTGATAGGTTGGAATATGGAATATAAACAGGAAACTGGAGAGTAGTTGCTTGACTTAAGCTTTCAGGTAAAAATAGTGGAAGAAGAATATTACTAACATAAATGTATTAGGAATTATTCTAAAATTGTTTCCTCTGTAACTGTCAAGATATGATCTAATGATGAAAGAAACAACCTTGGAAATGTTTGATATCATTTCACTTATGTTTAGTCAAATAGTTCATTTTGAATACATTTCTGTTACATATATCAATACTATTAATACAATTAGAGACCATTCAGGACTCTCAAGAATAAATATGGCTCATCATATGAAAGTAGATTTAATGTAATGCCAATTATTTATAAAAAATAGAATTGATTTTATATTTTACTAGTGAAGTTAATTCCCTTTTTAATGTAAAAGTACATAGGAAACACTTTTCTAGAGCTTATGGCGATCTTAATGACATTAAAATAAAATCACCCAAATTTGTTGAGGCAGAGTTCTTTTTTAAACTTACTATAATACTATTATCTAACCTACAGGTCTTATTCATATTTTATCAATTATCCCAGGATATATTTTTAAATTTATTTTTAAATGCATTATCTAATATTTGATACGTAAGAATACTTGAAAATTATGGAGCTTAATAATAATATGATCATCTGTCAACCAGTCGTTCAACTAGAATGATCTAGAACAACGGTCAGCAAACTGTGTGCTATATTTACATAATAGGTCAAATCCAGCCCACTGCCCATTCTAGTAAATAAGGATTTGTTAGGGGGCGCCTGGGTGGCTCAGTTAAGCGACTGCCTTCGGCTCAGGTCATGATCCTGGAGTCCCGGGATCGAGTCCCACATCGGGCTCCCTGCTCAGTGGGGAGTTTGCTTCTCCCTCTGACCACCCCCCTCTCATGGACTCTCTCTCTCTTTCTCGCTCTCTCAAATAAATAAATAAATATATTTTTTTAAAAATAAAGATTTATTAGAACAGTCAGTCAATGGGGCAGAGGTTAAATGTTTTGTTATATCATGTGGTTTGTCCAAGCCCTTCTTCTTAGAAACAAGGAGATTAAGCACAGAGATGCAAAGAGACTTATTTAAGGTGACACAGCAAATTAGTGGTAAATCAAGAAAGAATACAGTTTTTTTCCATAACAGCATTCTACAACCAAAAGAAGCAAAATAAAGCCAGCTTGTACACAGGGAAGAAAATAATAATATCTGAAATTGGCCCAAAAGTCCTTCATTGTTGTCATTATCTCCTTCTCCTTCCTCCTCTTATTCCTCCTCCTCTTCCTTTTGTAATAAGTAGTTGTAAGTTATTAATGTTGTAATTTAAAATAATTAAATATTACTTGTAGTTATTGCTGTCCTACAAAAATATATTGTATATATTCTCCATTAAACCATATTTTATGAAACATTAATTCCTACATGGTGGTCCTGATGGTATATTTGAATATTTCTGAGTATTTCTGACATACTAAATACACTTAAAAAGTTGTATTCAGTTGTATTGGTTTTATTCCAAATAAAGCATGATGATATTGAAACTTCTTACTGATAAATAACATTAAATATAATCCTTTCGCTCATGAATCCTAAGGAACATTAGTAAAATCTTGCATAGTAAGTAGCTTGCAGATTTCTGTGGGGATGGGGAAATTCATTTTCCCCACTGATTTGAGCATATGGCAGACTTTCTTTTCTTCAGGGCATTCACTATTTCCTACAGAGCTCGATACATTTTTTAATGAGTTGATAATATGGTGAGCATCATGAAATGGTGATTTTTAGGCATCAATAACAAAAAATTTTAGGCTATCAATAACAAAAATATTAGAGATATAGCTATAAAACTATGATTAATGCCATAAAATTACCAAAAAAATAATCATTTGGAAGGTAAAGTGATTTAATGAGAATTAAATACTATATAACACAAATTTTAAGTAACTTACCATTAAAAGTATATGTCTTTCTGAGAGAAACAAATGTGTTATTTATTTGTATGGATAAGTTATTTAGGTTAAAACAACACTCATTAATCATTGTCTACATTAAGGCAAAAAAGGCAGTATTATGAAAATTTTCCCTCCCAAACAGGTGCTCAAACCCTACAGATCATAATGCATACATAAATATCAAAGCTCATTATATTTTAAATAGCTATAGTGTACTGGGGACTTTTGAAATATTGTTTTTTTGTGCTCATGGGTTAAAATCAAATACTGACAAGTGAAAGAAATGGGATCTGAAGCAGATATTGCTGTCTTCCTAATATCCATGCTTGTCTTCTTGGAGAACCCCTGATTTTTAGCCCAGAATTAAGGCTGTACTATTTAGATTCCTAGACAATCAATAATCCCATTTAAATGGGGGCAAGTGCATAATTTCTTTCTAATGGTCTCCCCTCTGTGGTCCTAGACATACGTGTAGTAGTGAACCAAGTTTTTTCCCATCAGAAGCAGGAAACACTCAGGGATGGCAGAATAACGAGAAGAGAAGGAATCTGAATTCCCTAGGCTTGAGCCACCAAACAAGCCCGGGACTGACCATGCTTACACTGATACATGATACATGTTTTTTATAACCTAACTTGTAAATTTGCTTTATCCATCAAGATGATCATATATTTTTTCTTTATCTAATGATAAGAGGAATCACATGGATAATGAATCCCAATATTCAGTGGGCAAACATTTTGCATTTTTGAAATAAACTCTACGTGGTCCAGTTAACAATCAATTCAGTTTGCTGCTATTATATTTAGCTATTTACATTAATATAAAAAAGTAATATTAGTCTGAAAATTTTTCTTTTTTGATGTTTTGATAACAGAATTATGCTGGATTCATAAACAATTTTTAGAATCTTCCATAATTTCTATGCTCCTGCATAATTCATACATCAGAAGCATATTGATTTCTTGAAAGTTTGAAAGAAGTTGCTTTTGAACCATTTTGGTCAACCTTTATGCCAACTCTGCTGGTTTCTTCCATAATTATTGATATTCCAAGGCTTTCTTGTTGTTGTTGTTTTTGGTTGATTTTGGCTAACCACCTATATCTAGAAAATCATCATTTCACTGAGATTTGTTTATTAGATTACATGGATGTGTATATCACATTCTCAAACTTTTTCTCAGATTTTGGATCTTTTTTTTTCAAATTATACTTTTTCCCCCCTTCTTTTTCTAAGTATTATATAAGACCAGAAGTTTGTCTATTTTATTACTTTTGTCAAATAATTTTCACTGATTTTTTTTTTGGCTTTACAGTTCATTAACTTATTTACTGCAACACATGTCTCTCCCTAGTTTCCTTGCTTTTTTTTTCTTTTATTGAATTGATTTTTTCATTTATTTTTAGTTTTTCTTGCTTAATAATAAAACATTTGCAGATAAAATTTTAATTCCTGGTTAAACCTTTGACCATGTCTCAAATTTTTAATATGTAGTATTCTCACTGTGATTTTTTTTTACTAATATCTAAATGGAATTTTTATCTCTCTTTGGCTGCAGCAGTGACTTTATGGAGTTTTTTTGTTTGTTTTAATTTCAGGGGATTTTGGAAAGGTTGCAATTTTGTAACTACTTTTTACTTTTATAGTGTTGGGTTTTAGAGAATGTGGCCTATGAACTGTCTACTAATGGAGATTTATTTATATATTTTTGGTACTTATACATGATCATTTAAATACATTTGCATGAGGTTTTAAAACAAAGACATAGGATATATCTTTTAATTATAAACTACATAAGGAGAAATATATTACATATATGTATTAACTTTTTTCACATCCTTGGCATCCTTATCTGTCCAGACTTAAAATAGTGAAGCAAGTTATCGTTTTCCCTCTATTCTAATGTTTCTGTCCATTTTCCCTTGAAGTTATAAAAGATTTTTTTCTTTATATATGTAAATATAATATTATTCATTTTGTAAATGTTCATGTCTGGTCTGTCTTTAATATATATTCACAGATCATCCATGTTGCAATACCAATGTCTGAAATACCACTTTAGTTTACAGTATTGTGTTCCTTGTCTTCACATTGAATTTGGATGATTTATCCTTAACCGTCTTTTTATTTTTAATCTTCTTATGGCTCATTCTTTAGATGTGGTTTTATGAATAGCATTTTGATTTGGTTTTGTAAACCAATTTGATAACCTAATTTCTATGTTTGTGATTCTTTGCTATTTCATTTATATACTTTACATTATTTAGCTATATGAACTAGAATATAAATTCCATCAATGAATCAATCTATCAATCTATTGGCCTATACTTTTTCCAGCCAATCTTCTGCTCCATTACTTCTTATTCTTTCTTTCTTTTTTTTTTGAGCCATAGTGGCTCTGTATAAAGATAGAAATATAATCTGGGGGAACCTCAAAAAATCAGTATCCTGAACATACACCAAAGATATGTAGCAGATCTTGGGTTTGGGGAAACCCTTAATGTAGTCCAGCTTTACCAATCACAACATATTGTAATTTGATTCCCCTTCCATTTCAGGGCAATTAAGGGTTTCTATGAAAATATTGTTTGTACAACTAGACTGTTTTTGAAAAGATTGCAAAGTAGATGAGTCATTTGTAATAGTTGGAATATATACCCATATGGCTAATTCACGTTTGTGTACTACTAAAAATGATGACAGAGAAGGCCATCAGGTATAGATGTTAAGTATAAGGTGGGTGCAATTTTTGTGAACCTAAAGAAAAACCTATGATAAGATAGAGGACTCAGAGTACAGCAGAGATGGGGATGGCATCCTGTATGTATGGGGAAGCCTAGACTCCACGCTGAATGGAGGGTCCAGGGATTCAGACTTATGATGATTCTTCCTCCCCTTTGAAAGAAAACTTCACAAGCTACCCCATGTTAAAGAAGCTTCATTAACTGCTTCTACTTAAACCTTAACAAGAGTTGACCCTACTGTCTACTCAGCTATTCTGAGCCCCAGAAGTGACCCCCAGCCTCTCTGTCAACCATGGAAATCTTCCTTAAGCTATCTCTTCTGCTTCTTAACTTTCTGTTCATCTGAGTAGAAAGTGACGGGGAGACAGAAAAACAATAAATTGTTTTGAAGAGACTTGAACATTTGTACTGAGTTCATGAACAGTTTTACCTGAGAAGAGAGTTTTTAAAAATGAGATCGCACTTTGAAAATCAAACATAAGACACTGGATTACAAAAGATGAAGTTTATGTGTGTATATATATATATATATATATATAGAGAGAGAGAGAGAGAGAGAGAGAGAGAGAATTTATTTATTTATTTATTTATTTATTTATTTATTTATTTATTAAAATTTACCTCAATTAAAAGTTAGCAGGAGTTCCTCCCATAGTCAGGCAATTGATGTGTCAGGCATAGTTTGGATGTTAGGTGAGTTTTGTTTTCTGTATCTTTGGAGGCCTTTTGGGGTTATTGTAGGGAGGAGTCATTAAGTTTCTTAGTCAAGTACCATCTTACATTGGAAGCTCAATGGAAAGAGCATTTTATCCTCTCTTCACAGTACAGCGTAAGTCAAACATCCTTTTCAGGCTGAGCTTACTCACCCCAAATGTATGCTTGGTGAAATCTCTACCATGGGCTGTCACATTTTAGTCAAAGCTTTCAGCCTGGACATTTTAGTGCTCACTTTTACCAGAACAAACTTGAAAATGGTTTTGAATTCTTAAACACACACTAGAGTGGCTCAGATATTTCCTAAATAGTCATTTCTTATTTCAAGTGGGAAATTTAGTCCCAAAGTTTAAAGTTCTGAAATGATAAAGAATTTACTATGCAATCAACTAGGAAATTTTCTATTAATACCAAGGCATGTGTTAGTTTCATTAACTAACAAGCACATTCTTGGATTTGACTCAGTAAACTACAAAGTTATCTTTCTGATATAGAATAGCCTAAGGGTGCTTTCCAATTAAAATTTTGAAAGCTGATGCTCAGTATACCATATCTGTCTGCAATTCTAAATTAAGCTGGAATCTCTTACATTGAGTTAATCTATAATCTTTCCCTTCACTGCTATGTAGCAGTTGAAAAATGCTAATTTAGTAAATCAGATCAAGTTCAACCCTAAACTATTATTACTATAGCAAATAAAGTTAGTGATAGTTATGGTCGAGTTACAATTTATGGAACCTCATAATCCTACTCATAATAAAAATAATAATTCCAGCAATAATAATATTCCACCATTTATTGCACTCCTGCTGTGTTCCAGGCCTTTTAAATGCATTATCTCATCTGACTCACGCTGCAATTCTGTGAGAGAGTTAGCATTTCAATTCTACCATTAAAGCAGCTGAGGTGAGAAAAGAGCGTAGTTTTAACTAACATAGGAATGGGAGCCAGGGAGTTCAGTGGTGAGGTAAAAGGGGTAGTTAGAAAAAGGGGTTCATTAAAGAACTTTTAAGAGCTTACAAGTAATTTTTGTAGGTTTATAAATTGCTTTAGTAATGTAAGTATACCTTAGATAGTGTAGAAAGGTAAAGGAAAACACAGAAGAAAATTAAAATGACCAATTCCATTTCACACATGTTATACTTAACATGATTAAGAGATTTCCAGGAGGGAAATTGTTAAATATATTAATTAAATGTAGGGATTTGGAGTTCAGGAAAGGGGTCTGGATTTTAGCTTTGAAATCATCAGTATGTAATAAAAGTTGAAGTTTTGGGTTCAGATAAGGTGTTTTTAAAAAACTTTTTAGACTGAGAAGGAAAGAAGGCAAAAGATAGGATTTGGAGAACATTAATATTTAAAAAGCAGTAAAAATTAGAGATGATACGAAAATTAGGACAAGGTGCTATCACCAAAGTTAATAGAAGAGAGATTTTATGATAAAGAAAATAGCCAGTAGTGTTGAATTCTGGGATCAAGTAAGAAGATAGGGCTTGAAAGGTGTCTAGTGGGTTTGCCTATCAGTTTAAAACTGAGCAGAGTGGAGGTAGGCAGGCTTGACAACCCAATGCTCTAGTGCATTTGGGAGTGAATGGTAGGTAACTAGGTGAGGAAGTAAACGGAAACTTTTTAGAAGCCCAGGTATGCAAAGAAGCAGATTAAGAGGTCAGTAGCTAGAAATCAAGAGAAGAGTTTTACTAGAGAAATTTAGACACATTTATCTGGAGAGAGAGAGAGAGAGAGCAAAGTAAGACAGAGAAAAGAGAGATGATACCAAAATGAGGTCTTGATGAGTCAACGGGATATCCTGAGAGGGCTGGCCCAGATGGTTGTGTAGGGCCCTGAGTGGATGGGAGACCGGATGCCGAAATCCAGCTTGAGCCTTGCTTGACAAGTCATGTCAGCTGGAGAAAGGGTGCTTTTTATTACTAGTCCCAACAAATGTGATTTCTTTTTCTATTTAGTCTTCTCAGAAAGGACACCTTGTACAATTTACCCTCCCAGGAGAGCTTTTTTTTTCTTTTTTCCTAATTTGCACAAGTATTTGCTAGAAGCAGCCCAAACTTGAGCATTAGGCTGGCATTGTTTTATGTATTCCAAATAGTGATTGACAACACAGAGTCTTGCAGTTCATCTCATTACCATACTGAAGTCACAGAATGGTGAGATGACCCCTAAGTTATCTGCTGCAACCTGGACATGTTACACTGGAGCACATTCAGGAGGGGGTGGAACTTGCCTAGGGCCAGGGATCTACTTAGACACAGAGCCAAGACCAGGATTCACACCTGATTTCCAATTCAATGTTCTTTCCACTGTACCAGGAAACAAACACTAAGCCTTATGGTTTTGGTGGTAGAATGTCAAAGCATGTTTTGACAGCACACTGAGTATTGAATTCACCTGATATGAGTTGGAGGCTTGAAATACATTCCTCTTACTTTCTGAATTTGCCCTGCTTGTGAAAGCTGTATGAATCAGCTATAATGCTGACTTTTAAATTTTAATAATGGTTCTTTCTAAATACATTTTTTAAGAGGGCATGGTAAAAATATGGCAATGTGATTTTTTATGATTGTCTTATACATGTATGTCCTTGAATCCAAGTATTATTTTTTTGGAATTTTGTGCTAAGGTTTTTATGTTGTTTGAGTTACAGTAAACATTTTCAAGAGGATGGGATTGACAATCACATGGATCAAATTTAGAGAAAATTTTGAACTTTGTAGTAACTGTTTAGATATGAGATCTGCATGGCCATTCTGAGTAAGAACATACATAGTCATAAAAACCTATAAAAAACAACCTTGAAGAGTGGCATGCTGACATCTTGGTTTATATTTTCAGCCATTGTTTTCCAAATGTGTTTCTTACGTTATTGATAGGTATTCTCTGAATCAATAAGTCTGTGGTCAAATAGTGCCATACTTTTAGTGTACTCTCCCCCATCCCATTGTGAAAATGTATAATGCAGAGTTAAAGGCCTAAAGAGTCTTGCAGTAAAGAACCCCTATTAGCTTTGTTGAATCACATTTTCCAAATTTGTCTGACCACAGTTTGTTTGTTTTCTTTTGTTTTCTGAAACATCTATTAGCATCCCAAAGATAGAAGTGTTCCTCAGTTGGGAGAAATTTTTCAAATTTTCTTAAGTTAGATTTTTAAAATATTAATATTTTTTAATTTGTTTATTTATTTTAAGTAAGCTTTATGTCCAACATGGGGCTTGAACTCAAGACCATGAGATCAAGAGTTGCATGCTCTACCGACTGAGCCAGCCAGACACCCCTAAGTATACATATTTTATATAATAAAGATGTATATATGTGTATGTAGATGTTTGGGGAGGGAAAAATTAGTACAATTATCGGTCTTTACTTGGGCTTATAGTCTTGCAAATGCTTCAATTTTATACAATTTAGTAGTATTTACCTTATCTTCTTTATGAGAATGAGATATTTTGACTTTGGATGGCATCAACTGATATTTGAGATAAATATTATTTCCATTGGAATTTGGTTTCTTGTCCCTTTCTGTAACAATAGTGCCAGTGACCTATTGCCTAAAATCCTTCCTTCCCATACTTACTATCTGATCAAGTAAAAAGTCCAAAGCTCTGCATTTCAAAACTCACTTTAGTACATTCACCTTATAGGTGATAGCATGTTTGTTTTTAAATCAAAAAAGTGTATGACATGTGGTTAATCTGAAGATGCCAAGATATATGTGTGTGTGTATGTATGTATATATATATATATATATACATATATATATATATTTGTTTTGTTTTGAAATACTATTGTGAAGTAGAAGTTCAATTTTAAAGGAGCTAGCATCAGAAACAGATATTGTTATGTTATCAAACGACATAAAAATAATTAAATAAACTAAGAGAGTATGTGAATTATTTGGTCTACCTGGTTTTTTTACATTACATAAAAGAATACGGAAACCTGTTGATATTAATTTAAGAATGTTAAGATACCACAGGTTGTTGCTGAAAATATATATACATTCCATACACTGACTCCATCTGCTGTGTATTATCAGGCTTAGTGATAAGCAGACTTTATGAGTTGTAATACTTGCTTGCTTAACAGAATCAATCTTGATAATCTGATAGGTTTAAAAAGACAAAAATTGAAAAGAACACCGTATAAAATAGATGCAATATTCCCTTAAGATAGTGTCACTATTGCAGTCTTGGCTGTAAACCTTAGTAGACCCCCAAATTGAAAGTGGCTCTGATGAACTAGAATGCATTTTGCAAGATATACAGAATTATGACGTGATCCAAACATTTAGGTTCATTCAAAGAGAAAAGTCTAGGACTAACTGATAGCAATGCCAAAATTCCTCCAGGATATGAATTAAAGACTAAAATCTTAAAAAAAAAAAATCGTACCAGTTTCTGGAATAGTTTCATCAACTTTGCCTACAAGTCATACTTAACATCTAATGGCAAGACAAGGTCAACAACAGCAGGATCCTGGGACATCAGCATGGACGTCAAGCTCACTGAAATCCAGATACACTGGGCCGGACATGTGTGGAAGATGAGTAACAGCAGGGTGGCGAAGCAGCTGATAGACTAGCTGAAATGGAGTAATTGTAGGCACAGTAGGCAAAAGAAGTTCTCTAAGGCCTTTAAGCAATGTGGCATAACTCCCGACCACTGGACAGTGATAGCAGCAAACAGACCATGCTGGTGCACAGCAGTGGGAACCTGTGTGGTTTCCTTCTAGTGACTGCCCTGTAAGCTCTAGGACTCTTGCCTGAACTGCAATAAGGTGACTTTATAGAGATGTGTAATGGCATCCTTGCTCTTTGAAATAGTTTAAATATAGATCGGTCTTTATTGTATTGGTCTGAACACAGCTAACATTTCCACTGAAAGAGTTGTCACAGTCTATGTTTTGGCATCTTCTCGGGTCCCTCTTTTCACTCTTCAGGCACCCCAGATTTCCCAATAACCTCTGTTTAAGTGTTCATATTAGTACATAGTTCAGTGTCTTAGAAATGTTTACTGATTTTTTGTGTCCTTCAGCATGTTCTTCGTAATCCTTACATCTTGCTTTCAAGGTCTACTGTTATTATCAGTCATTCTGAAAAACATTTCATCCCATTTCCCTCTGTCTTATCCTGTCTATGAACTTGCCAGCCACATGAACCCCTACTTTCACAGGGGCCAAAAATAAAATACCGAGGTCCTGTAAATACATATCATCTTATTTCATCCTTGTTTCCATTTCTCTAAACATTTTTTTTCTTTTTTAGAAACTTGACATAAAGCCTAAGCCCTAGGATTATGTATTCCCAAGCTAGCAAAGTTGATTGGAACATGTTCAAGTTCAAATTTCATGCACTATTGAAGCCAAGGCTGAGGGCCTTGCAAGTTTTGCTGGTAGGTGACATGCACCCCAGTAATATACAACTCCAATGTGATGATATGAAACTAGCTGGAGTTTTCAACCCTTACTTGTCCCTTCAAAGTTGAATGGTTCACACTTGTGTTTGTTTCTTGTAAGTAAATAAATAAAATAAAGTGTAAAATTACATTTTAAAAATTCCATAATCTTTGAAACACCTTGGAGACTTTCAGTTGCATAATGTTAGAATAGGTCATGTAACTTTCAACATTCATTTATCACAGCCACCATATCTAAAATCTCATCTAAGAACTAACCAGGGCATCACTCCCCCTATAGTAATGCATCTTTTAAATACTGACTGAGTTCTGAATTTCTGTTTTACCTGTTACACAAGCTATATGGTTACTGGACCTTTGCCTTTCAAATATATTTCAACCTAATTTATTTTAGCAACAAAATATAGGATATACCTATATTTCTATTTCTGTATCTATATGTACTCCTCAAACAGTTATAGTTCTATAGACCGTTTCAGTAGTTTTGAAAAATGAGTCAGTGACACTTTTTACTTCTTTGACACAATACTTACTGACACTTGTAATAAACTGTGTTAACCACACACAAAAAACCCTTTATATCCAGAAGATATTCAATGAATGCTTCATTGAATACTAGGCTTTCTGGAAAATTATTACAGTATGAACTTTGATGTGTTCACTTTCTCTAGTACTCTACAATTACTTAGAAATAATTTTTGATATGACCAGATTGTTAGCTGAATATGACAAAAATATATAAGGAGATTAAAAAAATTCTTGTTACTGTCAACTTGATGTATACTTTTCATTTTATTTATTTTTATATCTCACTTATAGTGTGAAAGAAAATAAAATTGAGGATGATTTCAACATCAAAATATCACTAAACAAAAGGAACCAAAAATAAATTATAAGAAGTTTTTGTTTTCCTGTAGTCAAACACACAAGGACATTATGCTGTGCAATATGATTTTAATTACTTGATGAAGGAATACATACCAGTTCATCTGGAAGATAGATTATTTCCTAGTATTGAACTTCATGTGGAGTTTATCATATGAAGCCTTACAAAGAGTTTGTAAGTAACATAATTAGCAAATGTATTCTGCAGAAGAAAGGGGGATTTCTTTTTGTTTTTGGTTTTTGGGTTTTTTTTAAATTTTTCATATAGTGTTCAATGATTCATTAGTTGCGTATAACACCCCAGTGCTCATCACAACATGGACTTCTTCAAATGTTCTTATATCACTCATTTGTAGAAGCCAAGGATTAAATACCCTTAATAAATATATTTGGTATTATCTAAAATTTAGATAGTTTAGATTCTAAATTAATACATGGATGACTTATAGAAACTAGAGCAAGAATTAGCCTGTCCCTTGAGCAGTCTGTCTCAAAAATCCTTGACTTAAGTGAACTTGTTTTAGAATTAGGTTATAGTCAGTTCAGGGCTGGATTCAGTGACAAGTGTCCAAAGTATCAATATTCTATGATGTTGATTCAATAGCAATCATATTCTTTAAACGTGATATATCAGTAGAGAACTAACAGTTGTTATGAAAATTTGGGAACTTGATTTGTGTTCTCACCACTTTTGTATAGAAAGGTGCCTATGGGTAAAATGCAAATTGTTATAAAAAGGAGTTTTGACTCATCCTAAGTAATTGCCCAGTAATTTATTAGAAATCTCAGAGTTCTGCTTCATGAAGCATGATGAGGATATTTGTGCTAAAAATTTTTAAATATAAAATAAAACCTTTTAATGGCCTATTTTATTACATCACTATAATATTTTACATGAGCTATATACAGTCATGAGCTATATACAGTCATTTTAATGCATTAAGTAGATAGATGCATATCTTGTGTTTCATTTCTGACAGTTTCTCTTTTAACTCTTTTTTAATAGATTTTGATACCTAAAACAGTAAGAGCAATTAAGGTTGGCTTTTCCTAATACAGATCTCTAAATAACATACCCTAGCCTATTGAACACCATTGATAAAGTAAACACAGTCCTTTTTGCTAAAGACCAACAGAGCACTCATTTGTGTTTAGTGGAGGGCAAGACAAATTAAATGTAATATACTGTGGTAAGTTCAACAAGAGAAGATGTCCAGAGTGCTTTGTGAGAACAGGAAGAAAGTAATCTGTTAGGTGATGAGCATTTGAGATAGAAAGAATGGCATTTTAATGAGAATTGAATCCAAAGGCAAGATGTTCAGTGTGGCTGCAGTCCAGATGTTTTAATGGGTAGGTAAGAAGAGATGAAGTAGGAAGGGATGCAAGAGCCAGATAATTAAGGGCTTTGTTTCTAATGGAAAGAAAGTTGGATTTTATCTGAAGCTATAAGGCATGAATTAAAGCTTGAGGTTTTATAGAAGGGATAGATTCCAGGGCTATTAGAAGAACACAGCATAGCATAGTAACTAAGATCTGGGTTCAAATCTTGACCTTGCCAATTAAGAGTTTTATGATTTGGGCATGTTATTCAACCTCTGATTCTAAGTGCCCTTATCTACAAACTACCTGCCTGATATATAGTTACTGTGCAGTAAATGGTAGTTTTTGCTGCTGATGTTACCTGCGAATTCTCCTTTTTAAAAAGCGGGATGAGGGGCCCCTGGGTGGCTCAGTCGTTAAGCGTCTGCCTTCAGCTCAGGTCATGATCCCAGGGTCCTGGGATGGAGCCCTGCATGAAAATATAGGAAGAAGAGTGGGTTTGGAGTTTGGCGTTTGAGACATGTTAAATTTGAGATGGCAAGTTAAGAGCTAGCAGAAATCAGTTTATGAGTTATTGCCAATGGTGTGGTGAATGGTGAAATTGCCTAGGAAGAGGATATAGACAAGAAGATGTCAAAGGTGAAAACCTGGGTACACGCTCTAATGTTTGAGGAATGGCCTGGGGGAAAAAAGGCAGTCTTCGAATTGAGAGAGAGGAAACCATAAAGGGAACTAGGGGAGTGTGGAGTCACAAAAGTCAAAGAAAGATTCCAGGAAGGGAATTGCTTATACTGTGGATTGCCAATGGAAGTTAACTTTGATAAGGGCTGAAAAATACCCATAAAGGAACACCTGGGTGGCTCAGTTGGTTAAGCGTCTGCCTTTGGCTCAGGTCATGATCCCAGGGTCCTGGGATTGAGCCCCGCATTGGGATTTTTACAAGGAGCAAGGAGCCTGCTTTTCACTCTGCCTGCTGCTCCCCCTGTTTGTACTCTCTCTCTCCCTCTGACAAATAAATAAATAAAATCTTAAAAAAAAAAGCAAAATTCATTGACCACATCATGAGAGTTACAGTAGAAAGTGCTAAGCTTAGAAGCTTCTGAAGAACCTACAAATGTCAACATATAACAGGGCTAGAGAGCATAAAGTATCTTACAACAGTATTAATCAAGTAAGAATGTTGCCTCTTCCCTTTCCTAGTGAGAGACAAGAAAGTAAGAAACACAGAGTAACATATTCCTTTCCTTGATGGCTGGAGATTTCCTGCCTGCAGTAGGAGAAGCTTCAACTGGATAAGAGTTCAGAGTTCTGATTATTATTTAGGACTGGATTACTAGTAAGTGATATCCTATTTATTATTTAAAGTGATCCACTCTTCTCTACTACCTACAAATGACTGGAAAAGTCATGGGACTATTTGGGTTTTTATAGTGGTGGTGGTGGAGGGGAGAGACTCCTCCACTGAATAAATGTAGAAGGATGATAGAATACCAAAAAAAAAAAAAAAAGTTGTGTTTTAATTATAAATAAGTCATGTTTATTTGACATACTGGCAGATGTGGTTAAATAAGGTCCTCAGGGAGTGTGAATAATGGAATCCACATTTAGGAAAATAGACCTCGAACAGCACACTTCCACAAATGTGGAAGAGAAGGAGATAATTAGGGAGGATAATGATAAGACTGAATTGGAGGAGGGCAGTGGGAAAATGGAAATGGGAAAAATTTGACTTACTGAGCCTCATTTTCTCTGGGAAGTGGTGCGCTTCCCTGCTGAGATTTGAGAGTAGTGGTGAGCTGGTGGGCAGACAGGAGGCTTGAGAAGTTTGGAATATGGTAGAGCAGTGGTTCTCAAAGTGTGATCTGTGGACTAGGAGCATCAGCACCTCTTGGGAACCTGATAGAAATGCAGATTCTCAGGCCCCGGCCAGACCTACTGAATCAGAAACTCTAAGGAGAGGTATGTGTTTTGACAATATAATAATGTGTTTGAACAAACCCAGCTGTGATTCTCATGCGCACTGTAGACTTGGAGAGCCACTGGAGAAGAGTGGTTTAAAAGCACAAGCTCCATGTTTACATCACAGAACTGTCACTTATTAATTGAATGCCTCTTGCAAATTATTCAACCTCTCGGTATCTCAGTTTCTTCAGCTGAAAAATGAGGATATCTAATAACAACAAACTCACAGAATTCTTGTAAAGTCTATATGACTCAATGCATCTTAAGTTTTTAGAACAGTGTCCAGTATATTGCACTGCTCAACAAATGTCAATAATTATTATTATTATAGAAAAAATGGAATAAAATGCTAAGTACCTCAGTAAGAATTGGTAGTTCTGGTTAGTCTGGTGTACTGTGCTTTGTGACATTTGCCCCCTTAGTGGCACAGGCTCATTGTTTTGGTCTCTTGCCACAAGACTCTGAGCCCAAGAGCTGTGTTGTCTTTTTCTTTTTGTGCAAAGTCTTTAGCAGCATGATGCATGTGCTCAGGGCCTGCTTGATGAAAGAAATAGAGGAAGGAATGGAGGAAGGAGTGAATAATGCATGCAGAGCAATGCATGTAGAATTAGTCAAACTCTGTAAGGGTTTTGAATAACTATATGATAACTAATTTTTGAGGAATAAAATTATGTTTTGATTTTTTTGAAACACTTTTAAGTATTTCTGTGAAGAAATATTGCTAGGAGACCATTAAAGGTAGTGGTCTGGTGAAGGACAATTTCTGTGTTAACTAGAAAAGTCTGGTTTCCAGTGTATTTGAAAGGAAATGCCAATTCGCACTGATTATTTTTCCATTTACTTAGATCTACATGGCTTCATTTTTCAAATGTTTAATAATGTTTCCCAAGACCCATATCTTTTGATGATAATGTTAGCCACATAGATGAGTGCCTAGTAGTTCTGTGCTTAGTAGCAGTGATAAAACTGCATTTGAAAAATCTCCTATTTGTCTTTTTTGGTTACCCTCTAATAGGCTGGAAATGTGTAGTAAAATACCCTAATGACCCCACCTTGAGAACTAAACCCCATTCTAATTGTTTTGATGCTTGGGCTAGCAGGATAATTGATTGACACTAAGACCACTCAGTAAACAGCCAGCTAACAGAATTAGATTAATGAAAACATATGGTAATTACAACTGTGCCAAACAACTTAGAATCTACAATGTAGCCTCAGGGTAAATAATCAAAAGTCTGATCAAAGAGCAATTAGAGTTAATAAAAGTCTTATTGTCCGATTAGGATTAAGAGAGGCTGAAAGATGAAATTGTAAAGTTTTAGGAGGGTATTTGATGAAAGATTTACTTCATTCCCAAAAGAAAGTTTTGGTATTCTAGAGTGATCATTAAATTTTTAAAAGACAGAATTATTGTGTTTGTTTTTCTTTCAACTTTGCTTAAGAAACATCGAAGAGTTTTCATACTGAATTGATATTTTTTATAAAACACATGTACTTTTATTTAATTGAGTCCTCAAACTTTGACTCATTCATTCATCTGACAATTACAAAGCATTTACTATATGCAAGGCTTTAAATAAAACACTGTTGAGAAGAGATAAAACAGCCACAAATTCTGACCTTTAAGATTGGAGTTTGGTGAAGAACTAAAATGTATTTTTAAAAATCTATGATTCATGGTGAAGAGGAGTAGAAATTCTTTAAGAAAGGCAGATAAAATACTTGTAAAGTTAAAAAGAAGTGATTACTTTTGTGGGGATTCCAGAGAAAGCTAAGGATTGCTTCCTCATTCTTAAAAGTTTGAAGAATCTGTGTTAGTAAAGATAGGGATGTTTTGTTTTACAGTACTCCTTAGGGTGGGCCCTACTTTTTGTTGGTCTGTGTGTATTTTTTTTTATATAACTGAAAGTATGTATATTTGATTTTATAGTCTCGCCTTATTTCCCAGATGAGTGAAAGTAGAAGTAAATCCATGCATCAAAAATCGTAAATATTAGGCCTTCCTCTCTTATTTTGATTCAAGAACCAATAATGCTCTTCTCACAGCCCTCCTCCCGAATATTTAAGATTAGGTTCAGTAAGCTCAAAATATAGTGGTGATCCAAGGTCATACTTCTCTAGAAAAAGAAAGAACATTGCCTAATGGGATTTATACATATCCAGGGCTAGGCTTTGAAGTGGTGTCAGCATTATAGTGTACCCACTTCTGAAGATGAGTATGTTTATACCTTCAACTTTCTTTAGGTACAGCCATTGTTTCTTCTTACATGCCTTGAGCTAAAAATAATCTAGTTTTTGTCTCATCAATTTGGGGATTCAAGGTGAGTAGGGGAATGAATATACACGGAAATTTGATGGATGGGACTCAACTCAGGATCTCCTCCAAATATCTCCCTCTTTACTCTTCCAATCCTATCTGCCTCCCCCCTTTCCAATCAGTAGAGAGTAATTGGTTGGGGAAAGAGGCTGTGGGAGGGAGAGAACACAACAAGACAAGAAGTATTGATCAGAAGAAGGTGGCAGTTTGATGCTAGGTAAACCCTGGGATAATCTTGATTGCAGAATGGCGAGTTTATTGATTTCCAAGGAAGGTGAATATCCTAATACAAAAACTTAAAAGTGTAATAGTTCCTTGAAGTATGAAAAATAAGTATAGAATACCTTTGAAAAGATGAGAAAATGGAGATTCAGACAGGGTACCTGACTTACTGAAGGTTTCACGGCTAATAGAAGCTATTATCTAGAGACAGTATCTTATGACTCTTATTCCAGTGCCCTTTTTACTCTGAAACTAAATGTTCAGCCCTTCCCTGACAACCTGACCAACTTCCTCTCACCCCAGTCATTGTCTATCACATTATCCTTTCTCTTCTTTTTCATGACGTTTTGTATTCATGTCATTATGATTGATTTTTTTATGTTTGCATATTTATTCACTGTTTGCCTCCACTAGAAACTAAGTCTCCTGAGGACAATATTCGTTGTTGTTTCTAAATCTGGTTATCACTGCTGTATCCCCAACACCTGGTACACTATTGGTAAATCCATAAGAAATATTTATTAACAAACTATTTACTATACAAAGTGGGGTAGATGGTTATACATCAGGATGATCTCAACTGAGTAATATACATTGAGAGCAATAGGAGATATGGAAATAACATAAACATTCAATAATTTTACATTTAGGGTTTTTATTCTCTTATTTGACTGTATTATAAAAGCTTTTGCTCTTCTTCCCCCAGAAAAAATGCACATCCAACCTATAAAATTTTGCATATATTTTTATAAGAGATTTGACTCAAGATATTCCTAAGGGTATGCTATAAAATAAACAATTCAACCAGGTTAACAGTACAGTCCAGTAGGCACAATATCCCATGCCAGACCCTGGGGAGTACAACAGTGAGTAAGATTTGGTCCCTTCCTTTGAGTAGTTTATAGTCTCGTTTCACATAAAACTCTTCTGGAATAACAGACCCAGAATTTTAGAAGTATTACAGAAGACATATGATGAAGAAGTCATGTTCAACCATATTTAAGTGATTGAGCCACTCACACTGAGAGAAAATAGTAGAGCTAGGATTAGAACACAGATTTTCTGGTTTTCAGTATTTTTTCTACTTTAAAAGGCTATAAACTCTAGTTATTCTTTTACTGCTTCTCTATCATGGATAAGTATGCCTTATTATTAGACAGTTTCTCTAATTTCCTTAATTTCAGTAGTTTTTCTGGGCTACACTAAGAGTGTGATTCTATAAGCCAATGATTCTTTCCCTGACATGTGCCCTTAAGAAATCTATGACCTTTTGTGTTTCTTAACTGTCATTTTCTCAAATAAACATTGGCAGTTCTTTTCATCTTTCCTAATAAATACTTTTTCAACCTCTTGATAATTTGATTTTTTTAGCCACTTGCTAATTTATTATATATATATTGTCATTTTACTGATTTGTATCCAGGCTCAAGCACAGTATTCTAAACTTACTGTCTGAGCACTGCACAAAGAAATTCATTCATTCATTTCTTGATGCATTCTTTCATTTAACAAATTTATATTGAGTATCTACCATGTGCCAGACAGTGTCAGGTACTGTAGGTATAACGGTGAGAAAATACAGTCAAAGGCCCTCCTTTATAGAGTTTCCAGGCAAGCAGGATGGACGGGAGATATCCAAACACACACACATATTTACATCTGTGATGAGCACTAAAATAGAAAGATATCCAAGCTGTTGAACCTATGACAGGACTATATGACATTGCAAAGTACACCAGGAAAGGCTTCTCTGAGAAAATAACACTTAAGCTGAAATCTGAAGCATGACCAAATGGTAATTAGACAAATTAGGGAAGAATGCTTTCCGATGGGGATGCCGGGGAGGAGGGGCGGTACACATGCAAGGATTCAGTGACCGGAGGGCAAAGGATAGGCAAAAGAGCAATGTAATAGTGAAATCAGAGTGCAAACAGTGAAAGGGAGCTTTATCTGAGTTGACAAGGTGGATAGAGATTGGATCATGTAGAATCATATGCAACATATTTTTTTAAAGATTTTTTTTTATTTATTCATAAGAGACAGAGAGAGGAGCAAAGGGAGAAGCAGGCTTCCCGCCGAGCAGGGAGCCCGACACGGGACTCCATCCCAGGACCCTGGGATCATGACCTGAGCCGAAGGCAGATGCTTAACCATCTGAGCCACCCAGGCGCCCTCATATACAACATATTAAGGAATTTCTTAATTCTAAATGAAATAGGCAGCCACCAAAGTTTTTAAGGCAATAATTAATTTTTTTTTCATATTGGAAGATGAAGGTGTCAAAGATGATTTTAGTGCTTTGTGCTCCTGAAAGTCTAATGGTGGTATTTACTGAGATTGGGAACAATAGACAAAGTCCAGACTTTGGGAAGATGAGGGAAGGAAAATCATGCATATCAATTTTGGCCATGTTGAGCTTGAGATGTCTTTTGAAATACCCAGAAGGCAATGTAAAGTAGGCAGTTGGTTATACAAATATGGAACTCAGAAGAGTGTTATTGCCTAGAGACATAATTGTATGAATCAGTTGCGACTGGATGATAATTGAATTTGTGAGCATGGTTGAGATCATATAGGGAGAAAATATCAAGTGAAAAAGGAGACAGCTAAGGAGCAATCTTCGTGGAATGTCAACATCTTGTGGCTTGAAGGAGGAGGAGCATGCCGAAAGAGTAGAAAGGAGAAGCAAAAAAAAAAAAAAGAAAGAAGAAAAAAAAGAAAAGAAAAGAAAGAGGAAAACCAAGTGACAGTTGTCATGAAGCCAAAGGAAGAAAAAGTACCAACAATATCAGTGCTTATGAGAGACTAAGCAAGGGATAAAAGTTCACGAGTTGAGTAACAAATAAGTGGTATTTATTGACTCTGGTAATTATAATGTCTGGCACTGATCTGGCTTTATGCAAGCCCTGATCAGACAATACCACATGTCTTGGGGCACCTGGGTGGCTCAGTTGTTAAGCGTCTGCCTTCAGCTCAGGTCATGATCCCAGGTCCTGGGATCAAGACCCACATCGGGCTCCCTGCTCAGGGGGAAGCCTGCTTCTCCCTCTCCTGCTCCCCCTGCTTGTGTTCCTGCTCTCACTATCTCTCTCTCTGTGTGTCAAATAAATAATTAAATCTTTTAAAAATATATTTTAAAAAAAGAACCACATGTCTTCTTCTGCCTTCTGTGACATTGGCTTTATCTTCAACCTTGATCAATTGGATGGGAAGATGAGTGAAAAAGGAATATTACAGATGGATCCCAGACTCCAGTTGTGTAACTGATCATATACTGGCATTATTAAGATGAATAATACATAGGAAGAATAGTTTGGGAGGGAAATTTTTAGTTTAGTTATGCGCATGCTGAGTTTGAGAGATATGTGAGACATCCAAGGTAGATGATGAGTAGGCAGTTAAAATTTTTAAAAAGTGCTAAGTAAAGTCATGAAAGTGCATGGAATCACCTATAAAGACATAAAGAAACTGAAGAATTGCCTAACACTTAGCATTGAGGGACTCCAGAATTTAAGGATTAGGTGCAAATGGAAGAACCATAAAATAAGAACAAAAAGTAGCAGTCAAGAAAAAGAAATATCAAAAGAATATGGTGTCATTGAAGCCAAAGGAATAGAGATTTTCAAGGAAAAGGAAGTGGCCAACTTTGAAAATACTCCCAAGAATCAAGTAAAATGACAATGAGTAAAATGAAAAGAACTGCCAATGATGTGAAGACTCCAATGAGACAAACAACAGCAGTGGTTAGTGTAATCGAGCACCAATATCTAAAAAGTGTTCTATTACAGCACAGTTTATGCTAAGCCTCGTAAAAAGTGCAGAATTTTTCAAGATAAGCACGGGACTGGAAATCTTCCCAAGATTACTGGAGGGACACATTATCCTCCTCTAAACCACGGTAGTGTTTTTGTGTCCCTATTCTAGTCCTTTCACCTTGTCCTTTCATTGATTGCCTATGTATCTGTCAAGATGAGTCCAGATTATGAGCCCCTAGAATATTCCTTTCTTTCCTCACTTCAAGCACACCAAATATTTTTTAATATAAGAATACTCAATAGTGTTGAGTGGTTAAAATGAGATTTCCCGTTGGAGATCTTAATAACTACTGTATCTGTCCCTCTGTAGTTGATCTTCAGCTCTCAGGTAGCAGCAGTAGCAAAAATTTACTTCCATCCCATCTTCTGGGTTGAGGTATGGCATTCTTAAAGATACAGAGATTTAGAAGTGGTGTTGCCCCTCTTTCAAATACACCTACTCAACAGGTGAGGTGTACCACCTGTTATGCCTCTTGGCCAAATTTAACTGGAAAGTATATTTGAAAAATTATTCTATAGCATTAATGCACAAATATTAGCATATTATGAACATATAAATCATTTAAAATATTGTCTATTAAACAAGAAGTCATGTATAAAAGACTACATTGAATAAAAAAATTATTTTAAAACATGTGGTCTTCTTTTTAAGTTTCCATCATGCTATTTTTGCCTTTAATCCTTATTTTCTACTATTTAGTCATGAAATGTTATATCTCATTTCACTTTCCATTATATCATAAAAGTATTCCATGTTGCTATATAGTCTTCATATTTATCATTTTTAATAACTGCACAAAATGCCACTGTTTTGATGCATTATAATTTACTCAGCTATTCCCCTTTTGTTTGACATTTAGTTTATTTCTATTTTTTCCTCATTATACATTAATGAATATCTTTGGGAATATTGTTCATTCTTATTGGATTGTTTCCCTAGAATATATACCTATGAGTGAGATTACTAGATCAAAAGATAAAGACATTCATGCAAGTGTTGATACACTTTCAAAAAAAGGTTGTATAATTCCATACTTATCCAGACTCATCTCATCTTTGCCAACATCAAGTATAATTTTTTTTTTGCTAATTACGTATAAAATGGCACCTCTACTTTAATTTGCTTGGGTAGGGGTGGGAGGTATTTCGTATTAGTGTGAATATTTCTCCAATATTTGTGTACTATGAATGTTCCATTTATATTTTGAAGAATATCAATTATTTATCAATTTATTTGAGTTATTTTTTGGAGAAATAAATTCTTTGTAATTTTATCCATATACTCTTTCCAGTCCACTCTTTCCCAATTATTATAATGCAGTTAAGTTTGTTATATACAACTCTACATAAAGTATTTAATTACATGGTTACATCCTATGTCTACATAAGCCTGTATTTCAGAATATATGATGGGCGGAGGCCCTAGGGATCCTCATCATACAAACCTTGCATTGAAGCCCTGCTCTGAATCTCAAGTTGTGCTACTATTGACATATACCTCAGAGTTTCCTTGTTTGTGGGTAATAACGACTCAGTATAACAGCTGAGGATTCAGTATAAAGCACTTACGTGTTATGTTCAACAGTTTGGCTACTCAGTGATTTGGATTATCAACCAAACAAGTTAGGATAACTGATTTTATTTTAGTTTATTTTACTTTTATCATTCTGTTGTAGATTCAGCAAGAATTTCAGTTGATAGTGTTTGGATGGTTTCACGGCAAGAATAAAAATATGGAATGGTAAAATGTTTAGTGGGAATGCTGACCAAATATATTTCCATATGAAGTTGTTTTAGCTCAAACTGCGAAAGAGTTTAGGTCATTGCTCACAGGTGTCACTGATAAACCATGTAATTCCAACTCTTTCTATATTATATTAAAGCAAGGATCTCATTTCATTCAATGGATTACACTTGCTGTTCAATGGCATTGGCGAAATAATGTCTTCTGTTTCTTATATTGCTACATAAGATTGCAGTTTGATGTGCTATTTGTTTTAACATTCTTGGGTATGTCCTTTTTTAAATATAGAATTAATATGCCTATGTCATAGTGTTTGCTCTTTGTACTGTATACCTCTTTGTATTCATTATGATAGCAAGCATATTTTTACATGTAATCACATTCTAGCAATAACATGCTTATTTATATAGCACTCTATAATTTTCAAAGCATTTTATAAGCATTCATTTTCTTTTTGATTAATAAATGTTGTTTGACTAAAGTTATACACATATGAGTGTCATAATACAGAAATCAACTAAATGCCATGCTGCTTTTTTTTTTGCTTTAAGTAAAATGATTTTAATAGCTGACACTTTTGAACCACATTTATGATTTTTTAAACACCCTCACATTCACATTAAAAAATGTTTTTGTTTTGATTTTTACTTCAAACATATAAAGGATAGAGAAGAGATATTAGTGTCCTTAATTTATGGGTGGGAAAACTAAGACTTAAAGACATAAATGACGTGTTGTATAGTGGTATGAATATGAGGTAAAGTAACTGGGACTGGAGCTCAGCTCTCTGACCATTAGCTGTAATCTAACCATTCATGTACGCCATTCTTTGGTTTGGAATAAATGTAAATGCCAAGAAAGACACACTTGGGTTCCTGAGGATTAAAAGAAAATAGATAATTTTGCTGAGAAACATGCTAAGAAGCCTTATCTAAAATAATAAAGAAAAAAACAAGAAATTGAAAAATTACATATTTAATTATTCCATGTTTATTTTTTATTTTTATTTTTTTGAGGGAGAAAAATATGGCTAATGAGAAAAAAAAAGAAAATGCTTTTAGGAGAAAAAATAGAAATCCAATATCCTCTCTATCGTTCTAACTCTACCATGTATCTTTAGATGCTTGATCCATATGGCTAAGAAAGAACCCACAGATAAGGAGCCAGAGGATGTCATGGATAGTAAATTTAGAGGAAGGGCAGTTAATTCTATCAGGTGAAGGGTTATTGTTCATTCTAGAGAATAAGAAAGTTTAGGAATGATAAGCAGTGAGTGAATTGATTGATGGTCACAGCCAGACGTACCCTGTATCAACTTCTGAGTCAAACTGCTAGCTGTCATATTGGTAAGGTTGATCCAGTTTTCATCTTCAGTGTTGCTGAGAGTTTCAGTGACAACAGTGCTGACGTACCTGGAACAGGTAAGTACCTCATACATATCAGACTCTCTTTTTGAAGTTAAGTTTTTTTTGTTTTGTTTTGTTTTATTTTATTTTATTTTACTTTATTTTATTTTATTTTATTCGGTTCTGTTAGTCACCATACATTACATCATTAGTTTTTGATGTAGTGTTCCATGATTCATTGTTTGTGTATAACACCCAGTGCTCCTTGCAGTACGTGCCCTCCTTGATACCCATCACAAAGTTAAGTTTTGATTGCAGTTTACTTTAAAATACATATTCCAAATTCTGGATCATGCATTACATTCCCTTGACACCACCAAACTTTCTTTGTTGCATGGCAACCTGATGGCATTCCGTACCCAGGCACCCATCTTAAAAAAGATATTGATCACTAGACAGATGAGTAATATGTGGGCAGTAATCTAAAAATACTGGAGAGTGTTAGAATGATAGAGAGACTATTGGGGTTTTACTTTCTTCCTCATAAAAACATTTTTGTGTCTATTACTCTTATTCTTTCTGAAGAAAAAAAGAAACCAAATACAGAATAATTAAATTTAAGAGGATATATAATTGATTTCTTCTGGGTTTTATTTTCTTTATTGTTTTAAGCATCTTAGCATGTTTTCCATAGTATTGTAAATTTTCTTTTATTTCCCCTTCATAGTTGAAGGGCAGCTAACATTTCAGATTTCCTCTGCTATCTGAAAGTAGAGCATTCCTATGAAAACTTTCATAAGCCAAAATGGCATCAAGTAAAGAAGCAATTACCATTTATTTATATGGAAAAAAATTTGCATCCCCAAATCCAAAAAATAACCTCTCCTGGGCTTTTCTGATAACTTATGGACACATCTTGATAATGGATGCACAGAATAAATTGAGATAAAGCACAGATGCTCATAGACATGATTCAAAGTTATGGTGGCTTGATGCTGAGTGTAGTACCTGGGGAAAGAGCTGGGAGGCACCTTCCAGGCATACTTCCTCTGTAATGGCTTTCTGGCAAACAAATGCCAAACACTATTTTTACAATTTTTATTTTTGCCTTTTTTCCATAAAAGTAAAGTCCTCTTTGGATCACCTGGGTGGCTTAGTTAGTTAAGTATCTGACTCTTGATTTCAGCTCAGGTCATGATCTCAGGATCCTGAGATGGAGTCCCGTGTAGGGCTCCACACTGCGCTGGAGCCTACCTGAGATTCTCTCTCCTCTCCCTCTGCTCCTCCCACATGTGTGCTTTCTAAATAAATAAATAAATAAATAAATAAATAAATAAATAAATGTAAATCCTCTTTGGATATATTTTGGTTAACTGAACCAGGTACATAAGGTTAGCTAAAACAGGTACATTTGGGAAAGTGAGGTGGCATAATTTGAACTTACACAAAGTAGGGGGGACAGCTGTGCTTGGTCTTACATGGGCATAACAGGGTGCGCAGCCAATTGGCATGTACTACAGTAACTAGTAAGTTACTTTATACCAAGCATGATTATAGAGTACCCTTTCTTTAAATTTCCCTAAATCAGTTGATTTGTTCCGAAGTTGCCCTAAATATATGGGCTGTGAGTGGAGAGCATTTGTCCCTCTCTACTCAGCAAATACTTCTGTATTTCGGTTTTGAGTCCAGTGTATTTCCAAAGGATTAGTATAAAATTTTGTTAAGTGCTTTTCATGGATCTCCTGAATTAGAAACACCTGGATCTTTGTTTGAAAGGCAGATCCCTGAGTCTATCTCAGACCTAGCAAATCAAATCCTTGCTGGATCCCAGGAATTTGATCTCAATGCCTGCCATTTCTCTTCCTACCCCTTGGTCTTTTTTTTTTTAAGATTTTATTTATTTATTTGACAGAGAGAGACACAGCTAGAGAGAGAACACAAGCGAGGGTGGGAGAGGGAGAAGCAGGCTTCCCATGGAGCAAGGAGCCCAATGCAGGGCTCCATACCAGGACCCTATGATCATGACCTGAGCCGAAGGCAGCCGCTTAACCAACTGAGCCACCCAGGTGCCCCTACCCCTTGGTCTTTATGCTCCAACCTTTTTTAGTCTCTGGCTCATGCCAAGTATGTCTCCACTAGAAGCCATGCATGCCTCTTCTTCTGCCTGGGTCTCTCATTTCCCAATTTCGATGAGTGGTTCCTTCTCCTCATTCAAGTTCCAATTCAACCAGTTTGACTGTCACCACCATAGAGCAGAGTTCAATGACTACCCAACGTAAGCCCCCTACCCTCACAAGATTTTCTACTTATCAATATGCTTTACGTGTGTCTAAGTATTTAACAGTATCACATTTTATTTCTTTACTTATTTTTGAATAATTTTTAAATATATCTTTAAATTTTAAATTATTTAAATTTAATTATTAAATTAGATTCTTTTATGGTAAAGTTGAAACTCCACAAGCACAGGAATATTTCTCTGCTTTGTTCACTGCTCTATTTGCAGAAGGTGCTCCAATAAATTCTTGTAAGATAAATGACTGAATTTTTGGAAAATCTCCCCAGGTTACTATCACAGATCTTCAGATTTGACACCATGGGGCTAGAGGGTGTCTCAGGACTAGCATATGTTTCTCAGTTAAAAACAAAACAGTGTGATGGTTCCAGTTCTGGATAAGCACATCTTCTCAGAGGCAAATCAAATCTGTTGATTTGTTATGTGCAGAAGCCCTATGGCAGTGTGGAAGATCACTGGCCAGGGTCAAGACCTTGGCTTTGGATCTTGGCTCTGATCATTTATTATGTATCTTTATTTGGCCAAATAACCAGAGATTGTAGACATTAGGACTTCTCCTCTCCTTAAGACTTTATCTCAGAGTCTATATTTCTGCATATGTAAAACAAAGGAATGAGACCACATTAGTAACCCATACTAAGTTCTACAGGTTGTTAATGCTAGTGAGCTAAATATTGGCTCACTGAAAATAATGCAAGAAATTTCAAAAGTTTGTTAGTACAAAAATGTAGGAAATTCTGACTACTATAGCTCTCTCTTGAAGATGCACAATACACATCTGCCATTTTAAAATACTAAAAAACTCTCTGGAAATAAACCTGTTTACATTTATTTAGCCCAGCATTCATCAAACTTATCTGATCACAGCATTCTTTTTATCCTGCAACAACTATGAATTCCACAAAATTCAGGGTGAGAAATGCTGGACTAGATCATCCCAAAGCTATCTTCTGGCTCATGTGGTCCCAAATTGTCTAGCATTTCACTTCAAACATGCTTCCCATCCACTCTATAAACTCAGCAATTTTCATCTGTCTACACATCTGCAGTAAGAAAGAAATATGGAAATTTGAACCTTTCTGCTTTCTATGCTGAACTCACTTGTCAACATCTGCAAAGCTTGGAGCCATCCTGGATGAGATCAGCCCCCTTCTGTTGGATTATGTGTAGGCAGCCTTCCTACTCCATCCTGGCCCTTCCCGAGTCTCAGAAGCCACACAAAAATTAAAAGGTTCAGGACAAAGGTGGCAGAAACCCATTCTTGTGCCAGATAATGGATTAACAGAGAACTTTTTGTCTTTTCTGTAGAAATTATGTGTTGGAAAAACAAAACAAAGAAAGTTTGAAGTTTCCCTTTGACTTCATTGACACAGTATTGCCATATTTCAGATGACTTGAATGAATCTGCTCAAGAAATTTTAGGTAGCCCTGAAGTTGTGCATTTGGGAATACAGTGATTTTGAAAAGAAACTGTTAAGAGTCCCTTATGGGTTGAATTGTGTCATCCCAAAATTATATGTTGAATTCCTAACCCCAGTACCTCAGAATATGACCTGATTTGGAAATAGGATCATCACAGATATAATTAGTTGAAAGTTAAGTTAGTAAGTCAAGATGAAGTCATACAGAGTAAGGAGGAATCCTAATCTCATCTAACTGGCGTCCTAATCAAAAGGAGAAATTTGAACACCAAGGCAAACATGCACAGAGGGAAGGCAATGTGAAGAGATATGGGAATAAGATGGCCATCTACAAGCCAGGATAATTCTGTAATAGATCCTGCCCTCACAGCCCCTCAGAAGTAACCAATCCTGCCAACACCTTGAATTCAGACTTAGAGCCTCCAAACATGAGAAGCAATACATTTCTGTTCTTTAGCTCACTCAGTTCGTGGTACTTTGTTTCAGTGGCCTAACTGTTGGAATCAGGTCTCTTGGTCCTATATGGACACTTACCCAAATGCCAGACAAACTCATCTCTCCAGAATACCAAATGTCTGAGTGGTCCTGGAGTCCAGGTCAGTGAGCAATCTTCCTCAGACCACTTTCTTTAGTACTTGTGCCCTAGAATTACTGGCATGGCTCAAGTCTTGGAGTAGATCCCTTAATGGCATTTCAGTAAAGCCTTCCTTTACTGTTCTACTGTATTTTGCTTCAGTCAAAATAAGCAAAGATTGGAAGAAATTACAAATATTTGGAAAGATAAAAGGCAATGAAATTACTTTGAAACCCACTTTGTACAGCTCCATAAGGTTGAGCAAACAACATTTTGGGCAAAACTGCCTAGATTTTGAAAGTGGATGTTAGAAGCTGGTAATACAGAAAATTGAAGCGAATCTTCCTGAAATTACTGCTACCACTGCCAACGTTCTTTGAGGATTGGTCTAATGCAATTCCTACCTCTTCAGCCTAACACAGTGAGGTCAGAGCTTTAACATGGCACTTGTGACAAAGGAAAGAGTCAAATCGCTCTTGTCACTAATTAGTTCAGATGTTACTTCAAATTCACTTTGGCCCTGTTATTGAATCAAGAAATCTAAATCTTAGGGAATCAACTGTAAGAATGCTACCAGTTGGGAAAGTGAGATCACCATTTTTTTTTTTTTGCAGTTGGAAGAGGAATTTAATGTCCTTGTTTAATTTCTATTTAGCACTAATCTTAATATAAAGGAGTTGACAAAAATACAGAAATAATTATAATATGAAAAATATCAAGGCCTGAATCCAAAAGTCTGTAAAAATTGCCATGACTTCTTCTATGTTTTGTTTCTCTGTTTACAGTTCCTTTCCATACCTATTAATACCGTTTATTTTAGAATAATTTCATCTACAATACCACCATCATCACCTTTACCTTTATTTTCACAATAAAATAGTCATTCAGTGCCTTATCCTCCTAAAACTATGCAAAGAGCAATGTCCAGCTCTGCGCTGTAGTTATCTATAATTGTATTGTTGTATTGAGAATATGCCATACTGTGATTCAGTTGGACTTAGCAAATGACTTAATAATTCTTTTTGGTTTTATCAGCAAAGGAAGGTCTTACTTCCTAATTCTCACTTCCTTTGAGAATTAATGAGATTGTCAATTAGTCATGGCTTTACTGTCAAATGTTCCAAATGCCTTTCCTTATCAATGCCAATAATTTAAAGTGTATTTCCATTTTATTAAAGCTAGTAGTTTCTACTCAGGTAATGTTAAGTAGAGCAACAATAAAGATGCACAGCTACATTTTGGGAAAGCTCACTTTTTTCTACCACCTAAATACAAAGATACCCAATTACTGAATAGGCCCACTTTTGAAATGTAGCTCCATATGCTCAAGAATACATTTCTTATTTCATTTCCAAATTTGTAAGAGATTTGGAGACACAAACATTGGAGTAGACAGGAACAAGTCCATAAAGTATAATCTGTCTAGTCTGATAGCTCCAGTCAGGGGTCTGGGACTCAAAGTCATCCAGTTGGCTTTTCTCTGTTGGAAAAGTTACGATAAATGGCAGACCCTAGTTTAAACATTTGTTCTTTGTGTGGAATAAAGGTTCTGTCTGAGTTAGGGGCAAGCTCATTCTCTATAATGAGGTAAGAGTGCAGAGTTTTCTATTCTCTCTTCTACCATGTTTTCATCAATCCTTTATAATAACCTGCTGTGTCTTTGCAGGGCTTCTCATGGCCATTTTCAACCAATTCTAGGATAAATGAAGAAAAAATGCAGGTTGCTTTGACTTTAACAGGAAAACCAAGGTGGAAACACTTTACTTTCTTAGCACAAGTCTGTCTATCATGACTTCCAAGGAATACTAATAATTGTTCCAATAATTATTAATAATGCTTTCTGGAATCACAAGTTTCCAGGCAGGAATTAATCTTTTTCTCCTCTACCTTCTTTGTTTCCTGCTCAACTTTCCTGAATTCCATATACCAATAGTTCTGTTTTGAAAATGTATTTATCCCTAAATAATGTTTATCTATTACTTTCTTCAATTGAACTGATCAACCCTACTTTAACTTCCTTACTAAATGCAGACCTCTTTTTTTTTTCTTGTCCTTCAGTATCATTGCTCTCTCCTAAGCATCTTATAAACCTCCCTGACATTTCCACCCACTATTCCCATCATCTTACTTCACTCATCTTTCAACCATGTTCTCTCTGGGTCCATTCTGTTGCCCGATCCACTTTTATTTTTCTCACCTAGAATGTGGAAGGCAAGATAAGGCAGAAGGGATCAGCCAGCTGACTGGCAGGAATCTTCATGAAGTGAACTTAATGTGGTGAAGTCACTAGGCTATGGTTCAGCTCACTTCATTCTGTCACATCTCTCACAGGTTGTTACTCAACTAGACCTGCAGAGCCCAAGGTATAAGGCAGTTGTTATCCTAGAATGAGAACCCCAACAGTCACATCAACTGCTGTAATAGCATCAGCATGACTACACGTTCTTGACCTTTAGGCAAATCTACATGGGAAGTCACATGCTGTACTCAAAACAGTCTGAGTCAGGTTTTCTTAAGGAATGGTCCTCAGCTAAGAGAGCTTAAAAAACTCTTGTCCACTATAAAGATGACTTTGACAACAGGATCATAATACTTCAAGTCTATTGCCAAAATTCTCTCTTCCGTGGGCAGTACTTGAATAGGCAGTTGGGGTTTATTTTTTTCTCTGTTTCTTTTTCTATGTTTTCATGTCTGAGCAGCCTCCTTTATGATTGACACATTCTTTTTTAAATTATTTTGATGCATTGAGTCAAGTTACAGTCTAATTTAGGAGTCTTCTGTAACTTTAACACTACTTTGCATGCCTTTAATCTCATCCACTATAATGGTTAGAATATGTTTAACCAAAAGTAACCAAAAATTCTGTTCACCTTAGCGTAAACTATAAAGACATTTAAAAAGAAGCCTGAGAATTTGTAGTCTCAGGGCAAGTATAGCAAGCAGTTCAACTATGTTATCAATGACCTTCTCCCACCTTCCCTTTCCTCCATGCTCAGTATTTTGGTTTTGCATCTCATGATTCTCACAGTTACAAGTCCTCATGGAACATCACACAATCCAAGAAGGGAAAGGGGCAACAAGTCTCTCTCATCTTGGAGCATTGTCTTAGAACCATTCTGGCATCCCACCTCATCCAAGCCCTCCCTCATATTTTATTTCTCTTTGAGCAGACCTGGATCATTATCTCAGCTCTAAACAAATTACCAGCATAGAAAAATAGAAGTGGCATAACTGGTTTAGAATAATCATGATCCATCCTCAGTGGCTGAGTACATTGCCCAGGATGAGATTGGGGGATGGGTTCTCTTAGCAAGCAAGAAGAAAAATGGCTGTTAAATAGGCAACCAACAATGACTGCCATACCAAACTCCATTGGATGACTATATAATTATACTTTTAGGAAAATGTAACTTCCCTTATTTGCAAGTTTTTAGGGTGAGAGGCAACCTAACAAGTTTCTCCATGTGCTGCTTATATTACCTTTCTCTCTCACTTAGACTCTACCTGTTGACTGTTTTCTTTACTTCCACTATCACGAGTAAACACAGGTAAAAAGGGATAGGTCAACAGTAACTTAGAGAAAAATACATTTTGTTTGATTCAAACATACTTAATATTGCAACTGGTTTGAAAAGTTTTGCAAATAAGCATGCAAATTTTTATGACTTGCATAACAATTTCAGTTTACAATGTTCCATTGCCTTAAAGTTTTATTTTTCAGAGGGTCTTAATCTATTTTGAATATTATTTGATGCAGCTAGTATCATGAAATTTGTTTACTCTATTGGCAAGTTGATTATAATAGCAGTTCAAGCAGTATGTGCCTTCTTGAGATAATGTCATTATAATTTAAGGGAAAATTAGTAAACAACTCACAGCTGTTTGATATAGAATGTGTGTGTGTAGTTATGAATATTCATTAATATTTTATCCTAATAAAATATATTAATTTTATTTTTCTAAAAAAATGGTAAATGATATTGGAATATAAGAAATGCTTTTTGAATCTTTTATTTTATTATTAAAATATTTTTCTAAGCATATATTCATTTTTAATAGATTTAATTTTTTTAAAGATTTTATTTATTTATTTGAGAGAGCGAATGAGAGAGAGAGAGAGCACATGAGAAGGGGGAGAGTCAGAGGGAGAAGCAGACACCATGCTGAGCAGGGAGCCTGATGCGGGACTTGATCCCGGGACTCCAGGATCATGACCTGAGCTGAAGGCAGTCGCTTAACCAACTGAGCCACCCAGGTGCCCTAGATTTGATTTTTAAGAGCAGTTTTGGGTTCACAACAAAACTGAGCAGAAAGTACAAAGCTTTTCCTTGATCTCCCAGCTCCCACACACATGTAGCTTCCCCCATTATCTACATACTCCACCAGAGTGATACATTTGTTACAATTGATAAATGTACCTTGACACATCATTATCATCCAAAGTCTATCGTTTACATTAGAGTTTAGTCTTGATATTGTACATTTGTGGATTTAGACAAATGTACAATGACATGGGTCCACCATTATAGTATTACAAAGTAGTTTCACTGCCCTAAAAATACTCTATGCTCTACCTATTTGTCCCTCCCTCGCCCATATGTTGATTTTTGAAATGTTAAAAAATCTTAATAATTGGTATAATCTAACAGAAAATAATTTTTAGGGCACCTGGGTGGCTCAGTCGTTAAGCATCTGCCTTCGGCTTAGGTCATGGTCCCAGGGTCCTGGGATCGAGTCCCAAATCGGGCTCCCTGCTCCGCGGGAAGCCTGCTTCTCCCTCTCCCACTCCCCCTGCTTATGTTCCTGCTCTCACTGTGTCTCTCTCTGTCAAGTAAATAAATAAAATCTTAAAAAAAAAGAAAAGAATTTTTAAATCAATAAAATATATTGTCTGTGATTTCTATGCATTTTTAGAAATTGTATGTGTTTCAATATCCTAGATTTGTATGAAGGTATTCAATATCAAACCATAGTGTACCAAATTCCCATAATTAATTGAAAACCTCTAGAGCAGGGCTGTCCAATCAAACTTTCTGTGATGATAGAAATGTTCTATATCTTCACTGTCTGATAAAGTAGCCACTAGCCACATGTGTCTTGAGCACTTGATATATGATTATTGTCACTAGGGAAATGATTTCTTGACTTTATTAAATTTTAATTAATTTAAATTTAAATAGCCATAGGTGGCTAGTGGCTGCAGTATTGGACATCACAGATCTAGAAGGAAGTATAAAGTAGAAAAAAAATACTTCTTTTGTACATATTGAAGGCTCTAGACACCCCCTCTCAGTGTGGAGAGGGTCTCTAGTACAATAAACCAAAAGTATCAAGACACAGAATTACTTGGAGAACCAGTTTTGCATGAAGAGGCTCAACACAGAGATACTTGATCAGTAGGCTTTGAGTGGAGGCTAAGATCACTTGATCCTGATATAAGTGGTCTGAGAACCATACTTTGAGAAACAGTGTCCTAAGTTCTGCCTGTCTCCTTTTCCCTGCCTGGCCATAAGGACCAGAATCAGCAGCTGCTCTCACTTGAATAGTGACTTTCAAACATTTTTGACTTTTTGCCAACAACATATAGTATGAAATAAATGTATCATTTCCCAGAATACACACACACAATAAATGTACATATATTCATGTATGTTTATATATTATATGTTTATACATATGTATATTTATATGTATATGCTTGTATACTACTCATAAATAAGTATACATAATGCATATGTATATATACACACAAAATATATGAATTTCACAAAGCCAGATTTACTTTTATTAGTGCAATGAGCTCTAGTCTTTTAAGTTATATTTCTTTATTTAATTTTTTAAAAATCTTGTGGTGACCCATTAAGATGGTTTATGACTCAGTAATGTGTCAAACTCCAAATGGACAAACATTGAGCTGGACAGTCATGATTCAGTGTCTGAAGCTGTGCTTAGGACCTCCGGGCAGAAGTATAAAGACAGGAAGGGGAGAAATTTTTTTGATCCACCCTGTACTAAGCGGTGGGCATCCCCTCATGGCTAAGAAATTTCTGATTCAACAAATGCACTGGGGGCTTTTTTTCTTTTAAGTGATTCAAGAATAAACCACATCTTTATGATCTAAATGCCAGAAAAATCAAACACACATGTCCCATGTAAGAATTATTTTCATAAGTAAAATAGGCTTACTTTTTAAAAATATGATGAATTTTTCCAAAAATAGATATTGTGGTACTTTTTATGCTGAAGAGTAAATGAGTAGCTTTAACACACTCTCAGCGTGTGTTATTTTAGTTTTTAATGTATTCTTCCATTTTCATAGATGCAGAAAGACAAGAATTTATTAATGGCATACATATGGTCTACAATTCTGTTTACTGTTAGAACGCAAATATTTATCTTAGACCCTTAAGCCAAATAATTCAGCAATATTTGTGCTTATTTGTTAAAAAAAAAAGCCTAGAAGATATTTCTGTTTACAGCAATCTTAGTCTATTTTTCTCACCTAGAGGAATGGATCTTAATTTTATCCATGTGGGTTACAAATCTGAAGCAATTAAAATTAATGACTGTATAGTATAATAGGATGAGAGGCTATTCAATCCCTGGGGATAAATGGCTCTTCGTTATCATTTATTATTCCTCCTGTTTCTGGTTAAAATATGTAAATAAATAGAAGAGGGACACCTTCCAGGCATTTTCATTATTTTGATGTCACTGGGTCCCAGTTTAATACTCTCATAATGAGTGGTCTATACACGGTTGGATCCTATATTTAGTGATATAACATTTTCAATAAAATGTGTAGAATTTGTTGTGGAGCATGCAAACCATCTTAAAGATCCAATGCTCCATGGGTTCACTTGTATGTGGCCAAGGCAACTCACTCATTTAGTTATTCATGTTGCTGCTTTTGGTTTGTAAAGGATATAACGTGTGCACTAAATGGTCCATTTTGCGCTAACTGTATTTGCAGCATAATGTCAGATCAAATTTGGACATATGATTCATGCTCTTTGCACAGAGCAGACAGAAGTTATCATAGCATGAAATGAAAAGAGCTACTAGTAGTTAGGTCAAATATCAAGAAAGAGAGAGAGAGAGAGAGAGAGAGAGAGAGAGAATTTGTGTGTGTGTGTGTGTGTGTGTGTGTCTTTGTGTGTCCCAAGAATGCTATAGTAACTTTTGGTCAGTAGATGGAGTTGCAGGTCTCAGGCAGTATTTTTTTAATACTTTGGCCTATTCAAAGCAGAATATCCATAGATGTATATAGTTCAGGGACCAACTAAGAGTAGCTCAGCTTTTTCATGCAGTAATTTAATAGTAAAATGTGTGTGTGTGTGTGCATGCGTGTGTGTGTGTGTGTATGTACACACATACATGCCCTCAAATCAATTTAAGAGAAACACATTTTTTGTCTCATATTATTGTAGGTAAATATTTTGTCTCAATCAATGTAAGTAGATTGCCATAAAGGATTTTGCATGTTTAACTTCTGTGGAATAAAAAGAAAATAACTTTTAAAATATATTTTAAAAAATAAATGAGTTTCATATTTCACTTAAAAAATTGTAAAACACTTGGGGAGCCTGGGTGGCTCAGTCAGTTAAGTGTCTGCCTTCAGCTCAGGTCACGAATTCAGGATCCTGGGATTGAGTCCTGCATCTGACTCCCTGCTTAGTGGGGAGACTGCTTCTCCCTCTGCCTGCCCCTTCCTCCTCTTGCCTGCCCTCCCTGCTCCCCTCTGCCCCCACTTGGTGCTCCTACTCTCTCTCTCTCAAATAAATAAATAAACTGTAAAACACGTAAGTTGATATATTGGTAGATATTACTTAGTGAGAGGTTCTTTTGTGTGAAAATCTCTATATTTAACCTTGAGAAAAAGCAAAAAAAAAAAGCATAATTAGTAATGCATTAACTCTGTTTTAAAACCTATTAAATTTAGTTCTCCATCTTATATCTAATGGCAAAACTTTGAGCTCATGTGTGATTCATGCCTCTTTTACAATGAAACATTTTGTTTTGCAATGACACAGGCAAAATTAAGTGACAACATTAATCCTTTATTTCTCTCTACCAGCATCTAATTTCTTGGCTTTAGGTTATAATTGGGGACAAGTGCTTAGCTTCAAGGGGACTGATATTTTTGTTTTTAAAATTCTGAACAGTTTTTGGAACACCATGAGCACTTCACAAATGTCAAATAATTGTAATAATACAAAGCAGAAGGCTAGATCAATATCAACAGCTTTGCAGAGGAAATGCCTGAAACTTTACCCCTGCAAAACAAGAAACAGAAAGAGAAAGATAAAAGCTAACAGAATTGGGCACCAAACCTTCAAATACTATTAGATATTTTAAAAAATAATATTGACTTTAAGTGAAAGTTTCTAATGTTTATGTTAGCTTCCATTCGTTACATGTTCGCTTCTGTGGATTTTCATGGACCAAAGAATTTATCTTTCCTACTCCTGGTTTCTTAAAAATTATCAAGCAAACAGCCTATGGTTTGCAGTGTTTGGTTGCATATGAGAGAAACTAACCAGAGCTGAAAGGAGGTTTTATTAGAAGATTATTCAGGAGCCATGAAACCCAAAAGCCAGAATGCCATTGTTCTCAAGGAAGGAACTGCAACCAGTGACTTAGAGCCTGATGGAAGTTTCCACTTCTCTCTGTGCCTTTCCCCATTTTTTCTGTAGACCAGCTTTCTCTCTTTCAAAAGCACATGGAAGAAAAGTTAGCACTCCTTAGCTCCTGAATTTATATGTTTCAAGCCCAGCTGCATAAAGACAGAATGAATATATCTCTATGAATCCCAATCCCAAGTTCCTGAAAGGGAGAATCTGAGCTGGAATAGATCAGGTGATCCTCCTGATCCAGTCAAATGTGCCTAGATGGCATCCTATCATACAAAATGGCTGCAGAGGACCTTCTACCATGAATGAAGTGAGGATTAAGAAAAAGATGATTGTGAATTGATCAGACTTCCAAATGACCCTGGTTAATAGTAGACTGTTTTGTGTTTTGTTTTTAATCATAATAGACTTTAATTAGTTCCAAAATACCAACAAATATGTATTGAATGCCCAAGAGGGTAGAGGCTCAGTCTAAGCATTAGTGTGTTTTTGTTGTCATTTTTTAATTGAAAGTAAAATTTAGAATCAAAATGGTATAAAATAGAAAAGTTCTAATTCTGCTTTTATTCAATGGTTGTGCCTGGGCATCTACAATTTACATAGTACCTTCTTACCATTCCACATGTCTTAAATTATTTCTATTTCTATTTTGAGGTCCTTATTGCATATGTAACAGCAAAGAAATGTTATTTTCTTGAATTAGTTCTTCTCAAACTTTCTAGTGCATCAGAATCACCTGGAGTGTTTGTTAAAACACAGATTGCTCAGTCTCACACCCAGAGTTTCTGATTCAGTAAATCTGGAGTGGGGTCCCAAGAATTCCTTCAAGGAATTTCCTCAGGAAGAAAAAAATGCTAATAAGTTATAATATAAGCCCCAAATCCATACAAGGCAATGTTTTTCCAATAGCGGGTTGTGATATGTTAGTGAGTAGTGAAATCAATTAGTAGGATATATCCATCTTTTGGGGATGGAATAGGATGGAATAAATTTTATATGCAAGGTAATTATACTGAGAAACTTCTGCTTCACAGGACAGGTCCTAGCCATAAAAATGTATAATAAACTGCATTAAATCATTTTTAGAAGTGGATGAGATATAAATGATAACAAAACTGAATTATCTTAGAACAGGGCTTTAGGGTACTTTTATGCAAAATTATAATGGAGAAACAACCTATCCTATAGCCAACCTAGAGGTGAATGATCTAACAGAGGAGACATGGGAGATCCTTGTTAATTGATAAGATTCTGCATCTTTGAAGTGGTTCAAAAGTCATAGCACTTTTATGCTGGATGGAATATCCAGAATCATGTATTACAGTGACTTTGAATCTATGTTTCTAGAATTTTAGAGTACCTACGGTATCAGTGGCTACTGAGAATTATGAAATGAAGGCCATGAGAGTGGGGCTCTTGATCTCAAATCCTACTTCAATTAAGTTCTCTATCAAGTGGATTTTAGAGTTAATTGTGTTTATTGAATTCTTTCTATGTTTCTAGCACTGTTCTTCTTCATAACTATCCTATGAGGATGGTAATATAATCACCTCCCCCTTTTTCAGTTGAAGAAACTGAGGCATGGTGAGTTAACTTGTCCAAGTTTCCAGATTGTGTTCTTAATCATTATACCATAGCTAACTCTCATAGCATAACTACCCCAGACCACAAACGAACAAAAATAGTGAAGGGTTATTTCTGCCAAGTGGCTATCCAATGAGGGCTACATTTTCCACCCACACCTTTGCAGTTAAGTAAAGTAATGTGATTAGTCCCTACGGTAGCTTGAATAATGGTCCCCAAAGTTTCTACTTCCCAGTTTATGGAACCTGTGAATGTTAACTTTGTATGGCAAAGGGACTTTGCAGATGGGAGAAAATTAAGGACCTTTAAAAGGGGGATAAATCCATTTTTAAAAGATCTTGATCTAATTCAACCACCTAATTTAAGAGGGATGCTTTTATACCCCAGTGAAGTAAAATACTGGAGCCAGGTTCAGGAGGTAGCTGCAGGAGATCCAGAGCTAGAATTGGGATCCACAGTGTGTTCAGTGCTATTCCCACTATATAAGGATTTAGCCAAGATCTTGCCCATTTAAATTATACTTTGACAACTAATGTCATGGTGGGCAACATAATACCTTCAGTACAGTTTTCTCTATGAATTGAGCTACCCTTGAGATTAGTTGAGGGGATCTGCAAAACATCCTGGTAGGTTCTCTTGCTATACTCATTTTATGAAGGAAGAAAGTGAAGTACAATAAGGATACATAGTTTTTCCTGTGTTACATTTTTACTAAGAAGCACATTCAGGCTTTCCCCTCAGGACAGCCTGCCTCCAAAGCATTTATCCCTTGCACTTCATCCACTGATGTTTCACTTGCCAGGTCCTCCATTGTCATGTTACTTTGCATTTGGAATATTCCTACTTCAGAGGCAGCTTTCCCATTTACATGTAATTTATCTAAGTTTAAGGCACACTTTTACATCTTTGGAAAAAAATTCTGTATGCCTTGAGTGTTTAAGTGGAAGAAATAATAATGTTATGACTTCTCTTTAGCAGGTGGCTAAAATACATTAAGAAGAAATGGTAAATTGTAATCTCAAAGTCAGGCTTCACTTGACTATGTGTATGAAATAAAAATATCACTTTTATTAAAGCCCAAATTATGACAATTTCATTCCTTCTCTGCCCACCAGGGTTTAGCTACCTATAGTTGAATTATTTCATAGATTCCCCAGAACTCTGACATGTTTTCAGAATTAAATCAACCTACACTGTTTTATTCTCATCAGAGAGTCTGCCTGTCCTACCACAGTTCCCCTTGAGAACACCAATGGTCCTACTGATTTCAGTGCAGCCAACCCCTGAGATGCTGGTCTGATTCTGGGCTCTGGACAAAGATAAAGGGAACATCATCCATTTATATGCACCCTCTAACTGCACTCTGAATGTTATCATGAGTCTGAAAGTGTTATTACTCATAACACAGTCTATGAAAGGTCTCCTGCAAGTAGTCTGCTCCTGTTCTTCAGCCTCTAAATTCATATCAGTGTTTATACACACCAGTAAAAGAAACATGATTACTTCTGCTTCTACATGATTACTTCTAAGGGCCAGTCAACAGTCTTCAGACATAGAGCATGCTTTCTCCATACTTAGAAACCTGTCTCTATAGGAGTCATTATTTCCGGAGAGGCAATGCAACTCTACTTGCCCCATAAAATAACCTTTGTTACTTAATGGAACAGTTGAACTCCTTAGAGATACAATTGACTAGTTATATCCATTTCAGAGGAGGGTGGCTGCTTGATAGTCTCATAATATAAAGTCTAGTTGGTAGTTTTCCCAGAACACAAGAACAATCTGCCCCAAAAGGGATTTCATAGAGTTTTGAAGAAAACTTTTAGATGACATTTTTTCCCACAACTTCTACCCAGCAAAGTTTTAAAAATTTTAGGATGAATTTCATTTGAAGTACTTGGTTATAGGTAACATTAGAGGAATTCTAAGAGATGGTCTTACCTTTGATATCTCTGAATCTATATTGTAAGTAGCCAGAAATGATAATTTCAACTGTACAACCTATATTCATGGAAAAAATTATGAAGAGTAAGATGACACGAATAATAGAAATTTTATAGAAAATAACATTTGAAAAAAAATTTAAATCACTGATTAAAAGAATTAACATAAAACTTCCCAAGAGTTATGGCTGAAGGATACATTTATTTGCCTACTACCACTTTATATTTTAAAATCCTCATATCATTTTGGGAGTTTACCTCTTCATTTGCCTTTTGAGCCAATTTATAAGACAAAGAGATCAATTTCCTTTCTAGTTATACCTCATTTTTGCCTGAAGCTAGTATTACCCAGCGTGATCACTATTTTATTCACAAAAGTAGCTTCAATTGACATTTAACTAATTCCAAAGAATTGAATTCACCCTTGAAGAATGAAAACATATCACTAGTAAGTACAGAGGGCGAAGAATTTCAAAGTACATTGACATCTCCAAAAGAAAAGTAAAACTTTAAACAACGTGGTAATTGCATGGCTTTCTAGAGTTATTAATTTGAAGAAGTAACAGATGTTTTCTTTAATAGTATGGCTAGATCTTTGAAAGCCCGTTAAAGCAGGGGATCATAATAAAGAATTGCATGAATGCCTTAAATATTTTATCCCTAAACATGTAAATACACATTACTGTGCCATTCTTTTAATGTAGGACCAAAAACTTGCATTTGTGTCCTAGTCCACTGGTGGGAGTTCCTCTCATTCTTTCTCATCTGTAATCAATACCCTGACTGCAAAGTCTCAGCTTCCATTTCTTTAAAGTGGACTAAATCTTCAATAAAGTTGCTCATCAATATGAGAAAAAAATACTTCTAAATTTTTCCTATTTTGAACTGCTGTACAGTCACACCTAATTCACAGCAACTTAACTTAAATTTTTTCAAAGGATTTAAGTTAGTTTTCATAACAAAGATTATTTCTATTCATATTCATTTTCATTGTTAAGAGAAATAATTTATTTATATACGTAAACATTTCAACTGGCATAAACAATGTCTGAAATAATTTTGCTAAGCAGACAACCCCCCTTGCGAAAGCAGAAGTGAGTGGGTGAATCAGAGAAAATCCTACCACCCCTCGGATTCTACAGGTGTTAGAGAGCAATCAGTAGGTTTCACAAAGGTAACAGAGATCTTACTTAATCCATGGAGTTGGTTAAATCAATGTTAGTTAAGAAAATTCTAGTATATTGATTAAGAAATTGTCTGTGTGTTTTGTATGAGGTAATATATGTTAAACAACCCACGTGAGAGTTACACAATGAGGGTAGGAATGCAAAGAAGAGAGAGATCTCATTGGGTAGAAGTGGATAGAGAGGAATTCATGAATTTAGTGGAACTTAAACGACAAGTAAATTTAAATTTAAATGCTTCAGGTGAAGAAGGGAAGAGACAAAACTGACCTCAGAGGGGGAATGCGGCAACAGGTGCAAATCCATACATGTGTCATATGTGTTCAATGGTGGGCCAGGATTAAATTACCCTGGGGGTAGGAGGGGAGAATGGGGTGGTCATGGGTCTTCCTTGGGCTCTTCCAAACCCCAGGAGATCCAGGGAGCCCAGTCAAGGACTGTGTCTGTACTGTGTGCCACTTCAGCCTAACGCACACTCTCCCCTCCCCTCACCACACACAAAATTCAATTACACTTTGTCAGGCTTAAAAGCAAGATTTAAATGTACCAAGGATTCACCAACAAAAGGTGTTTGTAAAGCACACTAATCCAGTATCTCTCATGGAAGAAAAAGTTAGAAAAGCAGATGGGGGCAAAGTTAAAATGTGCTTTCAAACTGCCAGGCTAAAATTTTCAGGTTTATGTTTCAAGGTTCTGCTAGAATGATTTGAACTTGGTTATGTCATGAGTTAAAAATCCAGGTTTTAAAAAGATTTATCTTTTTTTTCCCCTGAATTGTACCAATTTGCACTAGCATCCTTAGTAAGTGCAGACACTGTACTTGATTTTGGAACACTTCTAATTTTCTTTTTTAATACATTATTATTCAATGTATTTAAACTAAAACAAACAAACAGATGAAGAACGAACAAACAAATCGCCCTTCTCTCACCCCTACCTCCACCCCTGGGAACCACCAATCTGTTCTGTGTATCTATGAGTCTGTATGTGTGTGTGTGTCAGGTTACACATCTAAGAGAGGTCATATGGTAGTTGTCATTCTCTGACTTACTTTACTTAGTATAGTGCCTTCAAGGACCAACCATGTTGGCAACATTTTATTCTTTCTTATTCTTTATAATAGAATAATATTCCATTATATTTATGTGGGCTATTGCATAAAATACAATATATTATATGACATATACATATATCTGATATATATATATATATATATATATATACATATATATCTCACAATTTATTTATCCATTCATCTATCAATGGACACTTACATTGTTTCCATGTCTTGGTTATTATAAATATTGCTGCAGCGAACATAGAGGTGCCTATATATTTTTGAATTAGTGTTTTTGCTTTCTTCAGATAAATACTTAGAGGTAGAATTGCTGGATCATATGTTAGTTCTATTTTTAGTTTTGGGGGACCCTCCACAACATAGCTCCACAACAAAGAATTATCCAGTCTCAAATATCCATACTGCTGGGGTTGAAAAACCTTTATGAAGAAGAAATGCTTTAACATGAGTAAAAAAGATGTCTTAGAAATAAAAAATGGGGGAGTTTCTAATGAAAGTGGGATAAGTTAACTTAATAAAATCACCTAATGTTTTTAAAATACCAATGCTCAGTCCCCTCTCAATGGAATGGGACTCTGGGAGTGAGGTTGGGGTCCAGGAATCAGTACTTTCTAGTGCTTCCCAAGTGATTCCAGTGGCATTGCAAGTTGAGAACTGCTGGCCTAGTTGAAACCACTAGTAGGTAGAAGGAGGTATGAAATTGGACCATGAGTTTTTGTTCTCCAGAAGCAGACAAGTGAGTGTTAAAGGCCACAGTGAATTTCACATTAAATTTTCTGGCTGGTGAGGAAGTCATTCTACACCACCTACTGGAAAGAAGTTTAGAGGTGCGGTGGAAGTATACGACATGGTGCTGCCCGAACTTTTCTCATTCTCATGGCTCTGTTTGGGTCAGAAGCATGACTATTCATAGCAAGAAGTTATTTTGTGGTTTATTTTATAGGTAAGGATTTTAAGCTGGGTTGGGATAAAGATTTTTGAGTAATTCATTTAAACACAAAATGTCAATACTTCAGTAAATGGAAATTAGAGAAGTATATAGGAGACCTCTGTCTTAGCTCAGGCTGCTGTAACAAAATACCATAAACGAGGTGGTATATAAATAACAGAAATGTATTTTTTGGAGGCTGGAAGTCCACCATCAGGGTGCCAGCAAGGTGAGGTCCCTCTTCCAGTTGCAAACTTGTATAATGAAGGGCAGAGCAGAAGAAGCAAGCCCTCTCGAAACTCTTGGAGGGGAATTAATTAATCCCACTCATGAAGGTACCACCCTTGTCACCTCCCAAAGATCCCTCTTCCTAATACCATCACATTTGGGGTAAGATTTCAACATACGGATTTGGGAAGGACACAAATTTTCAGTCCATAAAAACCTTAAAGGTCTATGAAGGAGAGTATAGCATAAAACCAAAGGAAGTAGCAGGAAACTGAAGAGGAGTGAGGCTGGAATGGCAATCTCTGAGTGAGAGATTGGTGAGCCCTTGTGCAGAGAAAGGGCCTCATCTTTGAAGTAGAGGAAGTGGGAAGAAGGTCTTAATGTTTCAAAGGAAAAATAGTAACATTATTTAGAAGAATAGTATCACAAGTGCTAAGGACTTTCAAGGAACAGAAAATTGCAAATGTTCTTTTTCTTTTTTGAAAATAACTTCTTTAATTTTACATGATATGTTTAGCAGGAATTATTTCAGAATAATTGATAATATTAGAAAAGAACAGTTCTTTAAATCCTTGTGAGTCAATGAGTGGTCTGTGGACCAGCAGCATCAATATCACCTGGGAACTTGCTAGAAATGCATAATTTGCAGTTTCACCCCAGATCTGCAGTGTATTGTGTGCACAATTGGAGAAGCACTGCTTTGAATTATGGAGTAGGCGTATATTAAAACAAAATGATTTTTGAAAACGCTTTATTTTATATTCCAATTCCAGCTTAGCCTGAAAACAATTTTAAAAGACTATTTTATCTAATAGATACTTTTTTTTTACAAAAATGGAGAACTGGATGTTATACGCAAACAATGAATCATGGAACACTACATCAAAAACTAATGATGTAATGTATGGTGATTAACATAACATAATAAAATAAAATAAATCCAGATATGGAGGACTGAGAATAAAGAGGTGTCTTCCACGGAAAAAAAAATGCATAAAGAATATTTTTAAGCTCTAACATATCTATTTATGTATATTTCAGTGTAAAAATAGGGTTTGTTAAAAAGAAGGTGGATGGAAAATAAGACTCGTGAAGAAAAAAAAAAACATATCTGTCTTTCTTATCTGTAAAGCCTAAATGATTAGATGCCTTCCCCTGAGTTAATACAATAAGAGCTGGTATTGTTTCACAATGGAATTTATCAAGATAATAATTTTGTTGAAACTCAGATTTTAGAAGGACTTGTATATGATCAATGATTACATGTACTGTATTTAATGGGATTTGTTTGCTATAAGGAAGCTCTGCGGTAGTTTATACTTTGTATGGAATCATAGTATTTTAATGCTGGAATGGATTTTATAAATGACCTAAAATTATTCACATTCAATTCTGCAATTTCTTCCTCTCTGTCTATGAAATGAGGTTTTGATAATCAGTGTCATTTAAAATATGTTTCTCAGAATTGAATCAAGCACCAGATCCACAAGCGATAATCACTTTCTATGATTTGGAAACTATAGTTTGATTTGTGTGGCCTAAAGATTCCTGTTAGCTTTGTTATTATTATGTCTGTATTAACATTGTTTAGTACCATTTGTTTAAAACTATGGTTAATCTAAACTATCAGAACACTTTCCCATAAATTCTTGCTAAGAAAGTTCTCTACCAAGCTAGGCTTCTACAGTTGATTTTCTAAAAACATAACCGCTGTATTACCAGTAGTTTGGGTGTAGGATTAGCTTGTTAGTATTTGTCAAGGTAAATTTGAATCTTGATTCTGTTACTTCTCATATCAGCTATCCTTCCATGTTTGATGTCATCTATAAATTTTATACTTTTTTATTGCCTTATTTAATTAACTGACCAAAATGTTCAAATGTAAGGGAGTGCTCTACTAAAGTCAAGATACCCTTGGTCTCTGATTTACTAATAATAACAACCATATTTTTAAAATTAATTTTATTTTACTATGTTAGTCACCATACGTTACATCATTAGTTTTTGATGTAGTGTTC
>NW_027397063.1:82161093-82197021 GCF_003265705.2 Callorhinus ursinus | reverse complement strand
CCCCTCCGATTTCCCCCCCTTCATTTTTCCCTTCCTACTATCTTCTTTTTTTTTTAACATAATGTATTATTTGTTTCACAGGTACAGGTCTGTGATAGCAAACATTAAAATCAAATGAGTTTGGAAGAAGAGTTCTATGTGATCTCTGCTGGCTTCTTCTATTAAGTTTGTCACTTTCTGAATGCAAAGATGCTAACTTATAAACAATGAGAAAAAAATATTTCTACTATACCTTTAAAATGGAATAGTACTCATCAAAATTTCAAAATGCAGAAACACTTTAATATATTTGGTCAGACTACAACTCAGTTCGAGTATTAGCATCTATTGTTTAAACAGAGTAAAAGGCTACATAGAGAGAGGGTGAGGTGTGGGCAAGTATGGTTACTGCGGGAGTCATAACAATGTCTTAAATTATGTTCGTGTTAAATCTCAGTCATAACACCATTTTACTGTAGGATTTTTTTATTTAATTAACTTCTGATTTTATAAATTATAGCTTTATTACTTCTGGAGAAAATGATAAAAGCCTCTAAAGATTGTTGAATGTATTTAAAATAACAAGCCTGCCTGGGTCAGATCCAATAATTAATATTTCCCTAATGAAATGAAAATAAAATGAAGATTTCTTATTATTAAACAGTATTATATGCTATCTTCATTTATTAATATTGCTTCATCTCTCCAATGTACCTTTTATTCAAAGATATAAAAGTCTGTTATAATTTTATCTCTATTACATTGATGGACAAACTGGGATATCAGAGGTGTAACAACTTTCCTTGAATTGTATGTCCCATTAATGATGAAGGTAGTTTTATTATAATCTATGACCTCTGATATCAAATAAGCTAACTCCATTCTTTATCAAATTGCTGATGGCCCCTGAAAGTGTTTCTAGCTGGAAAATCCATAAGTTCTGGGACCAGTTCTGTATTTTTTTTTCCCCATCATTTCTTTAGATTCTAGCATTAAGTACCTAGAATGTAGTAGATATTTAATAAATATTTGTTGAATGAATGTACCAATGAAGTTTAATATATATGACTCTTTCATTTAGGAAATGACTCATATTGCAAAGTCCAAATACATAAACTTTACCTATTCCTTCAACGTGCTCCTGTTTTGTATCTTCTTATGAGTACTGCATTTGTGCTGATCTCAGTATACACAGCTCCCAGCTCTTCACACACGAACACGTGCCTTGCTCAGTCTTGTCCATATGAAATTGCTCATGCTTGAATTGCCACCTGAAATGAATTTTTTACCACCAAACAAATTTATATAGAGAAACAAAACAACAGTGAAATATGTGTGTCATGGAATTAGATGCCTGAGGTCAGATATAGCTCTTTGATTTACTAGCTATATAACATTAAATATATTTTACCTAGATGTCATATTTTCTCTATCTGTATATTGAAGATTATAATAGTTTTTACCTCATAAGGTGTTGTAAAAATTAGGTGACCAAATAGTTAACAAAATTAACTTTATTATATTTTCTACTATATGTACGGTCTTGTTTTCGTACTCCCCTGTGCTGTTCAATCAACCTTCCTTGCCAGCCTCCTCCTTCATCTCCTCCATAATCCACCCCAGCTCTCTTCTAGACTGATAAGATTATCAATATTTCCCTACTTACCAAATCTAATGAACTTTCTCAGAACTTGCTCTTGTTTGCCCCATACACAATTTTAAAGACCCCACTGACATTGTAAAAGCTCCCTCCTCTAACTTCATAGCTTGCTCCAGGATCTCTTTCTACTTCTCTAGACTGTATTTCTGTTTTCAAGACTTGTATTTTTATTCTTTTCAAGATTCTTACCTTTTTGTGGCCATTGGTATACAGACATTTGGTTGCAAAAATAAAACCAGTTATAGTTTTGTTTTCATTATTTGTTCTGTTTCACATTTCCTCCCATATGTATGCCCTTCCCTCCATCCTGATTATCTTTAATCAGGTCATTGGCTGCCTGTATTTGAAAACATCTGTCCAATTTCTCCTGGTCCTACAGACCTCACACACAGACATGATCTGTCTAAATCATGTGTTCTAATTGTGTGTCCTTCTCTTGATCACAGATTTTTAGTTCTTTCCAGTTGCCAACCAGCCTCTACTGTATTTGGTCTATTCACCTTGTTATGGACTGAATTATATTCCCCTCAAAATTCATATGTTGAAGCCCTCACTCCCAGTATCTGAGAATATGAATGTATTTGGAGATAGGTCTTTCAAAGAGGTCATTAAATTAAGATGAGGTCATTAGGTTAGGGCCCTATTCTGATAGAACTGGTGACCTTATAAGTAAAAGGCACTCAAAGAGACACCATGGATGCATTTGCACAGAAGAAGGATCATATGAAAACATAGTGAGAAGGTGGACATGGGCAAGCCCAGGAGGGAGGCTTTAGAAGAAACCTGTTGATACCTTCTTCTTGGACTTCTAGACCCCAGAACTGTGAGAAAATGTTGTTTAAATCACTCAATCTGTGATATTTGTTATGGCAGCGCTAACAAACTAATACACATCTCTTATGTCCCTCACAGTCCCCTGCTTTAACCAAAACTAGTTATTATTTCCCATTCTGTGATTTTAATCTGATTTTATACCGTTTACTGATTCTCAAATTGCTAAGACTCTCTTCCCATCAATTAACAATTTCAAAAACCACTTCATTGTGGAACATTTCCCAAATCTGTCATGAGTGTGACTTCCCAGAGTGCTTTTTTTCACCCTCCTTTATGGCACATGTTACTTTATATCTTGGGATAGATTATAGCTGATCATGTGCATATTTATATCCCCAGCTAGGAAGCAATCTCCCTCTTAACAAAAACCACATCTAGCAAGATGTATGTGTATGTATCACCTCTATACTTAGAATACCAACTCTATGGACAAAGCAGTGCTCAATGTAATGAAATAACTACTTGTTCATGTTGCCAGGGTCTCATATGTGAAATCCCATCAATACTGTAAGCCCTAGAAAGCAGGAGTCAGGTCTTCTCAAGATACATATGTGGAGATGCAGTTAGTAATGTGTGAGTATTTGTGTGTGTGTGTGTAAAAATCAATGTGTACACACACATACACATATGTATTTGTGAAGATATGAACATGTACAAGCAAAATGATGCTGGATAGGCACGTAGCAGTTGTTAACTACTGGGTTCTTCAGAGTGAATAGAAAGTATAGTGAGTACCTTGACCAGTCTTGGCTAATCTTGAGGGGTGTGTGTGTGTGTGTGTGTGTGTGTGTGTGTGTGTGTGTGTTACAAGTGCAGAGGAAGCTGCTGAGGGGTTTTGCAGGAGACTTTAATTATCCTAAGACCGAATCCCAGAAGAGTTCTATATCAGCCAGCTTTTGCTGGGTTATGGTGTGGTAATAACCCTCCAAAATCTCCATTCTTGCAACATTAAAGGTTGTGGTTTCACTGTGTGTCTGTTCCAGTACCCTCTCCATTTTTGCCAGACAGATGTCAGGTTGAGGGAAAAGATCATCAAAGGACCTCACAATATATTCTAAAGCTTTTGCTTGGATGTGACATATGTCCCTATTGCTCCCAAAGCATGTTACATGGGCAAACCTGATGTCACTGATATTATATTACCCCTGTAGAGAAGCCCTTTATCAATAGGGCTATAAAATACTTAATTTTTAAAAAAAATATGTGAGGGGGTGCCTGGCTGGCTCAGTCAGTAGAACATGCAACTCTTGATCTTGGGGTGTCATGAATTCAAGCCCCACATTCGGTGTAGAGTTTACTTTAAAAAATGTGAAGGGGTGTGTGGGTGGCTCAGTCAGTTAAGTGTCTGCCTTCGGCTTGGGTCATGATCTCAGGCTCCTGGGATTGAGCCCTGCAGCAGGCACTCTGCTCAGCAGGAAGTCTGCTTCTCCCTCTCCCTCTGCCCCTAACTCCCCATCCCTCCTCCCCTATTCCCCCTACTCATGCTGGTGCTCTCTCTCTCTCAAATAAATAAATAAAATCTTTTTTAAAAAATGTGAAAATCAAGAGAAGTAGAGAAAAATCCTAGATTCCCATTGCTTCCTACCCCAGCGTTTTCCTCCCTGTGTTTTCTTCTGTTTACTCCTCATCTATGCTCTTTTCCTAACCCCACAGCAAAAGTGATTCACTCTTGGCTCTTCAGGCAGGCACTCAGGTTTATTTATACAGGCATGCCCACCATTAGGGGAGAAGAGCATGTTCCAAATGTGTACAAAATACTGATCTTCACTCTAAAGTACAGATGGTGCTTTGTAGAGTTAGGGAGAAACACAGACTGATGTAAGGCAAGGGGAGCAGGGATAAACCTTCCCCATATAATCACCTACCCAATGAGGAAACAAATTTTCTTCACAAAACTTAGGGTACTTTCAGATGTACAGACGGTGTTTCTTAGGAAGAGCTGAAAACCCCTTTTTAAATTAAAGCCTCTTCTTTTTTATTGACTTAATTTTATTAACTTATTCAGTTATTCATCTAGGAGTATTGAGCATTTGCCCTGCATTACTGTATTCGACTATGAAAGATACTAAATAATTATTAATTAAAATATCTAACAGAGGCCACCTGCGTGGCTCAGTTGGTTATGCGTCAGAGTCCTGTTTTTGGGTCAGGTCATGATCTCAGAGTTAGATAGAGCTCCATGTCAGGCTCTGCGCTCTGTGTGGAATATGCCTGGGATTCTCTCTCTCTCCCTCTGCCCTCTCTTGCTCTCTCACTCTCTCTTTCTCTAAAATAGATAAATAAAATCTTTAAAATATCTAACAGCTACTATTTATTATGTGCCAGTCACCATGATACGTGCATTACAAGATGAATGATTTCTTTAAATTTTTACAAAACCTGAGAGATACATGCTATAATTTCATAGTAGAAAAGAAAAAAGCTTAGAGAGGTTATAGGTTACATAACTTTGCCATATTTGCTCAGTCAGAAATTGGTGGCATTGGAGCATGAATCATGATCTTTGACTTCTGAGCCCAAACTCTTAACCACTAAGTGTACATAGTTTACTTTTTTAGGAATCTTATTATCTAGTTGGTAATGAGTGGAATCAGGAATTTCTAAATATTTACGTTAAATAAAAGTAGTATTTGTAAACTGAGTTCCATAAAAGAATAGAGGAAGGTAGGAGTGATTAATTCTAACAGGCAACAGAAGGGAAGCATGGGAGTTCTTCATCAAGAAGGCCGTGGCTCAGCTGAGCATGGAAGATGAGTAGGAGTTTCATAGGCAGAGGGCATTTGTGACTCAAGTAAGGTCAGAGAGATGTGACCATGTGGACAGGACAGTGAACACATCTGGGTGATGCTACATGAAGATACCTGGTAGGTTAGAGGAAGTTGGGATCACAAGGGACCTTAGAGAAATTTGAACCCTTCTATGGAAGAACTACATCCCCACTAAATCAACTTTTTTATGGGTATTATAGGAAATATGGAATGGGAGCTTTAAAGATGGCTAAAAAAACAGGACTTCAAAAAAAAATTTTATAATCAAAATATAATACCTTGAGAACAAATTCTGTGATGCTTAAGGCCAATTCAGTCTTTGAAGTTCAAATGAGCATGAATGCAATTAGCTATTTGCTTTTTCAAAACGAGGATAGATCTGTCTAATGTAGCTTGTAATTTGCCAATTGTATGTAAATCATGTTCTCCTGAAAATCACTGAAGTTATACAAAGGGAAGTTCCTTTCAACATGTTCAACCCACATACTGACATTGTTTTTCAAAATATTATTTGATTTTTTAAAATTTCAACATAATACAAAGGCATAAAACTCTTCAATTGAATTAAATATTATTTAAATGCCTTAGGAATAATTCTGTTAAGGCATCTACACGTAGTATTATCTGTCCCATACACCACATTTCTTCCCACATGTAGTCACAATCTATCAGATTTTGCATAACATTTGAACAGCTTATTAGTTAAACCTTTTATAGCAGGTAAAATGTTAAATGAAAAACTTGAATTTGTGAATTAAAAGTTGTGCTTCCTCAAAATTTCTTGCTTTTGTACGCAAATAGATGAGTTTGTTCATGATTCATTGCATTTTCCATTCAGAAGGATTTTATCTAGTGCCATTAGGTTACTATAAAAAAATGTAAAAGGCTACAAAAATTAATACCATGTCTCTCTCAAATTTGGTGATGGGACAAGTAGGTAAAATCTGAATCTCAGCCTTCAAGGTCAAAAAGGGATTTCTTGCCTGATTCAATTACTGCTCAATTTGATAGCGGTAAAGGAGTTAAGAGCATCGCCTATAATTTGGCTGGACTTTCATTATAAAAATAGAACACATTAACAGGAAACCATTAAACACAATTTACGTGTGAATAGCCCCCTCAGTGGAAGGTTTGTTTCTGCCATTTACAGGATAAAGTAAAGGTAACTGTTTCACATCAATTACCGGTCACTGCAGACAACATACTTTTATTAACTCTGTGGTAAAAGCATTCATATTTATATTTCAAGAATGACACAAATCCATTCTTTTCAGTATTAATCCACGTCCCACACAATTACTGCCTTGACATTTATTGGAGTAATAAATTGGCTTTAGTATTTGTTGGCTTTTCCCCTCTTTTGGCCATCCTATTGTGCTGTATTGTATAATGTGCCTTCTCATTTTTTAACTGACTAGAGGGAAAATAGTTTCAATTTCACATTAATGAACGTGGCCCATTTATTTTAATTTCCTTGGTACCCCTAAGAGAAAAAAAAGAAGAAGTGTCTGTATTCAGAGTTTCAATTCAGAACAGTAACTATAAACACAAAATGCAAACTAGTTTTGCAGTTTAAAGCTTCTATTTATTGTCAAAGTTTAGTTTATGTTTCTTGGATCCATAAGTATGCTGAAATGAAATGGCTGTAGCTGTGTGCAATGAAGAGACCCAGGTTCAAGTCTAGACTCTGCTTCTCTCTCTCTCTCTCTCTGAAACCATAGGTCCCTGGCAGTTCTCTTCACTTCTCCAGGTCTTATCTCCTCATCAGTAAAATTGGGATTCTACTACCTCTTTTCAGAGTTATTGTAAGGGTGAAATATAATAACATCTATTCAACAATATTCATTGAAGCTTATATTGTTCCAGACACTGGTCTAAGCACAAATTACTTCAGCAAACAAAACCTAAAAAGATCTCTTCTTGCCTGGAACTTATATTTTGTCATATAAGAAAAACTGCAATTTTATGGTATAGAGTAGGTTCTAATGATTTCCAGACCTTTTCAGACTCTGACTATAAAATGAGATGGCATTTCCTTTAAATGGCAAATTTGATAGATGTCAGACAAAAACTTCTCTTCAAAGCAGCATCCAGTGCTGCTCCAAGCCCCCAAGGAGCCATCTGGTAAAAACTTAGAGAACTTGCTCAAGTTCTCTCCCTCTCTCTCCCTCCTCAGGTCACTATGACAGTTAGCTTGTGCTGTTGAACTTCTGCTTGGCACAGCCCTGTATACTCAAGGCACCCCTCACCGCTTCCCTCCCTTATCTACACCCCAGCCTCAGGGAATACCAAGCCCGCATCACCCTATTGCCCAGTAGACTGAAAAAGAATTTACCCCAACTCCATTCTCGATGAGGCCCATTTTTCTAGTTGTTATTTTCAATCCTTTAATTTAATATCTCTTTCTCTCTCTCTCTCTCTCTCTCTCTCTCTCTCTCTTCAGTATGAATGTCTGGGAAATCTCATAGGTTTCAGAGAAAATACCTTTTCCTACTCAAAGGGCACATGCCCTTATCCTCAGCTTCTGTCAGAGCAATTAGCAGAACTTAACAAAGCATCCTCTATCACTCATCTTGACAAACACTGTCAGGTGTCTATTGTCCAGTCCACATCCTCTTTACCATTTCTCCTCCAGTGAAGGAGTTCTCCAGTTCTTCCCACAGTCCTTGCCTCAGCTTCTTAGCTTTGAAATCAACTACTTAAAGATTTGCAATTCTATCTTCACCATCGTAGTTTCAAAGAAACTGGGGTCAAAATTTGGTCATAGCTCAGCCCTAAGATAAGAGCAACAAATGGTCTACTTCCTTTTACAGATCTTTGTAATGTTCAATACATTTTTTTTTTGATAATGAAATTATAGGTACCACTTTCAAGGGATGTAGTAGAGATGCTAGATTTGGGTATAACAATTAACAATTAACCAAGGTTCTTCCTCAGTCCTTTGAGGATTTTTGAATGCTGTTGTAGAGGAGGAAACAATTTCCTATTACCTTTCTGAGCTCTTAGTTAAACCCCGGTAATAACAGACAGAATAACAAGAGAAAAATAAACAAGTTGATTAACAAGTATACATGAATACATGGGAAATACCCAGGGGAAAATGAGTAACTGTTTTAGGTGGTTTATAATCCCACTTTATACAGCATCTTCAACTAAGAAAGGTAAATCTGTGGAGAAATGACAGGGCAAAGCAAAGCAGTTTTCTGCTTCAAAGGGCAGAGATAAAAGCTAATTATTAAAATTTGTTATGTAGATTCCTCTGGTTCCTTCTCCAAACTGATAGGGTCTAAGGTTTTCTCTGGGGACTAATTTTTGTCCTTTTTGGTAGAAAGGAGAGGAAAGACACCTGCTTTTAGGTGTAAATGTATATCCCACTTTTAGGCAAATGGAGGAGGGAGAAAACTATTTTTTTTTTTGTATCTACTTTTTCTCAATTACTTTCAGTTCAAAATAATCCATAGGTCAAAGTGGCATATTTTGGGATAGCTCAATCTTCAATGGTAAGTTACCAAATAGAGCACAAAGTTTAGATTAGATCAGTAAAAGTGAATTAGATAGAAGTGAAAGCAGGTGGTGCATTGATACTTATACATGGGCAATAAATGCATCAAAATTGTCATCTTCAAATATAAAGAGCAGCTTTTTGCAAAAATGTGAGAGGATACTAAATTCAGAAATGAGAATAACTTTAAATTATGATGCACATGACAGGTGAAGTCTTTCAAATAACCCCTCCAGATTTTCCACAAAGCAGTGCATATTGAATGAGTCCAATTCTTGGTTAAGGGTATTTGGGGGGGATGATAACAGGCACTTGGGATTTTAAATGTTCTTAAATAAACTATTTCCAGCAGTCCTTGCACTGTTAGCATTTTATTATGAAGAATTTGAAAGTTTCGAATGCTGTATGATTTACAGATAACTCTTTTCCCTCAAAATAACAACACAGTTGAATTTAAGCCCAATATGCTCAAAATCAGCCAGAATCATTTTTAAAAATGCTAAGATAATAGTATTTTAGTAACCCAGTAGCAATTATATTAGTGAGTGAGTTTATCTTTAAGAATATTAAATTCAATACAATGATGTGAACTTCTAATTAGCTATAAGGTCATCTAGCAATTGTTTAATATTATTGGTAATTGAATAGAACTTAAAATTCCACACTAAAAGACAAATTCAAGAACTTGTGATGCCTCAAATGCATTCTTTAAGCCAGAGAAATCATCCATTTTTCTATTCTCATCTTAAACTAGTGTTTAGTGTTTTTTAAAGATATGGTTGATATGCTGCGTGTTTTAAGTGAAATGAAACATTATCAAAGATCTTAAAAGTATTAAAAAGTTAACAAGATAGTTAATAGTGGTTCACAAAATTGAAAGCAACCTAAACCCCATGGGAAATGAAACAAATAAATAAAAATAGCTTTGAAATATCTTAGAATAGGTAAAATAGGGGCACCTAGGTGGCTCAGTCAGTTAAATGTCCAACTCTTGATTTCAGCTCAGGTCATGATCTCAGGGTGGTGAGATCCAGCCCTGTGTCAGGCTCTGCACTGAGCAGGGAGTCTGCTTCCTCCTTCTCCCTCTCCCTCACCCCTCTGCACCTCCCCCTACTCACATGCCCTTGTACTCTCTCTCTCTCTAAAATAAATAAATATTTTTTAAAAAAAGAATAGGTAAACCACATTGTACTACGTAAATGTGTAAACATATGATTTATTATTTTTGCCCTACATAATAAACACCAAACTTATTAACATACTAAACATTTTACTATATCATTCCAACCTACCTTTTCAGGTTTTCCCAGGTTTTGCTTAAGTTTAAGTTACATCTGGCAGTTGCTTGTCCTGGAACCCATCTGTATCATTTCTCCCTTTTCACCATCTGTCAACATTTTACTTACTGTTCAAGGCCTTATTTAAATGTTAACACTTTAAGAAGAAATAATCACCTACCCTTATCGGATACACTTGGTGCATACTTTTATTAAATACTTATTACTGTCTCCCCATATGATTGCATTTCACTCTTTACCTTCACTCATTAAATTGTTAGTCTCCAGAAGAGAGAGACCATGCTTTATCCCTCTCCTTAATCTCTTAATGTCATAAAAAATAGAGCTTTTGGAGCCAGACAAACAAGGAAGGATTTTGAATCCTAGTTCACAAGTGTTATGCCCCAGAGCAAGACCCTCTGTTTGCTCATCTGTAAAATGAAGGTATTAACCTACCTCTTGAGCTTTTTATGGCAATCAAGTGAGATACCATGTGAAGCACTTGGCACAGTACTCAACCCTGAGAAGAAGCTTAGTGAATGGCGATCAGTATTCTTAAGGGAAGGGTAGTAGAAGGGAGTTCATTTCCAAGTCTATCAGAACAGTGGTGAAAGTGAAAATGGTAAATTGGGACAGGGCTGATGAACAAACTGGGTAGCTGGAGAAAGCTTCCACCAGCTCACATATTTGAGTACTTCTCACAGGGATAAAAGCATGGTCTTATTTATTCTGTGTCTCAAAGTGGCAGTTTTATTGTTATAAACTACATATTTGCTCTTTATTCTATAGTTCTTAAGATGAAAATATGTTAAGCCATTATCTTAATTTTATGGCCATCAGTTTAGAAATAGCACATTATATTCTTACAGAATTATTACCAAATTATATGCTATATATAAAAATATTTGAATATTTAATGATAAACTCAATATAACTATAGATTTTAAAGGGACCTAGTTTTTGTCTATCCAACATCTCACATTGTACAAGTGAGAAAACAGAAGACAGGGGAGGTTATGTAGCTTATCCAAGGTCATTACACCAGATAACAGATGAAAAAAAAACTAGCACTTAAGTTCTTTGAGTCTTTATCTAGTGTTTTTAGTGTATACATAGCATATAAGTGACACTTGTTCACAAACCACTAAGAAAGCACACGCAGAGTGAGAATAAAGAAAATAAAAGAGAACAGAAAATTTTGGAAGAGGAAGACAAAAGGATGACTGAGAATGATCATCAGGCAAGATATTGGAAAACAGGACAGAGTAATGTCTGAAAGGCTAAAGCAGCCTTGAAGGAATAGCAGATGTGACCATGAGACGGAATACTATATAAAGCTGCAACATCCCTGACCTTCCAGGAATTAGAATGCAGTATTGGGCTGCAGTAATATGTCCCCAAGAGTTCTGAATAATGACCAGCAACTGTATAAGTAGCAGATGCTCCAATTAGAACCTAAACTGTCTTTGTTTATCTTAAGTTTGAGACACAGTTGGAAACTTAGAAATGTAGGTTTGTCAGAGGACCTTGAGAGTGAGAGTCAGAGAAACTTCCGGGTTATAACTTATCCTACAGTAAAAGAGTTTAGGAGTATATGGGACAGAGTCCAAGGGTACAAGTCCAAGCGCAACTCAGATTGTTATAACGAGTTCCCTCTGGAGTCATGTCTGATTCACCATAGCACTGTAATGGAAGAGTAAGTCCCAGAAAGAGCTGTCTCATTAAAGTGACCATGGGACATTGAGTGTACAAGACACCAGCACTAGAGCTGACAACTGTGACTAGAGCTGGTTATGCTGGCATAGACACCAGCACCCTCATTATTGGGCATCAGCAGACAGAGGAGATGACAGAAAAAATGGCAGCATTCTCTGTGGATACTAATAATTGAGTTGCTGGTTTGGGCATTGAAAGCTATGAAGACTACCCCCCACTTTAGGGCTCAGCAAGAGAGGAGGATATACCTGAAGCCACATAGTTGCCAAGATGACTTCCTCACAAAGAACAGTAGAAATTCCCAGGCCTCTGGAGAAGAATACCACTTAGAATCTTATTTTGCCAGGGGCATTGAGCTGGGTTGGGAAGGGAGCAGAGAAGGGAAGGATAAAGGAGGTGGAGCTAAGACAATATTATTGAATGACTTATTTTAGTATGAGGGACTGGGAAAGGCTTGATGGGATCTGGGGAAGAGAAGATGCAGCTCTTAACAATAGAATGCTAACATTAGAGGAAGAAGACCTATGTATGAAACAAAATCTGATCAAGTAACTAACTCTTACAAGGCTGTGCAGGGGGAGGAAAAATACCATTTTCCTCCACCCTTCTAAGTTCCTGGCACAGGACCCTGTAACAAAAGAAAGACAAACAAGAAAAAAAATACATGTTTATTTAATATAAGTTTTACATGACATGGGAACTTTCTTGAGGAAATGGAGATCCAAAGAAGTTGTTGACCTGAGTGTTTTTATGCTCATTTTGATGAAGAATGGAGAGTCATAGAAAATATGATAAGATGAAAACAAGTGTAGTAGACTGGCGAAAAGGGCAAGGCCTGTTTGTTCAGATTCCTCTTCATGTCTTGGAGATAAGGATGCTCCTTTTCTTTGAGTAGAGGGAAGGCACTTTTCATATGAGAGTTTTATGATCCATTTCAGGGATAAATCAGAAAATCCCTCCTGTACATGCCATTTCTCAAATTCCTCCAGCTTAAAATATTCAGTGTGCCAAATTGCCAGATTTGGAAGTAGCATGTCCTGACCCATGCCATCGCTACTCTATCATTAGGGGCCTTGAAAACTGTAGGTATTCCTTATTTGAAGGATGAATTTAGTTGATAGATGAATAATGTTAATACATTATTTAGCTTGTTTTTCTACCCTTTTTTCAGCTAATGTTGGGTCTAGAGCTGTTTATTTTATTTTTTGAAAAGCTGTTGTCTAGGACTTTAACAGAAGACAATGGAGACAATGGTTGTTCCATGGACATTTTATTCAAAATCAGGTTCATGATGCAGATATCTGTATTTAAACTCTGGAATGTGTATAACAAATCATTTCTTTGATGGACTGTTGAAGTATTTTAGTTTGTTGAGAACCATTCATATGAGTTGTCTCTTTAGCAGAATCATAGAAATTGGTACAGTTTGTAGTCATTTTATAATGGACTTACTTAGAAGGTTCTACATGATGTCTCAAGCAGTGAGAGTTCATAGTTTCATCTAGACACATTCTTAAAACAAAAATAAAATTGCCTTTAGAGGACATACACAGGGTTCTCCATTTAAGTCTATGAAATAGTCAAGTGATGTTGATTGGTTCCCCCCCCTTTTTCTTTTCCTCTGCAACCTCATCTTCAGACTAGGAAGTACAGAATTGAGTATTATCTTTAATTAAAGTACCAAATACTCCTGAGTACAGTTTAGATCCCATACAATGTACATTGTGTGTATATGTGTATTAACTTAAATACCATATTTTTTAAAGATAAGACCAAACCAATAAAAATGCATATGAATTTATTTTGGAATGTAAGAAAGAAAAATTGAAAAATAGCCCTAAATATAAGCAAATATTAGCTAAAAGGATAATGGCCATCATTCTGTTAATAGTATCAAAATAGGAAACTTCCAAATGTCATAAAAATGGAGTATTAATTAAATCATATATTCAGTAACACCATATATACAAGCAGTAGTAAAAAATATATATTATTGAATTTAAACAAGGAAATGTGTTACCAATACATCTATATGTTATACAAGTAGTTTACGAAATTATATGAACAGTATGATGCTATTCTTTTGCAAGTAAGCGCTTCCAAATATCCAAATATAACTAGAGAGGTAGACAGAAAGGCACCAATCTCTTCACACCGAGTATCCCTGGATCGTCGAATTATCAGTGATTGTTGTTTTTCTTCTTACTCATTTAGGTTTTATCACTTCATACTGAGAGAATGGGAGAAGTTAGTTTTCACAAAGAAAAAAACTTCAGGAGTGCCTGGGTGGCTCAGTCAGTTGAGGGTCCCACTCTTGATTTCGCTCAGGTCATGATCTCAGGGTCCTGGGATCCAGTCCCAGGTTGGGCTTCCCACTCAGTGGGTAGTCTGCTTGTCTCTCTCTCCCTCTGTCCCTCCCCTTGCCGTGTGCACTCTCTCTCTGTCTCAAATAAATTTTTAAAAATTATTAAAAAAAGAAAAAAACTCCCAAGAGCTTTATTTTCTTTTAGTATTTGGTTTAAACTGTTTACATAAACTTTAGTCACACACTAGAGCAAATGATTGACTGCTACCATAATAACTGGTAAATAGCAAGCATGATAGAAACCAGTCGAACAATAAACCTTGATTCTCACTGTAACTCAGCCCTCAGGGTCTGTGTCACTAGATTGTATATGATGAGTTTAACAATGTTCAATGGCTTGCTCCTAAAACTTGAAGTAATAAAGCTTCTAGGTTGGAGACTTCCTGTTACTGAATTTTGTTCTGTAGTATATTGTGTTATGGTAGCTTCTGTTCTTCTGGTATTTTAATGCACATGTCTTTTTGAAATTTTTGTTAAAAAGACAAATATCTTGGATAACCTAAGTTTGTAGGTCACATATCCATCTGAACCTGTCATTTACCCAAATTGCAAAGCCATCATGTGTAATTTGTCTCAATTAGCAATTTTATAGTTTGTAATTAACTTTACTGTTAATTGATTCTCTCTGTAATAAATGCTTGAGGAAGTAAAATGAATATGATGTGATTTTTTTTTTTTGTCAAAGAGAAAAAATTTAACTTGAGTTTGAGCAAAAGCTGCATTGCCTTGGAAGGACAATTTTTTTTTCCTGCCAAAAATGACTCCAAGTGATTGATGGGAATTTGTACCAGCTCTTTTTAAGGATTGGAAATTATGTAAATAATTTTAGTGTTGCTTTATTTTTTACTTTTTAATTTTTTTCTCATTAGAAATGCAATTTTACCTAATTCTTTAAACATTGATGTCTAGGTCTTGATGGACTACGCTTCCTAAAAGATGTAATTAAATGTGCTTGCATAAGGAAATCTATTACAGTAACAGTTTGAGGAAGCCTTATAAATTTGTAAAGGATTAATTTTATATTACATCTGAGTCATTCACTAATGCAAATGCTAATTTGAAAGCTTGGCTTGTTGTTGAATGAACATATTTTAGTGTAGCAGTTTGGGTTATGCTCTTTAGCAGAGGAGAAAAACTTTCAGTTTAAAGACCTCATTATGCTTATGAATATATGGAGGGATGGGTAAAATGCAATTAGAAAACAATACCAGCAAATTAGCATACGTATCCTTACATGAATATTTGGAATTCAAAAGTAATTTTGTATCCTTTAATTGGCGCTAAACTCCAAGATTTAAGGGTGTGGTCTGTGTTTTTATATTGTACAGCAGATTCAAAGACAGGAAAGGATTGAAAGTACATACTCCAGAAGGAGATGAAGCACATGTAGGGAGGAATACATTTTCCTCTTACAGTCCCAGGCTGGGTCTGCAAATTAAACCGACAAAGACAGATTAGCAGGAGAAAAGCATACAAATTTATTTAATGTAAGTTTTACATGACACAGGAGCCTTCATGAGGAAATTAAGACCTGAAGAAATGATTAGCCTGAGCATTTTTATTCCAGATTTGATGAAGAGTGGAAAGTCATGGAAAACCGTGATAGGACGAAGTTGGAGCTAAGGGCAATTCACAGGGGGGAAACAGCAGGGCTTGTTCATTCGGATTCCTCTGGATTTCTTCCAACTTTGGAAATAGCATTCTCCTTTCCTATGGGTCTAGGGAGGGCACCTCTGGGGGGGACCCCATGAGGGTCTTCTGTCCTGCTTCAGGGGACAGAGAGGAGGTCAGAGATGCCTCAGCACCTGCCATTTCTATGACCTGCTTCAGGGCAAGGGATTTATGACAATTGAATTCTTTTGGAAGCTCTGCTTTTAAGCAGACAAGTGAATTCAGGAACTCAACTGCCTTCAGTTCAAAATAAAAATGATGTGAAAGTGGCTTATTCTGTGGTGTCATATCCTGATCCCTCTGAGCTCCATTCTTTCCCATAACTGGTTTTACCACTGATTGTATCTCTTTACCCAAACATTTCCCTTCTATTGCTCTTTTCCCTTGATTTCTTGCTTTTGATGAGCCTCTCTTGCTCTGGTCCCTGGTGACTAATGGGCTGAGAAGATTGGGCCATGGTGAACACAAGAAACTTAAAGCAAGATTGTGTGGAGAGAGAAATACATATACAGTGCAGGTCCCCACAGCAGTAGTCTGTATCTTCTGGTGTCTCTGAGCAGTGATTTACAAGGACTGATGCTGATCAGTGATTATGCATTCATGGGTGAAATGGAAAAAAAGTAAGGGCACTATAATAAAGTTTTCATAAAGCTGCATATATTCAATTTAAAAAACTGTCCTTTATTTTGAGATTACAAAACTCTCTCCTTTTTTGAGTTAAAAATATCCTTTTGTTTAATGATGGTGTTGATAGAAGTTTGTTTTGTTTTTTCTCTTCTGGAGAAAGCTATAGGATAGAAATTCTGTCTTGGTTTTCTAAAAATACATATATGTATATTTTAATTTTAACTTGACTATTCTACAAAATACAATAATCTTGGAAGCAATGTAATAGAAACCAAGAGAAGACAGTTCCTCTCAGCATTCAAGTGAAAATGCACACCTGGGAACTGCCAGCCGTGATGGTTCTAGCCTTGTGGATAAAGCAGATCTGAAAGAATAAATCTGTATGCAGAGAAAAGCAGGGAGAAAGAGGGAGGGAGAGGAAGAGAGAGAGAGTGGGCACGAGAGAGACTGACAGATTAGGAAAAAGAGAAAGATCCAGCGGTCATCACATTTCTGGTTCCTGATCTCTGAGTCCAGCTCTTCTTTTAATTTTAGTTACCTGAAATAATTTATTCCCTTTTTGCATGTGGTAGTTTGAGTTGGGTTTCAGTCCCTTGCAAACAAGAGTGTCCAGGTGAAGGAGTTTCTGGAAAGGGTAATTTCCAGCTCTCTGTGATGGGTCTTTGAGCAAAGCCTGCAGGCAGGTATGGGAATAAGAATCCCAACCTGGGTTAGTGGGCACAAGTCTGAGGGGAGCCTCCCCTGCTCCTTTCTTCTTACTTCCATAGACTCCATTGTTTGGTGTTCTGCAGGTGGCTAGTAGGTGGTGATCTCTGCCGCCTTTGACAAATTTCTGATGCTCCATTTTCTCTCTAAGTTTCTTGATGAATGCTTGGTTGATTTTCACTTAGAATAGTAGATCTCTTTTAATGTCAAGCACTCCTTGGCAGTCAGGTGAACAGCTCATGTCTCTCCTCAACCCGAATAAAGCATCTCCCTTTGATTGTTCAGTTTGCTTTACACAGCGTTTCGCTCTGAGGCTGAGTTGAAATTTAACTTATGTTTGTTACAGTGACATAAAACAATCTAGAAAATCCCAGATTTGCAAGGTGAGAAGGAATACCTGAGCATGTAATTTTTCAAAAGCTATAAATACAGGAACAAGGAGATTCAGGGCTTGCATGATTTTTAACACATTATTTTCATATACTTGTCTGAGATCATATCTTGGAAATGCTTGATTAAAATATGTCTGGAATTACTTCCATTTTGCTGCCTTCCCTTCTAATGACACATAGTTCTCATATTTCTCTTATTTTAAGGTCAATTAAATAATAAATCTTCCTAAATTCAGATTCGGGTAGTATATACTTTGCAATAAGTCAAGTAGGGAAGTTTTTGTAAATTTATGTATCTTTTCCTTCATGAAGTAGAAAATGTTTTTACAGAAAAAACCAATACCCTAAGCATGATTATTAAGGTAATATCTAATTTTTGAAGTACTTTAAATCTGCATATACATGCAAACAATTGATATGCTAATTTTAGAACACTCAAACTTATCTTCTGAAGTACCTTTACTTGATAACAGACTTGTAATTATGTATGCATTGTAGTAATAATTAAAATTTAAATTTTTCGGTCACTCTTACTGTTGCACCAATACAAGATTACACCACATAAAAATCTTAGAGTTGTTTTCAAAATAAATCCTGATGGTTAGAGATTTTTAAATTTTTTTTCTGAATTATTTAACAGCGTCACATCAGATAACAGGAAGGGAAGAATGAAGGGGAAATTGGAGGGGGAGACGAACCATGAGAGACGATGGACTCTGAAAAACAAACTGAGGGTTCTAGAGGGGAGGAGGGTGGGGGGATGGGTTAGCCTGGTGATGGGTATTAAAGAGGGCACGTTCTGTGTGGAGCACTGGGTGTTATGCACAAACAATGAAACATGGAACACTACATCCAAAACTAATGATGTAATGTATGGTGATTAACATAACAATAAAAAAATTTTCATTCCTTAAAAAAAAAAAAACAGTGTCAGATCAGAATGCATCTCTAATGAATGCCATTAAGTCAACATTTTTGGCCAGAAGTGGGTTATCTTGTCTCTTAAAGGATAAATTTCCCATTACTAAGATACCATTTATGGAATTGTTTGTAGGAAGATGGAAGAGAGTCCTATTTTTTTAATTTATTTTATTTTTCAAAGATTTTATTTATTTTTGAGAGAGAGAGAGAGAGTGCACGAGAGAGCACCCACATGTGCAGGAGCATGAGTAGGGGGAGGGTAAGGAGAAGCAGACTCCCTGCTGAGCAGGGAGCCCAATGTGAGACTTGATCCCAGGACACCGGAATCATGACCTGAGCCAAAGGCAGATGCTTAACTGACTGAGCTACCCAGGCACCTGAAAATTATCTTCTTAAAACAGCCAAGAATATGGACTCTGGAAAGTCAGAAAAGACCTCTCTGGAGTGGAAGTCCTTGGGTCAGTTGTTGAAACGCTGCTGACCATGAGTACTAAGGCAGAGCTAGACAGAGGTTGGGGAAACTATGGCTCTAGATCTTCTTCTGGAAAAACATTCATTTGACATATAATGTATTACTTGTCCCTGGTACAAAGTTTCTCAAGATCTTTTGAATCTGCTAAGTATATTCCCGCTTGCTATTGCACTTTTGAAATCTTATAGGACCTGGAAGGGGGCAGAAAGGGGCTTCTGGAGGTGCCGCTGGTGGTCTTTTAGATCTGGGTGTTGGTTTCCCAGGTTTTTCACTTTATGAAAGTTCATCAAGCTATAACTTAGGATTTGGGTGCTTTTTTATGTATTTAGCATACTATAATTTCACTTAAAAAGGAAAAAAATCTGAAAGGAAGCTCTATTCGATATGGAAGAATTACACCCATAAATTACTGGGAGAGGGAATCATTGATAAATAAGGAGGTAAAGGAAATTAAAAAAAAAAAAAGGACGTAGAAGAGGCAACACGCCATTGCCCCAGCATGGCTCCCTGCCGCAGCTCATGTTTACTGAGCATCTACTGAGTGCCAGGAATCTGCTCTGTGTCATCAGTATTAACATCTCATTCAGTTATCCACAAAACTTGGTGAGTTACATTGATCATCTCCACTTTACAGATGAAAAAAACAAGGAGTTCAGCAAAGTTATATGATTGTAGGAACACAAACCTGGTATCTGCCGGAGCTGGGGGGTCGGCCTGGAGACAGGCTCCTTCTCCCAGGATAAATACAATGCTTTTCGGTAATCTTCAGAGCTCGCTCTTCTCAGGCCTCTAAAATGCTGGCTGGCATCTGCTTGCTGTTTGCAAGGGTGAGGAATGGGATATGGGTAGAAAGGCAGAGAATGAATATCTTGAAATCTCAAGGGGATTAATGCCCATTACTTCCTTTGAGGTGGAAATCCATCATCACAGTGTGGAGAGGCACTGCTGTTAAATTCTCTGCCCTCTGCAAACAGCCATCTGTCTGAGGTCTCCCTGAAGTGGCTGCCGTCCAGGATGACTGTGTTGCTGCAGTCTTGGAGTGGTTGGAGCACTGTAATGTCTATGTTAATCGCTGGGAAATAGCAGCCGCCGCAGCCAGACCACTCCAATGGAACAATCTGAATCAGGGTAAGTTTGATTGAGCAAAAAAAGTCGCGCTGACTGTGTGATGAAGAGGCAGAACGGGGAACAGTGACAGGCACTGCAGTCAGCAGCTGCGGATTTTATGTGAAGGGCAGAAGGATCTGGAAAATGGGAAGAGCCAACTGTCAATAACACTTGGGGGGGAAGTTCAGGGCATCTCCCTGCACTCCTTATATACCAACCATTACAGGTGGAAACTTAGGGAATAAAAGAGGCTTGTAACATCACAAGGCACAGGTGAGTACATGTGGATACTAATGTAGAGACAAGAGAAAACTAGTTTTTACTGCAAACATCCAAACAGGGCACCGGGGGTTTTCTTTGTTCGCTCCACCCAGAAGTTCATCACTCCTTGGGTGTTCCTAGCATCCCTATAATAATAACGTGGACTTGACCATAGTTAAAACTGCTATGGTAGAGCATAGATCATCGATAAGTCAGCAAATATTTTTAAGTATCTACTGGGTCTAAGGATTGGAGTGTTAGGGATTTGGGGGAATAGAGAGAGATCCCATGATTCCTGCCAGTAAGTGTTAGCCTGCTAAATGAGTATTACTGGTAATGAGCATTATAGGAGCACCACATCTCTCTTCAGGAAAATAGGTTATCTGCTGGGCAGAATTAATTATATTTCCAGGAATGAGAAAGAGGCTAGGATTGGGGATACTTGAAGTTTATGGTGCAACTATAACAACTCACAGAGTCAACCTTCTATATCCCACTGAGAAAAATATTCTCTTTGTACACAAGACAGTCATTTGTATTTGGCCCTTCGTGGGCCACCCCAGGGAATTTCTGGCAAAAATAAAATAAAATAAAATTTTAGCTATCATTCAGAGCCATGGAAGAATCTGAAGTCTTCTTTCACACATTGAAAAGGCTGGTAAAAGTCAGATTGCCCACCAAAAGGTCACCACGAATGATGTCAAAAACACCGATGACTCCCTGAATGCTTCTATCTGCTTATTGACAGTATAAGATTACCACTGTGCGGTCAGTCTAGCTGTCATTAAACTACAGTCGGCTCTGTAGTGATGCCTTTTGGATTTTGTGGCATCTTCCACTTAGAAATCTTTAAAAGAGAAAATAAGCACGTTTCATTTTATCAGTATTTGCTTGCATAAGATAAATAAAAATTAAAGGGCCATCTCTAAATCACTCCCATCATTTTTCCTGAACCCATATTGTTCTTTCTATCTTTGGCTCTTTCTCGCCAATAATACCTCTCTTAATAGTAATAATGGTAACTGCTACTTAGTATAATCCCCCCTGTGGGCCAGGAATTAGAGATGCTTTACCCATATTATCTCATTTAACTACACTCTCAGTTCTGACTAATAATAAAATTCTGCAGATTTTTCTAGAAATTTAACTTCGATAAACTGATTAACAAGCATGTAGGCTAAACAGATTTTCCAAATGAGGACACCAATACTGAGAATCATTAAATGCCTACTTTATAATCTTTTGCTTTAGTGTTACAAAAGTATGACTTACACATGACTCAAAAAGCATAACCAAGAATCCAAAACATACGCAAGAAAATTAAGATATTCTGTTTAATGAAGGATATTATACCCAAAGCTAAAATAAAGATAGGCAGCTTAAGATGGCAGAAGATATATTCAGCACTTAAAATTGATAAAGGGGATTGTTATCTAGAACATACCAGGAACTCCTTCAAGTCAACAACAATCCCAATGACCCCAAGAGAAAATGGGCAAAGTATTTAGAAAAGGAAAGTGCAGAAAGAGAAGCCCAAATGAATGAGCATATAAAAAGATGTGTACAATATATGTTAAGAAAAAAAAAAGAAGATAACAGGAGGGGAAGAATGAAGGGGGGGAAATCAGAGGGGGAGATGAACCATGAGAGACTATGGACTCTGAGAAACAAACTGAGGGTTCTAGAGGGGAGGGGGGCGGGGGGATGGGTTAGCCTGGTGATGGGTATTAAAGAGGGCACGTTCTGCGTGGAGCACTGGGTGTGATGCACAAACAATGAATCATGGAACACAACATCAAAAACTAATGATGTAATGTATGGTGATTAACGTAACAATAAAATTAAAAATAAATAAATAAATAAAAATTTGTGTAAATTCACTAGTAACTAAGGAAAAGTGCAAATTAAAACAATGAGAAGGCATTTTGTATCAATTAGTTTCCCAAAAACTGGGAAAGTGAATAACTCAAGATTGCTAAGGATGTAGGAAGCTAAGTTTATTTGGGTGCTGCTTATAGGAATGTAAACCTGAATAGCCTTTCTGGAGGAAAGGTTATCACCAGAGAGAAGCACTTATAAGACTGCCATATGACATTGGTTACACAGCAGAACTTACGCAAAACTCCTATATTTAAAATGTCACAAAGAAACAGCAACTAGTATTTTGTGGGAAATATTTTCTTGTAAGAGAGAAAGGAGGCTATTTTATCAGTAGTTTCAAACCCTTTACTAGAAATTGAAACCAGTAGAAAAACTGAAAGATTTTTTCAGATATAGTTATATGTTTAGTCCTTTATTCCCAGAGGCCAAAGACTATGTCCATTATTGTGCCCTGAATGTATTTGATACTAATGAATAGTTTCAGATGAATAAGTGAATAAAAAAAATTAATGGATATATATATATATATACATACATATATATTTTTTAGAGAGGGGGAGCAGAGGGTAGAGGAAGAGTGAGAAAGAGAATCTTCTTTTTTTAAGATTTTATTTATTTATTCGAGAGAGAGAGAGAGGGAGAGCACAAGTGGGGTAAGGAGCAGAGGGACAAGCAGTCTCCCCACTGAGTGTGGAGCCCTATCCCAGGACGCTGAGATCATGACCTGTGCCGAACGACATCAGATGCTTAGTGGAGACTGAGCCACCCAGGTGCCCTGGGAGAAAATCTTAAGCAGGCTCCATGCCCAGTGCAGAACCTGACATGGGGCTTGATCTCACAACCCTGAGATCATGACCTGATCCAAAATCAAGAGTCAGATACTTAACCAACTGAGCCACCCAGGCACCCCAAGGAGATAATTTTTAGAACCCTAATACTCTATATGTACATACAACCAAATGGCTAATCTTAAAAATAATGAGTTTAAAAAAAAGTAGAAAAAAAAAAACCTCAGCTAAAATGTAGACTACATCACAAACACTAGCCATATAAATAAAGAATAGATAAACATACATTGTTCCATATTTTACAAGCATAACTCAGGTCATAAATCAAGTGTAATGGAGTATGAGGTGGGGTAGGTTGGATTAAAGAGATGGTCAGGGATAAAATGAGGGAATAAATAAATAGCATTAGAATACTTGTCATGACCATGTGGCATGAACTATTAGTAAGGGTTAACCCAATTCTCTACACTTGAGATCGAATAACCAAACAAAATCCCCTCCATTATACAGCTTTTTAACAGGAAAGGCAGAACTTGAAGCTAAGTTAGAAGACTTTCAGTCCCTAATTTTACCCTCTTTCTGTATTGTGTACTGCTTTTATACTAAATAATGCCATACTACCTTCATGCAATAAGGGTTATTATAATTTAAAGGCACTTATTAAGCAACACTTGTGTGCAAGAGATTGATTGAGTCCTAGGTGTTCAAGAAGAATATAGTTTAGAAGGGTAAGCCAAATAAAACTTGTCTAAGTTAGGTCCAGGTCCATTAAAAAAAGAAAGAAAAATTGATTTTCACTAAACCTTTAAAGCAACATAAGCTTATCCTAAAGTTTCTGCATAGTATAACACCCAGAAGGAATTCCTAAAAATGTTATTTACCCGGTTGTGTGCCCAACTTCTATTCATCCTGACAACTGCTCCCTCCAAAATTCATCTGCCGTATTCTCTCAACAGCTCCAACCTTTCTCTCTCATACCCTCTTCTCCAGCTTCTGGATTTGTTTTAGTTTTTCCTCTTCCTGGTATAGCTACTTCTATTTCTCATTTTGAGCTCTTCAGCTCCACTTATAACCCTAATGGGCAAAACAAAAAGCCAGCAGGTAGGGGTCAGGGGGAAAGGTTATAAATACTTACACAGGGCCACAATCCTTTTGGAGCCAGAAGTATTTCAGTATTTCAGTATTTCAGATTTTTCAGGTTTTTGGAAAAAATATGGTACATAAAAAATACCACTAAGGAGACTGGGCTGCACTAATGTAATAAAAATTACATTACTTTTTCTCTAACAAAACATATGAATATTCACACTATATGGGATAGCGATGTCAGGTTGGGTCAAGTATTGCCGCCAAATAAATTCAAATTGGGTCAAATTTTGCTTTAAACAAGTTTTTAAAAGTTTGATTTTTATAGCTGTTTTGAATTAGGAAATTGAGGATGAAGGAATGTGGTTCTGTACATCAATCTCAAGGCTCATAATCATGAGTTAATTTGTATAAAACAAGCATTCAAATGCTTTTTTCAAGACCAGAGGAGGCATAAGAAAGAGGGGTGGGGGGTTGAGATATACAAAGAACAAATGTAACAAATAGGAAAGGTAGGTAGATACTAACCCAACAGTAAGCAATGATTACTTCAGGGGCTAGTAGTCTAAACAGACCAATTAAAAGACAAGTTCTGAGAGTGGATTAAAAAAATGAGACTCTAATATATGTGTCTATAAGAAACCTACTTTTATTTTATTTTATTTTTTTTAAAGATTTTATTTATTTATTTGAGAGAGAGAGAGAGAGAAACAGTATGAGAGGGGAGAAGGTCAGAGGGAGAAGCAGGCTCCCCGCTGAGCCGGGAGCCTGATGTGGGACTCGATCCCAGGACTCCGGGATCATGACCTGAGCCGAAGGCAGTCGCTTAACCAACTGAGCCACCCAGGCGCCCAAGAAACCTACTTTTAAACAAAGACTTAGATAGTTCAAAAGTTAAGGGATGGTTGGGGCACCTGGGTGGCTCAGTTGTTAAGCGTCTGCCTTCGGCTCAGGTCATGATCCCAGGGTTCTGGGATCGAGCCCTGTGTCGGGCTCCCTGCTGAGCAGAGAGCCTGCTTCTTCCTCTCCCATTTCCCCTGCTTGTGTTCCCTCTCTTGCTATCTATTTCTGTGTCAAATAAATAAATAAAATCTTTAAAAAAAAAGTTAAGGGATGGAGAAAAACATGCCATGCTAACCATAATCAAAAGAATGCTAGAGTAGCAATGTTAATTTCAGAAGTAGACAATTTCAGAACAAGGGAGATTATCAAAGAGGAATATTACTTATAAAGCGTGCTATGTGTCTAACATCATGACAGATTTTTTTCACTTAAATTATCTCACTTATTCTTCATGAAAATCCAATTGGTATATAGCATCTGCTCCATGTTTGAATATAAGGATTAATAAAAATGAAAAAAATCGCATTGCATCAATTTCCTTTTATTAATACATTGAAACAGCAAACAAAATCAGCATGTGAAAACTGCAAATGCACTCAACACACCATTATGTTTGTTAGTCTCGTATTATATTAATTATTGTCACATGAGCCTAGTCAAAACTGCTCACCATACTGCTCGCAGGTAGGCAAGAGACCTAGGGAGAGTGATCAGCAGAAACTTTCTCACTAGCTTGTTGCCATGTATGGTATGTGACCATCTTGTCTTATAGGCTACTCTTTCTGGTAGCAACTTCCACTGTTTCCCAATGGTCTGATGTGTTTGGTATGTGTTTAGTATGTTTCATCCACCTGCCAAGTTTGAGTTTTCTCCACTTGATGCAGCTCCTGCCTTGGTGTCCTGCTACCGTTTATCATCCACAAACATCTCACCCTGCAGAGCAGAGCTAGGAAGAGTGTGGCTTCAGTGTTGCTGGGCTGGCTGGAATCCAGAGTCTCGTTGCCAGTGATCTGTAATTCTCCTTCATAAGGGAAAGGGCTGATGGTGTGGCTGGTGGAACTGCCTGAGAAATTCACATGTTGCCTAGTCTACATCTGGTTATCATTGCCCTGTACTTCAGTATTTCAGGCTACTAACCTCATTCATAGTTACATGACCCTTTGGATCCCCAATCTTCTATACTTTCCATTACAAAGCAGATAACATATTATTTGGTCTGATGTGGGAAATGGCATGGTTTACAATATGAGAGAGTTATAATAATGAGAGTTGGTGTCTTTTCATTATTAAGCATACTTAGCAATTCATTAACTTATGCAAGAATCCAAAACATTAATTCTACATTACAAATATTATTTTTTTTAAAAATTGTCAATCAACGATAGAACCTTAGCAAATAATACCCAGATCAGACTTAAAAACAAAATGAAACAAATAAGCAAATAGTTGAGCCTGGATGTTGGTGCTACAGGCCTCCTCTACTCTTCTTGGCTTGGGGTTTTTGTACATATTAATTTCATTTAACACACTCTTATGTAGTGATTATTATATGCCAGGTACTCTTTTAGGTCCTTTACAAATAGGAACTCACTTAATGCTTGTAACAACTGTATGAATCAGGTACTATTATTATCCTTATTTTATTGACAAGGGCACAAGAAGCTGAAGTAGTAACATACCAAAGTCACACAGTTTGAAAGTGGCAGAGCTGAGAGTCAAACTGGGCAGAGACGCTACATAACCGGAGTTGTAACCACTTCTGTGTTATATCATCGGACACACAATAGTGTATCCCCAGTGGTGAGTTTCAGTACTACTTCGAGCCACACTCCTACTTCTATGGAAACATTTTATTACTCTCTCTAACAAATCAGGATAAGGACACCCTAGACGTTTATTGATTGCAGAGGAACTTGACAAGGCATAAAGGGGTTCTGTTTTGACCCCAAACTAACAATTAAGTGGGACAGTGAAGTTTAGTGAGTTGCTCCTAGAAGCCAAATGAGATTTACAGTGTTGAGAGGAACAATCTGACAAAAATTCTATTTCCCAGAGTCACACTGACTGGACCCCTTGGATAAACTTAAAACAGTGTCAACTGAGTGAGGCAGCGTGGTGTAGGTGAAAGACAACAGGATGGGGTTCCCAAGTGCAAAGTTCGAGTCTTTCTCCTATCCTGGAATAATTGTATTATTTGGGGAGTCAGAATATAACCCTGTAGTTTCTGGAGTCAGACAAACCAAATCCCCAACCTGGCTCCCCCATTTCCTCCCTGTGCATCTTTGAGGGGTAGGAATATAGCTCCTCACTTTCCTTTCCTTCTGCCTTTTTTTTTTAATTAACTGACAACATCTAGCTGGATGAAGCGAACTTTACTTAAATGTATTTCTTTCCCCTGACAGCCAATGAAATTACAAATGACTATATAGTGAGTACTAACTTTGTAACTAGGTCCAAGGCTATCTTCTGGGAATACAAAGCGCAGGAGTCTAGGTTCCTGTCTTCAAAAGCTCGGTCTAGTGGGAAAGATAGATGCTTAAGTGTGCTGAGGTGGATATAGGTCAAATTGTTAGAGGTTGACAAAGAAAAGTAGTACAGAGGAAGCTTCACAGGGAAGATGTTGTTTCACCTGGGCTTGAGAATGAGTGAACTGGGGGGCCCAGTAGGGGATGAACAGGATCTGAAGCTACATGGCCCGTGGGAGAAAATGTGAAAGCAAGGAGCCCGTAAAGAGACAGATAATGGAGGGAGTAAACCCATGGATTATGAAGGTGGCAGGTTAACCACTGGGAAAGGTGAATTTATCAACGGTCCTCAAGGTGTGGTCTGGGCAGCCTCAGCATCACCTGGGAACTTGTTAGAAATGCATTTTTCATGACCCACATCAGATCTGCTGAATCAGAAACCCTGGGGATGGGATCCAGATATACGTGATTTCACAAATTCTCCAAGTGATTTTGATGTAGGCTACACCACTGACAAGAAGTAAAGAGCACAGTTCCTGAATACTACCTTTTGTATGAATCCTGTTCCCTCACTTTTTAGCTGGCTCTTTCAATGTGTTCTTTTTATGCAAATAGAGACTAATAGGGTAACCCCAACCCTGATTAAACATGAGGAAGTTTGAATCAAATTATAAGTGTGGAAGCTGAGAATTCCTAGGAGAAAAACTAGGGAGCAAGACAGAAACAGATTCTATCTGGTAACCCTTAGTATTTATGGAAAGAGGTTTTAAGCTATGCTTAAAGGCATGCTTTCATTCACCTCTGTTTATGTTTCAAAACTGAGTATGGCTAGTGATATTTTTTTCTCTGTATGCTCGATTCAGAAACAAGTGTGCCACCTTACTGTCAAAGTGGGATGATCTCCACCAGTGTGACTAAGTTTGAGAAAACTATATCTTGATGTTAGAGATCACCAGGTTGATGAAAGCAATAGCAATGTAATGTTCCTCTGAGCCAAAGGCTCAATAACATAGAACTCATGAGGCTCTGGGTGACTCAGTCAGTTAAGCGTCTGACTCTTGATTTCAGCACAGGTCATGATGTCAGGGTGAGCATGGGACTCCATGCTTAGCAGGGAGTCTGCATGAAGATTCTCTCTCCCACCTCCCCCCCCGCTCGCTCTCTCTCTCTAAAATAAACAAATCTTTAAAAAAAATAACATAGAGCTCATGGAACAAGTATATTTAGACAGTGCCATCACACAGAATACTATGTATTAATAAGCACGGTGAGGAACTAGGAAGGGAAACTCTAGATATTAGCTAAGGTTGTTGAGGATGAACCTGATTTTAGCGTTTCATTTAGGGCAATACATTTTTTTAAGGGTAAACATGTCACTAATGCTATTTTTTGCTTTTCTTATACCTTTTTTTTTTTTGTTCTGGGGTAAATACATGAAAAGAGTAATTAATAGCAACAGATGAAGGCTAAGAGAGTGGTTTTGAGCATGTTAACTTGGTAGTAATTTCAACAATAACAAAGTACTATTGACAGTGTGATGAAACATTATTGAAGAAGGGTGTTATGAGGACTGTGGTTTTAATAGACTGAAGGAGGAATTATTGATGCAAAAAGTAAGGGCAGAGATAATGCCTGATATTAATGCTTCTAGTAATGATAAAAATATATTGAATGAATTTTATGACACAAATACATTTGCAAATATGGAAAATTATGTTTCTTATTCAAAGAATGTTATGAGGCATGAAGCCTCCTGAAGAATATTAACTAAAATAAGGTAATAAAGAGAGAATGTGATAGTGTGAATCTGGACAATATAATTCTCCTCAGGTTTTAACTCTATAAATCTCATTTGGCTTCTATGAGCAAGTCATGGAACTTCACTACCCCACTGGATTGTTAGATTTTAGTCAAAATTGACATTTTTTAATGAAATGTCTAATTATTCTGTTGCTAGTGGATAATTTTTTTTCCACTCAGTGTGGAAAAAGCTGATTCATTGAGGTGTAAGCCCTTTCCATCTCCCCCTTGGCTCTCAACTCATTCACCATATCAAAAGGAATTAAACTATATCCTTTGTCCTTCTTGTGAGGTAGGAAATGAACTCTGCTTGAAATACTCCAGAAAAAGATTCTCTGCAGTAAACCACTTCTGCAACTTACCCTAAAGATGGTCTTTGCATCATGTAGTACATACTAATAATGAAGTTTAATGCCAAACTTCCTTTATCTTTCTTCTACAAGTACTGTTCAGATCGCTCCTGCATGTGCCTTATCTTATGGAATATTTCCTCTAAGGATACCTAATGAATCTATCATTGGTTAATTTAAGAAAATCCCTTTCTTCCAAAAAACCTAAAAATAGCTACTACAAAGAGTTAAAGACTTGTTTTGGGAAAGAAAAATACGTTCTGGGTCTATAGCAGTCCTAAATCTCTTAAGCTTCTTTTCCTGAGTGTCCAGGTTACCTTCCATAAGCCCTACACATTCTTTTTTTTTTAAGATTTGTTTATTTTAGAGAGAGAGGGAGTGCGTTGAGTCGGGGGAGAGGCTGATCATGGAGCCTGATGAGGAGGGTCAATGAAGGGCTCAATGAGGGGCTCAATGGGGGGCTTGATCCCACAACCCTGAGATCACAACTCCAGTGGAAACCAAGAGTTTCCAAGACACTTAACTGACTGAGCCACCCAGGTGCCCTAACCCTACACATTTTTAAAGAGGTCTTCCATCTCCTTTTCTAGGAAGCTGAAGAAATAAGGAAATATAGTCCAACCCCCTCTCTTTTTTTTGGTCCATACACACAATACCCAGTAATACTCGATTAATTTGCATTTTGATTTGTTCTTTAATTGTTGCATGTACCTAAGTCTTGAGAAAAAAAGCATGTGACATTTTTCTTTTATAGGCTCCATACAAATTATCATAGTCTTGAGCATCAAAAATTTCTCGTTGAATGTAAACATAATTCTCTTAGCTAGCTTTAGTTTCAACTGAAGTTGTTACATATGATATGAGTCTCCTCAGGTTCCAGAAAACAAGAGAGGATCCCTTAGAAGCAGGTCATTTAGGAAGGAGGCATCCAGCCTTCAGTGCCAGTTACCGCATAGTTTTTACCTAAAGATCCTTAAGATAATTTTTTTTTTACCTCAAAAAAGTTGATCTATGGGAAGGACTGTCCATAATCCTTAGGTTAATATTTGTATTTTCAAAATCTTTTCATTGGCTCCAAGTGACTTTGTTTTCCCTTTAGGATAAAGCATTGGGGGGGGGATGGGTTAGCCTGGTGATGGGTATTGGAGAGGGCACGTACTGCAAGGAGCACTGGGTGTTATACGCAAACAATGCATTGTGGAACACTGCATCAAAAACTAATGATGTCATGTATGGTGACTAACATAACATAATAATAAAATTTTTTAAAAGGTTTGTTTAAAAAAAAAGGCATTAGGTGAGAAAAATAAGCCTCAGTAAGTCAGTGAAGCCATTGGAGCTGACTCCTTGCAAAGGACAAAATATATACACCTGAAAAATGAAAACAACAATAGAGTGCTTTCCAGAACCAACAAACCCAGCCAGGATTCCTGGTAGTGAGGGTGCCAAATACCTGGAATTGTTTGTGTTAGTGGAGCCTTTGTAGGCCTCTGACTGCCCGTGCTTAGGAAGATAAGGAACATCGAAAAGTCACAATTTTGTGCTTAAGAATATGAGAAACTAAAGTAAAAAAGGAACTATCTGGAAAGTTTGTTGAATTTGAGCTACTAATAAGCCCAGAAGAGAAATAAGGCCGATCGTCTGATGTTCCGACCACTTTCCTGAAAATGATCTGAGGTCAGTATTCACAATTCTCACAGTTCAAAGGCATTTTCTTCTGTTCTAATTCTCCTTGACTTTCCATAACGTTTGACATTGGCTCCCAACCATTCAGGAGACTCTCAGTTGACCTGCTGCATTCTCCGGTTCTCTTTCTTTTTGTCTACTCCTACTCTCTTTTGAGAGAAAAGGGGCTGGGGGCCAAAAAATGCTGAACATCCACATGGATCTACTAATGAGCTCTGTGTGTTATGAGGAAAGTGAGGGAAAAGGAAGTCTGTCCCTAGGAGACGTCAAGGATATCCTTCAAAGAAACTCTGGCAAGTGACTCCAACCCTGTACGGGAGGATGAGGAGTTGAAAGTAAGGTTGGAGAATCTTAAGTGGATTCTAGACTCCTCTGAAAGGAGTTTCCTGTGACCCTGAAGAGGAATGCAGGTGAAGTAAAGGATGAAAGAACAACACTTATTGGAGATCAACTTTGTGTGGACCACCTCATTCATTCATCGTAAAAGGAAAAATTGATAAACTACATCAAAATGTAAAACTTCTGCTCATGAAAGGACACCATTGAGAAAATGGATAAGCATCCACAGAGTGAGAAGAAGTATTTGCAAAATATATATCTAAGATGTCATTATCTCATTTTATGTCTGAAAAATTCTTTAGGTAGTAATTATAATTCACCCTTTTCCAGAAGACGAAAAAACATCAGAAAGTTTTTATTTTTTCAACAATTTTTTATGAAAATTTTCAAACATCAATGAGGTTGAAAGAATTTTACAGTAAACATTCATATATCTATTACTATTTTCCCCTTTTTATTGTTGAGTGTATTCTATCCCATTATAGTACAGTTTATTTATTCATTCTCCTGTTTTTGTTTTTGTGTTTTTAAGTCAACCCCACGCCCAACATGGGGCTTGAACTCACAGCCCTGAGATTTAGTCTTGTGCTCTAGGACTAAGCCAGCCAGGTGCCACTCATTTTCCTGTTAATGGACACCTAGGCTGTTTGCATTTTGAGGCCATCATGAATAAAGATCCTATGGACATTATTGTACAAATCTTTATATAAATATATATTCTTATCTTGTGTAAATACCTAGGAATAAAATTGCTGTGAGAGATTTCTCCAAAGTGACTGTACCATTTCTAGTTCCTATAAACAATATATGTGAGTTGGAATTGTTCCACATCTTTACCAAAATTGGCATGGTTTTTTTTTTAAGATTAGTCACCCTGGTAGGTGTTTGTAGTAGTATCTCATTGTGGTTTTAATTTTCATTTCCTGGTGACTAATGATTTTGAGCACTTTTCATATACTTACTGGCCATCCCTATATCTTTTCTTATTAAAGTTTTGTTCAAATATTTTGCTCATCTAAAAAATTAGATTATTGAACTTTTCTTACTAAATTGTAGAATTATTTATATCCTGGCTACCTGTTCTTTATCAGATATGTGTTTCCCAGGCATTTTCTCCCACTCTATTACTTACCTATTTATTTTCTTAATGGAATCTTTTGATGAGCAAAAATTTTTAATTTTGATGTGTTTTAATTTATCAATTTTTCTTTTATAATTATTGTTTTCTATGATCTAAGAAACTTTTGTCTAGCTCCAAGTCATACAGATAGTCTCCTGTATTTTGCTCTAAAAGCTTTAGTATTTTAGACCTTACAGTTGGGCTAATGTTTTCATTAATTTTTATATACAGAATGAGGTAGGTATTGAAATTTATTTTTTCCATGTGGGTATCTAGTTTTCCATTACCCTTTGCTGAAGATTTTTCTTTTTCTATTGTATTGCTTTCGTTCTTCTTAGAGACTTTTGCATAAATACCCAAGATTTCACAGCTAGTAAGCCAAGAAAACAAAGAAACAAACATCTAAACATTTGACTGAAAAAGGTTCTTCATTTAGGTTCTTCCCCCCAAAACTGTGGCTAATGAAAAATCATGCTAATAAAAATAGCCAAAAATTAAGAGTTAAGTTTCTTAGCATAGATTATCTCATTTAATTTTCAAATCAACTCTACTAAGTAAATATTTATGTGATGCCCATTTAGAAATCAAGAAACAAAATTGGAGTGGTAAAATAATTTCCAAAGTCACACAGCTCATAAGTGACAAAACCAAAAACTTGACCCCAGGTCTGTTTGAATTTCTAAACTGTTCTCCTAACCAGTGTGTTCTCTTACCCCATAATGCAGATCAGGGTGCCAACCACACATTATGCCCGGTAGGAAGTGATTTAGCGTCAGCATTGTTTATACTACTTAAAAAACAGGCATATTTGAACCTACACACTACCTTGAGAAAACTGTAATTCAAACCAGCATTATTTTAAATGGTATCTTAATGTCTTTAAAGACCTATGTTTTTATCTTTTCATTATGTTTTCTCCTATATTTTACTGACAGTGTTTGAATAAATCTACTTGCAAGTGTGATTAAAAATTGTGTAGCAGAGAGTAAGTATGGAAAACTAAGCTTCTAAAATTCTTTTTTCTTATCAGTTGAAACAAAGCAGGCTATTTAGTCCTCTGAAATGATTTCTCTAACAAGATTTCTGATCTCAAATCAGGTTTTTTTAGTTTCAGGAAGTCTGAAAAAAGACATCATGATGTAGAGTACTACTAGAGTAAAAACTGCATGCCTATCTGTTTTGAGAATATTTGCACATTATACTCTCAGTGTTTCAACAATGACCTAAAGAAAAAGGTGCTATCTCAATATGTGTGGGATTTATTGCAAGCACATTAGTAAGAACTGTACCTAGTGTTTTGCAAAAACATGTGAAAAATTGAGACTCTATACTATATTTTCTTAAATATAATTTAGCAGTGACTTGAAATTGCTTTTCTACATAAGAAGATGACAATAGTATTTCTTCAAATGGACTCTAATACAGGAGTTTTGTGCTTTAAATAATAATGGAAAATTGAACATTGGCAGAATAACATATTTTGTCTTGCTCTATTAAGAGCAGGCACTATTGGCTCTAATAGAAGCAAAAAGGTTTTTTTAATTGTTTTCCTTTGTTTGCTTATTAATGCATCCTGTAGCTCTGCATTGTTGCATGGGAAATGGGGCTGTGCAAAAGGTGTGGGATTTGCTGGTCATCTTATAGGTACAATGGCCCCAGTGTGACATTTCTTGGACTCCAGTTACCTCCTGTTTCTGTGTTTGAGCCCGTATTACTAGGTGCAACACGCGTGCTTTTCTGTGCTAACATGGAATAAAGAAAACAATTTCATTGCAACTTTGTATTTGTTCCCTAAAGATTTTATCTTAGGAAATATAGACTTATACTTTATTTCATAAGGTGCTCCCTGCACTCATGCTGCCTACTTTATAATACTGAGGTGAAGATCAAACAAAATTGTTGAATTAATTATATGTCTGTGAAGTATTGGGGGGGAATTCCACTGCTAAACAAGGTATTAGGCTTTCATTCCTTAATTTTATTTAGTGTGGTTTTCATCCATCCTACGAATTTCACAGGAGCTAATAGTAAGTATCTATGAAATTTGTTCAGTATATTTGAAGGGATGTTTTTAAAGTTTTTGAAAAGTTAAAAACAAATTTAAAAATATAATTATTAAGATAGTTTTTGAGGATAAACAGGTAGGATTTCTAAATTTTTAAATATTTCTACTTCACATTGAAAGAGATATTAAAGAAAGAATAAAATAGATGTCATTGGATCAGAGATTCTCTGTATTTTTCTACTTACTATGTTTTCAACATTTAGCCTATATTAAGCACAAATCAATATTGCTAATATTCTGAATCTTAATGTGAATTTAAACGTTATCATGTAGCTCTAATTTTAAATATTGGATGCCTTATATATTTTTAAGAAGTGCACATTTTTCCATTTTCCCCATGTTAGTGAGAAGACAAGATTCCATTAACAGAAATTTATTTTACAGTAAATCCTAAGATTACATATCTATTCTGTCAAGTAAAGGATTACACTTTTAGCCAAGGTCAAACAGAGAATTCTATATATATAAGTGAGATGGTGACTGAAAATTGAGATATGAGTTAGGATTTAGCAAGATTGAGAATCATCCCAATCCACTTATTGAGTTGCTACCATATGCACATACTATTATATTTGCTTGAGAAAGCCACAAAAAAATTTAAGACAATTTCTGTCCTTGGGGATTTTACAAGCTGATAGGAGGATATACAAAAATTAATAAATCTTAAATACACACACACACACACACACACAGCAATATGTATCAAAAAATATAAAGAACAGCCAGAAAAGACATGGTGTGCTACTGTGAGTCTAGAGAACTTGTATCTAGTTCAATCTCTATCACTATTTTACTTATATATTTTATATTTTTATTGTTTTATTCACCCAAAATATTCAGCATAGTCCAAAAATAGATTAAATTTGTAAGTTATTTCTTTAAAAAAAAGATGATTCATGAAATTTATGTGAAGGGAAAATTTTGGTGGGAAAAAGTAATTTGAAACAAAAAGGGAGGGGTGCCTGGGGGACTCAGTCAGTTAAGCATCAGACTCTATTTTGGCTCAAGTCATGATCTCAGTGTTGTGAGATTGAGCCCCGTGTGAGGCTCTGGGCTGGGCCTGGAGCCTGCCTAAGTTTCTCTCTCTCCTTCTCTCTCAGCCCCTTCCTGACCCCTCCTTAAAAAAAAGAAAGAAAGAAAAAAAGAAAAAGAAAGAAAGAGAGAGAGAGAGAAGGAAAGAAAGAAAGAGAGAGAGAAAGAGAAAGAAAGAAAGAAAGAAAGAAAGAAAGAAAGAAAGAAAGAAAGTAC
>NW_027397063.1:82069156-82160993 GCF_003265705.2 Callorhinus ursinus | reverse complement strand
GAAAGAAAGAAAGAAAGAAAGAAAGAAAGAAAGAAAAAGAAAGAAAGAAAGAAAGAAAGAAAGAAAGAAAGAAAGAAAGAAAGAAAGAAAGAAAGAAAGAAAGAAACCAAAGAAAGAAACCAAAAGGGACACTAGGGTTCAAAATAGAGGCTTTGAGGTCTTACACACTTGCTATGTGTGGGCAAAGACTGGAATATGAACTTTCTAGAAGACAATAAGAAGGAGATCTGATCAAGTTTGTTACAGAAAGTCTGACTAAAGGAAGCAACCCATCTATTCTCAGACCCAGCAAGGAAAAAAATGATTTTTATCTATCTTCAAGAAGAGAACATTGTGGGAGAGGGTCAACATCCTCAACACATTATTGTTATAAACACAACAAATTTCATAGAATTGTTTTAAGACATCCTCTCAGATGAGCTGCTGGTTTAATATTAACTTGATCTGCACATCAGTTGTGTTGTGTAATTTTGGGCCACTGTCTTGCCCTTTCTAAGCTTTAGTTTTCCCATGTGCACACTGAGATCAGATTGTTTAGATGATTTAGAGAAGAAAATTTGGCCCAATGTGCCAAAGAGAGGTGAAGTCATTTGTGTCAATGATGGAAAGGAATTTTGGGGGAAGAAGTACTAAGTTTGGTCACATAAAAGTTGACATCCTAGCAGAAATTTTAAGGAGTCATTTAGAAAGAAGGCAACAGAGAATGATCAAGGCCAAAACAACAACAACAACAACAACAACAACAACAACAAACAACCTTGTAGGTTAGTGTCATGTGTCACAAGCTACAGCTATGAGAGAAAGAACTTCTCCTGGAGGGTATATGTAAATAAGAAACAAGAATCAGTCCATGGGATGGGTGTACTAATCCATAAGGAATGCCAGAATTAAGAGATGAAAGAGGAACCCACAATAGTGATACAGGAAAACAGAGTTCAAGAATTTAAAGAGGATACAATGATAAATGATGATTTTATGAACTGTAATGAAAAAGAGTACTTGAGGATAGGATACATTAAGTATGATGAAATATAATTAATGAAGTCAAGTTAAATACATAAAGAATTTTTATTAGGTAAGTAATTATAGATGCTAGGTAACACTGAAGGTTTTGTAAAATAAGGCAAATAGTTATTGCTTCAAAATATTTTATATTCCTAAAAAATATTTTATATTCCATGAAAAATGATTAAAAAATATTTTTTTTTTTTGTGGCTCAGCAGAAGGCATCTGCCTTCTGCTCGGGTCATGGTCCCAGGGTCCTGGGATCGAGCCCCGCATCGGGCTCCCTGCTCCACGGGGAGCCTGCTTCTCCCTCTCCCACTCCCCCTGCTTGTGTTCCTTCTCTCTGTCTCTCTGTCAAATAAATAAATAAAATCTTTAAAAAAAAATTAAATTCCTTCTCTCTGTCTCTCTGTCAAATAAATAAATAAAATCTTTAAAACAAAATTAAGTAAGTTAGACTATCATAAATGCCAAAAGACAAGTACAATTTTCTGTACCTTTGAAAAAGATAGGTTACATATAGCTAGCAGATCCAGGATGGAATTCATGGAATTAAAATATTCAAAATGATCCCCAAAGAGCAAAGTGACAGGACTAGATCGGAGATGAGGAGACAGTGTTTCTGAGTATCAGAAGTGGCACAGGCAAAGACTTGGAAGCAGGAAAGTTTGAGGCTTTCAGGGAAGAGCTAGTAACTATGTTGGTGAAGTAGAGTATTAGAGTATATATAAAGCAGTCATTGATATATTTGAAAAACTTAGGTTGACACCCTCAAATGCTAATGCAAGAAAAGTTCAATTTAATTTGCTGGGTGATAAGAAGCTATTGAAGTTTTATAAACCAGTAAGTGGTATGATCAGAGAAGTTCTTCAGGAAGACACATCTGTCAGTAACAGGTTAGCCAAAATAGAACAGAATTCAAGCAAAGAGAGTCTGGGATGGGAGGTCTTAGTAGGAAGTCCAGTTATGGCATAGTGGAGGTGGCCTAAACCGGAGAGTTGCAGTGGGAATGGAAAGAAGAGGACTGAGGGAACTAACCAACTTGGCCAGCAATTGAATGTCGGTTTGTAACTACTGGAAAATGACAGTGTGACCTCAGGCTAATTCCCTATCTCCAGTGCCATCTTTCTTACTTAGGAAAAATGGATTATGGTGTATTGCTTCTACCTATCTCAGAAATGCTGTCAGAATTGATTACACATATTTCCCCAAAGTAATCTAAAGTGCTTTAATTTGCTGGAACTGGACAGTATGTAAATACGATTATTCATTATGTATAAAAGAGGATACAGAATGATGGATGTGCCAGGCCAACACAAGAGAACTGCTTAAGAATATTGAGAGAAAAAGAAGCTAGATAATCAATATGATGCTTAATATGGAGGGCTAAAGACAGTGATAGAAAGATACTGAGTAAAAGGGAAATAGAAGAGGATAATGCATTTAGGAGTTAAGAATGATGAAAGAGGGCTATGTTACCTTAAATAATTTCAAGAGAAAAAGTATTTTAGGTTCACTGTTCAATATTAAGAAGTAAGGAGAAAAATGTTTAAAATAAAAATTTGAGGCCATTTGTGGCATTTAGGAAAAGGAATCAGAAAAATTATGCATATAGGTGTACATTCTGAATTCCATACCAAAAAGGAACAATACTTTATGTACAGCTGCATTATAGAATAACACTGTATTTTAAAGACTAATCACTAGATCTAGAGGTCACTGACTAGAATTCAAAAGGATAGGCACTGTTACAGGCTATTGTGGTATTGATATTAGGGGGTAGACCCATGGAGTGCCAGGAAAAGTCACACTTGGCTCATACCTACATTGATGACCATGAAAAGAAACAACCCCCACTCAGTTAAATTTGGATTTTGAAACTTTTATTTTTTGCTTTTTTCTAGCATGATTATGTATCAGATTGACTTACTATTTTTCATAGCTTGAAACTCTATGATAAATCATTAGAAAACAGTACATCACTTTGCATTAAATAAGCTATGGCTCAGTTTGACAACTAATGTGGCTTGGTGCAGAGAGGAGGCTCTGCTCTGGTTTGAAAGATGAAGTTGGTCTCTAGGGCCTTCCCTCACCTTTGCAGGAACTTTATTACCCCAGCTGTTTGGTCTTTTCCTCACCAAAAGTTTCTTTAAAACTTTTTCTTCTCTCAGCTCATAATATCTTTAAGGGAAACTCATGAATGTTGAAGAAAATTCTTGAATCAGAGGAGGGAAGCTATAATGGTGAAATGGGGACTAGAGCTATTTATTGCTCTAAGGGTCAGTAAGTGTTACTTCCGTCTATTTGTCTCAGTTGATCATGAGGACTCCAACCAGAGAGGAGAGCTCTGGGCTGAGGTCAGATATTGGGAAAGGTTTAGCTGACTAGAATTGTACTACCAGTGAAGCATTGTCAAGGGATGCCTCCAGCAATGCTTGTAAGGATGTTGTCAGTACAATTCCTAGAAACTACAGGGGCATTTCACAGGATGTTAGGATTTGGTGGGTGTGTAAAACTACCGAGTCCACAGTTTTCAGAGTTCTGTGAGAGTCTAAAGTTTCTTAGACTTGCCTCATGGCCAAATGCAGGAGGTAAGAAATCAAGTAGGAGGGCCTCTAGTTCCCGCCTTCTGATTCTACCACACCAACTCTGCTTTTAGTTGTTTTATGTACTGGGGTTCCAGGTATTAGGAAACAAGAGATTCTACTCTTCAAAGGTGTTTTCTTAGATAAAGTAACTGGGATTCAGGGAGTCACAGTGACTCACCTAAAGTTGGTTTCCGATTCCAGGTACCATTCACAATGGTATTGTGCTGATTTGTGAAGAGTCCCAAGTGGATTCAGTTTTATAGCCCCAATTTAAGAGGCACTAAATGAAGATTTGGCATGTCACCTTTCAGGGGTTGCCAAGTCTGGGGTTTCACTGATGAGATGTTCCATTCTCTTCTTTGTGTGCTGGTCAACCACCACATACACCAAAGAGAGCTCCCATTTACTTTGTGTGAATTGGCTTTTGCTGTAGCAGAATTAACTGGCTGCAGGGCAGATTTCTTACAATCAGTTTGGAATGGCTCTGACTTTCTTTTACCCTTATGTATGGCAATCAACTCTACATGGATGCCTGGAGGATGCTTCAGGGATTGGAGGATATGAATGGGACTGAAAAGCTTACAAACCAGGGCATGTCACAAAAACTGAAGGAAAGGGCATTTACGGAACTTGGGGCTATGGGGAGAACTGATGGGATCAAACTAATAAAAGGAGACGTTCCTCTAGAGTAAGTGACATTAACTTGTGTGAGAGCCTCAGAAAGACTGTGGAATTATGCTTTGTGTCATTAAAATTTTTATCCCACCCACCCACAGGTGGGAAGTATACCCCTGGCAGACAGTTGAGCTTCATATGCTTTGGCTCTATATAATTTTCCATTTGTCTGAATAAAGCTGCAATGCAATGCTATTGAAAAGAGATGTAGTTTTATGGGCTTCACAGTAATAGCTCTAGACACTTGAGTTCTCTGCCTTTCCAGTACCAATGAAGATCTTCTTCCTCTCTATGGAGAAATTTAGTTTTTCATGTAGCATAATCTGTTTTAACACGTAGCTGAAGGTGCACAAACTTCAAACAATTCTTCAGTAAGATGTTAATTTCTTCTTTTACTTGCAGCCTCGCACTCATATTGAGATGTCACTGGCTTGCTTTTTTTGTTTTTTTCTTTCTACGAACCAGTTTACAAATGTTCCAGGTAGGAAATGTAAAATGAGAGTGTCATTTCAAGCTGGAGCAAAGGGAGAGCATGTGTTGCATAGGGGCAAAATTACTCAGTACATTAATTTGTAATACATGTGTAAGACTTACTCTGACATAATTCTGGATTCTTTTGATAACATGTTCTACATGTTCTACTTTTCCTTTCTCTCAATAAGAATATTAATTATTTTCTCTGGAAACTTCGTTGAAGAGTTAACAAGAGAATTGATGAGTTTTTCTTTTAATTAAGCAAGGGATATATTTTAGAATGCATAATTTATAATAAATAAGCATCAACACTTTAAAAAGCAATGAAGCAAATTCTCTGGGACCTGCTTATTTTTCAACTTGAATACATTTTTGTGAATAGCCATATTTTTATAGCACATATTTCAATGCATTAAATCGGGTGATACACAGGTATATTTTAATATGGCATTAAAAATCAAATGGAACTAACCAAATTTATGCAATGGGGAGCCTTGAGGCTAATATTTTATCATTTATTTAAACTCTCATCTTATTAGTCTTTAATAGGACAAAGGTGAGGTAATTGGGTGCTTCTATTAGAGGGTATAGAGTTTTAGCATCTCTGTCACTGATATTAATGGCAGAGATCTGTGAGATTTTCAGTACTGTGGATCTGACAACAAAATTCACAATCAAGAGACTTCTAAGAAGATCCCCAGTTTGGCTTAATCAGTAGAGATTATTGTATTACATTGCTAAATGCTTTGTGCAAGTAGCAGCAATGCTCACTCTATCAACAATGCTTCTGAAAAAATAGATGTGGCAGTAATGTTTTATAGCCAACTAATTGCTACCTTATCTGGGGAGAACCATTATGGAATGGGGTTATTTGTACTCCATGCCTATCTTCCTGCAATTCCCAAAGCACATGTGTAGGATTTTATAGAGTTATTGCATTCTGACAGAGCAATATTGATGGTGGAGTGTTGAAGAAAGTGTCCTGAAATTGACATTAAAAAAAGTTGGGTGAATCTCTTGCCTTAAAGATTTAATATCATGTAATTAGGGGCCAATTCCTCAATATCTCTGAGTTTCAGTGTGTTCATCAATAATATAAGAGTAAAATTCCTTCTAATACTCAGATCTCGGTGCTGTTAGGATAACAAAATATGATGATGAAAGTGAAAGTATTTTGTAAACTGTGAGACAGAGACAGATGTTCATTGTTATATATTTTTTAAATCTATGCGCTTAGTGGTCTTAACACAATTTTATTAACTATAAATGCACCATTTAAGACTGGCTCCATATTTATATACAGTTTTGACATCTTAATTGATTGTACTTTTTTCAGCGGGCTTTACTGGACTTCTATAAGTTTGAAACCATTCCAAGTAAACCTTTGTACACTGTTGAAGTCATTGTTTTGATGGATTCATGTATGGAAACGGAACAATAGGGAGTGGGTAAAGCTAAATGATCACTGAACTCCAAATGCTAACATTTAAGAATTGTTTCCCTTTCTGCTTTGGCCCTTCCTTTTTCTTCTTTGTTCTTCCTGGAGTCATCTGTCTATATTCTCTTTTCCTAGTCCCTAACACTTATCTTTCTTTCCTAACCTTTACTCTTCAGTTCCTCCTCTGTTTCATTTTGCTGCTTTCTCCTTGGGTGTCTAGTTATTAGAAAAGAAAATTCACAACATTGCCTAAAATTGATTAAAATTTTTGCCTTCTTTTAGTATTATTGAAAATTCTGAAATGTTCAATATAGGGAACATATTTATGCCAAACTTCTTAAATATTTTTTTCATATTCAATTCAAATCTGAACAGCTTTCTAAAATTTAAGTAGTCTTGAAAAGATCACTGGAACTTTTAGGGGCTAATTTGTTCAAAGTATGACTTCATTGTGAACCCCAGGTATGGTTCCTTCCTCTGTGTCCACTAACACAACTTGACAATAGAGACTGGGTCTGTTTCATGGCCATATCCCCCATGCTGGCTTGGAGCTCTAAGTTACTGAACGAAATGGAAAATTGACAGATCAGGTAAACCTATGCCAGTGTTTTCACAACAGTACTAATGCATCAAGAAAGCCTCAAATGCTACATGGAGCCTAACTAGGCTCTTACAATGCAGGAAATCACACACACGCACAAATAATTTTATTCAAAAGGCATTTGACAGCACAAACCTGGACAGTTGTGAGAAATACAGAGATGTCTAAATTAAAATCAGTCATGGACAAAGAGTTTATAATCCTAAAGAACAGAATAAACGAGTTCTATAATAAACTTGTTCTATTGACGATCTGACCCTCCCTTTCCTCTCTTGGCTTCTCGCCATCCCACCTTCCTATGTGTCAGATGTTCTAAATCAGTGCTTCTCAAACTGGGTTGTAGGACCTGTTGCTTTTCTTTGTTTTATTTCTAATCCAAGTGGGCACATCCATGGTCCTACTGCACGTGACTAGGGTACTGTTCATGCCACGTGTGACTCGCTATACTAGTTCAACAATACAAGAACTGATCTATACCATATTTGAGGCAACACTGAGTCCACTGATGCTTTCATGTCACAACAGAGTAAACTTTCCATAACCATTTCTATACATTTACTCCCAATCTCTGAATTTATTTCTTGCACACAGTCTGCCATTGAGGTGGTGGATCACAGTCTTAAGCAACACTCTTTTTTTTTTTTTTAGGATTTTATTTATTTTTTGACAGAGAGAGAGACAGCGTGAGAGGGAACACAAGCAGGGATAGTGGGTGAGGGAGAAGCAGGATTCACAGAGCAGGGAGCCCGACGCGGGGCTTGATCCAAGGACCCTGGGATCATGACCTGAGCCAACAGCAGACGCTTAACGACTAAGCCACCCAGGCACCCCTAAGCAACACTTTTTTAAATTAGTTGCAATTTGCAAACTGTGTGGCACCCTCTGCCATTCCACTTGTGGTTTCTCCTTCCTGGAATGAGCCTGACTTCTCCTGACTAATCCCTGACTTGCCTATCAAAACTCAGAATGTCAAGTTACCTCTTCCAGAAAGCCTTCCAAGACTATGATTCAAAGCCCCATTACTATGCTTATCCTCTGCATATTTCACTTGCATTTGACTAAGTAGGTTAACTTCTCTGAGTATGAACTTCTTAAAGGCTTGTTTTTTCTCTCCAGTGTCTAAAAATGCCTGGTGGTCATCATTGACATTTAATATGTAATTACTGAATAAATGAACACCAAATAAACCAAAGGGCATATAAATGGCTCTGGCAAAACAATAGGGAGATGTTAATTCTGGTTGAAGAAAATAGAGAAAATTTCACTCAAGAAGCAGTATTTGAACTAGCCGTAGAGAGAAGAAAGTGGTAAGCGTCAGAAGGAGGAACATATTTTAGGCTGTAGAAATGGCAAGGGGAAAAAGAAAGCATTGATTGTGAATTTATGATCTGATCAAGAAACTGTGACTTGTCTTGTGCAGCTAGAATTGTGGGCCTCTGGCAGATAAAAGCTAGAGAGAAATCTGGAGAAGGAAACATTTGGACTTAACTTGTAGGATGTGTGAAAACATTAAAGATTTGGGGCATTTTAGAAAGATTCATTCATGTGTTCAGTTCACAACTCTTAAACAACAACTGAATGCCACGTACTGTGTTCTGTCCTGCTCCTAAAACATAATCCCCATCCTCAAACAGCTAGTGGAGTCATCAGACAAGCAACAGTGGAAGTTATCTCAAGGTTTTTGGTGAGAATTAAATAATTTAACATGTATAAAACAGTTAAAAAATCACTTGGCACACTATAAGCATTCCATATATGTTACTGGTAATTAATTGTCCCCATTCTTGACTTTTTCCCCTTAATCTTATCAATAAATTCACAACATTCTTAATGTCAGGTATGTATATTCAGTAAAACTGGACATTGAATTTGCTTTGTATGACTCTTTTAGAAGTAGGTTACAGCCAGTTGTATCTGTCTCAATAGAATCTAAGTATAAATTGTGTTTTTCAGTAAGTGCTGATATGTGTTGAGAGCAGATGACATGCCAAGTATTGTGCTCAGGGCTTTACATGTGTCATCTCTACGGTTTAATCCTCACATCCCTATGAAGCAGATACTATGATTACCTTCTTTTTAAACATGAGGAACCTAAAGCTCAAATAAATTACGTAATTGGCACAAGAGAATTTGAGCACAGGTCTATCCCCAGAAATCAAGCCCTAAGGTGACATCTTAGAGCTTATTTATCCAGAAATACATTTGGATATTTCGTAATGATATGATAAGTATATTGGGTGATTCCTCATGTCTGTGTTTTCCCCCTACTTCATGCTTCATTCTCTTTGAAATGTATTTTCCTACTAAGAGGAGAATAGGTTTGCTTTCTATCTTTTTCAGATTTAGGTTCTGGGGGTCCTGAAGGTGGTTCATATGGATGGGAAGAAGGTTGAACTGGAAGATCTTTTTTAATCTTTTCCTTCTAGAATAAATTTGTTTCTCTTTATTGAATTATAGGTAATATAAAATTATTATCAGTCACATGTCCTTTAAACAAATAGTCTAGTTGGCTTTTCTTTCCTACTAATTCAAAGTCATAATTTTCTTAAAAGGTGAGTAAACCTTAAAGATAAATGGCCATTTCTGTTTTTATTTTCCTGTAATGAACCATTTAATAAAACATTAAATTTCCATATGTCATTTGCAAATAAGCTCAAATGCTATATTCACATTTAAGGAAACCATTCTTTCAGGTGGTTTTAATAAATTGAGAAGACTTGTCATTTATTATGGTAAACATGAACTTGATCAAATTAATAATAAAGAGCTTCTAATTCATCTTTGGATGCTTGCATTCCCCTGGGGAATACTGTTTTTATAAAATGACTTTTAAGCCATGTATATAGTCTTTTTCCTATTTTTCTTCCTTAAGAGTAATTACTTGCTGATTGACATTTTGAGTTGGGTCCTATTTCCCTACCGCCTAATTATATCCAATCATTTCGTTATCCTTCCATAATTTCATGACAATTCTACTGAAAGTATTGTGACTGTAGATTGATGTTCCACAGCTTCTTATATTCTTGTAATTTAGGGCCTATTAATGGCAGACTGGGGAAAGAAAACGTAAGAACTTAATTGGTTTTAAATTGCCCTTAGATTGTAATTAGTGGAGAAGAGAAGTAAGTCATAACCTAGGTATTTTTTATCACAATAAAATTTAAAGGTGTTGCTCTGTCAGGGCACTATTTTTGGTAGGGGAGAGGGAACCTTCTGGTAATTAGACATGTGTTAATACTGCAATGCTGAGCAGAAAAAAAAAGCCAGCACCTGTGGACATGCTGATGAGCTTCAATATGGCAGAAGGGGCTCCTGGGCATCCCACGCTAGCAATCCAGTCCCAGGTCTGGGGGTGGCCAGGGAGAAAGGTAAGACTATAATTGTGTAGACATATGAAAATTTTCACCAAGCCACAGGGCATGGAAATGAGTTGCTTGGCAACTTGATTTGAAGAATGCCCCTCTATCAAGTCTTCTCAACTTCCACATATATTATCATTACCACAAAAAGCCAGCTCTGGCTGAAAGTAACATTGATCCTGCCATGGTCTTGGTGTGGATGTCAGTGGGTGGGAGGGAGGGCAATCTGGCTGCCATCTATTACATCTATTAACCATTGATTTTTCTGAGTTGGTTCTGCTTATCTGACTTGCTAGATGGGGTCCCATTTTTTTTTGTTTTTTGTTTTTAACCTCAGCTCTCCATCTGCATCCCTCCCACAACTCAGTCAAAAAGGGTGACCTTCCCATGTAGAGAAGAAATCATCTTCAGGCAAGGGAACTGAAGTTGTTGAACTCCCTGAGTATAGTTACAAAACCAGCTCTGCTTGTGGAGGGTAAAAAATTTCCTTTAATTTGCTAAGTCCTTCTACCTTTTTTACAATAAGAAGGAGATACTGTTAGATGTAGAAGAGAAATCTTTTGCAAAGTCAGATGTGGAAGGAAGAGTAAAAGATTTGGATTGGCATTATCCCAGGGCATTGATTGTGATTTTGAGGGAAGAGAGAGTTGTAGCTAAGATGATTTCTTTACATTTGCAGTGAAGTGACTGTAGAATGCAGTAACAATACAGATGGCAAGTGGTAACAAGGCAGGTAAGAATATATTTACCAGTATTTTTTATGCCTCCTTTGTCAAGTGAATGAGTTCAGAGCCTTTTGCATTATTATTCATGTATAAGCAGTCTGTGCATGGGGAATTAGCTAGAGAGGGAGTTTTTATTTTCACAGTTGACTTTTTAGAATTATGAAAATTTAACTTCTTTAACTCCATTTACTTGTACACCATTTTGACACCTTCTGTAATGAAATTTTATGGCAAAGTAAAGCATTTATACTGAAGAGCACCTGTTTCAGTTAAATTAGATAAAAGTGCATGAATTGGACACACTTCCCACCTCATTGCAGATGAATCTCACTTTTACAGATTTTGGAAAAGAGCATTAGGAGTGCCATGTTACATACAGCACTAATAGAGATTCATGTATATCATCCTGCCTCTTTCTTGACACTTCCCAGGGCCCATCAAATTTCCTGAAACACAGTAAGTAGATATTCACATATTTGTCAAAGAATTCATAGGTAAAGAGGTGAATATTAATCAAAAAACTACTTAAGGACTTTGTGTCATAAATCAACCTGCATATATATTTTAAATATTAACAAACATCTTAATAAATCTCTTGTTATTAATTTTACCTGACCTATCCCTGCCAGAATATGTAAAAATACTTCAGAAGTACGTATGTACTTTGTATGGTTACTGTAAAAAAAAAATGTATTATTTACAGCAATCACTACCCTCTTCTTAAGATTTTAAAGCAGTACATTTCTATGCAGGAATACATAAAGAATGAATTTGTTGATATCCCCTTGTCTATATATAACTTTTATTGCCAAAGGTTTAGCATTTTCTTGGGCAAGATGTTGAGAACTCTTAAAACAAATGCCAGATCTTTCACATTTAACCCTGCAGGCTTGAGGATGAAATGTGAATAATCTCATCTACAAATATATTCACAAATGTGTGTAACAGCTGTATGAGGAACGAATGTGAACAGTTTCCCATTGCTGTTTCTTACTTTTCTGAGCTGCCACAATGTGCCTGGTGCTAACTGAGCACCTCAGTTATTGTCCAACGGTGCTCGCTACCAAGGCTGCCAGACATCATACTGCTTAGGACCCAAAGCCAATGGCAGAGAGCCTGACAGGGTAAATGGTGCAATCTGGTATTTCTTCCCAGGCTAGTTTAGCTAGTTAATTTAGTAAAGGGATCACTAAGCATTGACTTCGACTATTAAATAAAGCCATGGGTTGTCATGGCCCTCAAAGGAAATTTTGCATGGAAAAGATAGTGTGTTACTATTCCATCTAATAGTATTTTCAGTGCCATTGGGAAGGGATGGCAAAGTGGGAAACTACTGTAAAAGAAAGGTTTTGCGGGGAGTGTGGGGCCAACTTAAGTCATCAGATTTTTGGATTGGATAAAAAAAAATGTATCAGCTTCTATTCCCAATTTTACTTCCTATCAAATAGTGTGTTAAACTAAATCAGATAGCCTTTTCTGCAGAAAACCATGCTTGTTCTTGAAACTGATAACCATTTTTTACTTGTTGAGACTCTTGGTGAAAATGAACATCCATGACTTCTTGCAATATTTGAATCGAGTCATATGCTTTATGACGACCACCATTACCATTTAAAGAGAATCCATTAAGTAGCAAGCTCTGTGCAAGAAGCTCTGTATGGATTAGCTCTATATGCTATTGCAAATTGACAGAAAGGAACTGGGACACAGAGAAGTTAAGTAATTATGCTGAATTCACATGTCTAACAAGGGCCTGAGCTGGAAGTTTGAAGCTGGCTGTGTATGGCAACATAACCCACATTCTTTTTTTTTTTTAAAGATTTTATTTATTTATTTGAGAGAAAGAATGAGAGAGAGAGAGAGCACATGAGGGGGGGAGGGTCAGAGGGAGAAGCAGACTCCCTGCCGAGCAGGGAGCCCGATGCGGGACTCGATCCCGGGACTCCAGGATCATGACCTGAGCCGAAGGCAGTGGCTTAACCAACTGAGCCACCCAGGCGCCCCATAACCCACATTCTTATGTCAGTGTACACACTGCATCTAAGCGCTCAAGGCCTTCGTGGGTTTAGAACCAGTTTCTGTGGCTTCTGAACTCTCATCTTTGTCCTCTATAAAACTGCCGGTTTATGTGTGAATTGTAGGAGAGGCACCCATAGAAATTACTTGGCATTTTTTAGGCATTGAGGATGGTCATCACGGTACTTCCAATGTTAGACTTGGAGGTCTTCAGAGACTCTATCATTTTTCATTTGTGTCTTCACATGGTTCTCAGTATATACTCTATAATAAAAATTTGAGTTGGGAGATGAAAGTAGTAGGAGGTGCAGTGAATTGGAATGTTTCCCCTTTTCTAATTAAACCTGAACAGGCCTCTGTATCTCCTATGTTAGCAGATCACACAACCTCAGCCATGTGTACTATAACTTGGATTTTTTGAATTGTTGTGAAAAATAGAGAAAGAAGAAGAAGAGGTAGGATAGGAAAAAGTGACAATGGGAACCAACCCTGCAAGTGATTCAAAATTGCAAAAAGAAGAACCAGATCATGTGTTCTCCTTCACTTTCTTTGAGCAATAAGATTTAAAGCAAGTGGAACTAAGCTTTTTCTTGAGGCTTTTCCCCTTTACTCTCTTCCTCCTCAAGCAAATATTCATTCTTCTTGAGGGAGATTACTGATCAGAATCAAATTCTCCCTTCTTCTTTCTTGCCACACCCCATCTTGTCCTGAATTCAACTTGCTTGCTCCAAGGCCTTCAAGATTCCTCCACTTTCAATCAATCATGTGAAGAGCTATGCTTTAATTTTGTGCTCTTCACATTCTTAACTTACTTTACAATGGGATTTTGAGGTGCTTTTTTTCTGGCTCAAGCCGATAAGAAAAAATATATAAAAGTGTTGGCTTCCTGAGCTTACATCAATGTTGTGAATTATATAATGAAACCTGTCTGGGTTAGAATTCTAAAGCTATTATCCTTCCAGTACTGAGATAGGACACCAAAGGAGCTATTTAAGATCCCTTAGCCTTTTATAGTGTGAGAAATCAGATTCTTCTCCTCTAAAAAATGTTTGTTGAGGGTATTCAACTTACCACATTGTCAATATTTTGCACATCATAAGCCCCTGGGAGACATACTGAATCCTAAGATAGGATTTCTCCATAAGGTTATTCTGCCTCTCAAATGAGTTCTCAGTATCTATTCTAGCGGTGTTTTAAAAGTTTTCACTTGGGATCCTCTGTGACCTTGGTGTTGTGTGCCATTTGTGCATCATTAAAAGGTTCTAATGAAGTTCCTCCGCACACAGATTGTAAAAGGTCAAGCAGAAAGCTGGGAGCCAATGAGGTTGGGAAGAAAAATTGTGCTTGCTGCAGAATTTGAGGGATTCATTATATTGATGCTATGGGGTTTTCAGCAGAGTAATAACTGGGTTAGCAATAGAATGTAAATCTTCTCAGCCACTTAGTCTGAATCTGCTTCTTCTTGATTTGTGGGGATATATTTTTAACAGAGTACAAGGAAAGTCATTACACTCAGAGGAAAGCCAGTGGAATTGGTAAATGCATTGTAGATTGGCCAGCCAAAAAGAACAGCAGATCCAGAGGGTTAAAGCATATCAGCCTTCCTGGTTGCCAGTGTAAGAAGTATTGGCAACCCATATGAAATAATTGTCTCAGAAGAATGTTGCATAAGGGATTACTTTAATTCTTAAAGGGATATACAGAATTGTTTTTAGCTTCAGTGGTTCAGAGTTGTGAGTATAGCTAATTAAAATGCTTAAAATAACTATCAACAGAATTAATTAAAAGGATTTAAGATAAAAATAGCATCAAAATAGCAGCAGCTTCAAGCCAATTTCTTTAGTAAGGATCAGCAAGGTAAGCTATTAAAGTCTTGGCTACTTTAAATGGGGAAGAAACTCTTAAAGTTACTGGTTCTCCATTGAATATTCCTTGGATGCATTTTCTTAAAATGGAATTCTAGAAATTATGTGTAAAAGTGCAGCAGTTGATTGCACATCTCACAAGCGTACATATGGAGTGAGATAATTTCTTCTTTAAACAAGCCCCAAACCATCTGTTGACTTAAGTCAACTCTCTGAATTTTACTTGGAAATAATTGGAAGCCTAGATATTCCACAAGACTAGTTCAATGTGTTTCTTTAATTTATACATGGGCTTTTAGGAGTACGTGTCAAGGGAGAGGGATAAAAAAGCTTTCTCTAGAGAAGGATAAAGAGTCATTAAGATATATTTATAAAATTAACACTATTGTTAGGAGTTTTAACTTGATTCAGATCCATTGATCTAAATTGAGTGATGAAAATTTTTAGAAGAAAATTGACTTTTTAGAAAGCTTTTGAAGTTTGGGAGTGTGGGACAATGAGAAATTACTGATAATTTTATCCAAAAGCTTATTTCGTATTTATCAAGTGTTAAGGCCTATAATTTAAGATAGAAGAACTTCCTATAGTTCTATTTTCAATAGGTAGCATTCTATCTTATATAGAAATTATTTTTTTTCTTTATTGATCTCTGTTAAATGACCTCCTTGGACCCAGTAGAGTTTGAGTGCCTCTTACTGTTGCTCACATGTAACAATCCCAACATTTCTCAAATTTTTGTTTTCTAAAAATTCTAACTGACTAAATATCAGCTAAGAAGACAGTATGATTTAGTGGCTTGAAAGTATTCCTTGAAAAGAAAACAATAATTGTATGAACTGGAAAGTGATAGCACAGGCCTTTGAAACTAGAATTATCTCTGTATGTCATTTGTATCATTCATTCATATGGTCTCATTGTTCAGAGAATAAAATGATTTATTTTTTTCTCAAAAATGTAAATATCACTGAAATCACTGCCTTTATCATGACAGAAACATAATTATTTTTAATGTGTTATTTTTTAATCACTTTAAAAACTGCCTTTTCTATTAAAATATACATACTAAAAACATGCTGGCTACTAATTTAACAACAATTTAAGTATGATAACAATGTATAATAAAAATCACATTTGTTTTGTTTTCTCCTAAGTATGACATTACATTAGATACTGATAAGAGCAACTAGGGTCTTTGTCTTGGCAATATCACTTATCTCATTCATTCATTCATTCATTCATTCACTTATGCATCCAACAATTTCTTAGCAATTGTTGTATACCAGGCTGTAGAAAGTTTTCTCTGTGAGTAGAGCCTCTTACCTAGTTAAGAAGCAGATATCTAGGAAAATAAGTACAATCCAACATGGTAATGTATATAATAGAAATGTATACTTGTATGTATATCAAGTAGAATAGTTACCAAAATGTTCTTTGTTATTAGAGGAAATCAGGGTGACTGGGAGGAGTAAGTGTGATAAGTTAAGGGTATGGCACTCCGAAAACACTCCGGGCTTTTAGAATTAATTGATTCACCATATACCAAATATTTATTGAAGCTCTTCTATGTACCACATACTGTATGAGACTCTTCAGATGTAAAAGCAAAGAAGGCAAGCTTCTTGCCCTCACAGAGTTTACTGCTAAGTAGAGGAGGTGATAGAAGAGTAGAGGAAATAAAACATTACAATCCAGTATAAGTACTTAAGTAAAACTATGTATGATGTTTTGTGCAACCTGGAGTGGGGGGCACTAATTCACTTCTTAAGTGGATAGGGAAGACTTCACTAAAGGAAGAAAGAGGAAGAAGCAGCTTGTGTAGATGAAATGGGTTTTCTGGGCAAGGAAAATTGATCCAAGGAGGAGGAATAAAAAATATATGAGTAAGATGGTCTGAAAAGGCATTTAATATTTTAATATTAGAGTATGAATTTCAGGGAGATGTCTCAGGATGAGTTAAGAGATAGGTAAGGTTTATCATACTATGAAATTCCTTAACATATGGGCATGCAACTCTTCGGAAGGGCATAGCTCTTTCATTTTAATTTCTAGTACTGCAGATTTAAAATAGTAAGGCAAGTATTTGCAACAACATGGATGGACCTAGAGGGTATTATGCTAGGTGAAATAAGTCAGACTGAGAAAGACAAATACCATATGATCTCACTCATACGGAATCTTTAAAAGAAAAGAAAACAAATGAATAGACAGACAAACAGAAAGCAGAACCAGACCTGTAAGTAGAGAACAAACTGATGGTTACGGATGGGAAGACAGGCTGGGGATGAGGTGAAATAGGTGAAGGCAGGGGGAGATACAGCCTTCCACTTATAGAATAAATAAGTCATGGGAATAAAAGGCATAGCATAGGGAATAGTCGACGATATTGTAATAGCATTGTATGGTGACAGATGATAGCTACACTGTGATGAGCATAACATAACATATAGAGAAGTTGAATCACTATGTTGTACACCTGAAACTAATGTAACAGTGTGTGTCAAATAAAGAATCAAATAAAGAAAATTTAAAATCAATAAATAAAATGTCATGGCAAAGTTAAATAAGACTTTAATATGTCATTTTTTCTCTAAGGACAAAATGACATAGAAATAGAAGAACTAAATAACATAATCAGGTAGATATTATAAAGATATAGTGAAATTTACATCATGATAATACAGCATATACATTCTCAGGTACTCTTGTAACATTAATAAAAATTGACCATTTGTTGGGTTATAAAGAAAATTTTAGTGTGCTGCATAAAGTTTTAGTAATATCAACATTTTCTTATCAATACATAACAAAACTAGAAATCAATTTAAAAAGGCTTGTTCTACCTGGAAATATCAGAATTATCTATTAAACAACTCTAGAGGAAAAAGAGAAATATAAACCTTAATTTGAGAATTTTCAAAAATTAATACTTTAATATTCCACATATTCAAACCCATGTGATACAAATAAAGCAGTGAACAGAGGAAAATTCATAACCTTAAATGTTTGTACCAATAAAGATGAAAGAATGGTATAAATTAATTAATTTCTCAACCCAGAAAGGTAGAAACACAACAACAAATCAAGCTGGGGGAAAAAATGAAGAGACTGAAGTTAATTAAGTAAAAAAGGGAAAATAGTAGAAATAATAAACACATCAAAAGTTTGGCATTTTGAAACATCAACAAATTAACTAAAACACTATCTGTCTTGATTGAGGCAAAGGAGGACAATAAAAAATAAGAGGAAGTAAGATATATCTTACATACTGAAGCAGAAAAACTAAAAATCACGAGACTACTTTGCCTAACTCTGCAAATAGATTAGAAAACTGAGACAGCATGGATAATCTCCTAGGAAACACAGTGTGCATGAACTATTATACATTCACACAATGGAATACTATGAAACCATGGAAAACAATGAGAAATATCTCAATATAAAGATCCAGAATTGTTTCTAGGATATATTGTAGATGAAAAAAAGCAAAGTTTAAAATTGGGTTTTTAGAAGTGTATTTTTAAAGCAAATTTGAATAACTAAATAGCATAATGACAAATTTTGAATAACTAAATAGGCATAGTGAGATCTTCAAAGGCCTGTTACAACAGCCTTAAGGCTAACTTCACCACTATATAAGTGATACTTAGACTAATTCACAGACTCCCTAATAGAAATTTGCAAAGACAATTTATTCTTTATTTTTTTCTTCTGTTCCTCTCAATTAGAATACATAATCTAGTAACTAAAGTAACTTAAAAATTATGAACAGTTTTTTTTTAATTCCAGAATTGTCTGGTTCAAAGGAAAAAATGACAGTATATCAAGATATTTGATATCCAGTCAAATTATTTCAAATATGTTTAAGTAACCTGTCAGTTTATTCCAATTTATTCCAAACTTTTAAAAAGTTTTTTATTTAGCTTTTTCTGTTGACTCTGATGTCAATTCCATCTAAATACAGCTTTTAAATGGATTATGGAGCAAATCTGTGTGTCTATATATATATATGTGTGTATCTCATAATTTAGGTTGTTTTTAGGGTATAGATAACTCTAATGTAGTGAAATAATTAGTGTCTTGTCAGCAAAGATGTAGTACATGATCTGGAGGTAAAATCATGTCTCTGTGACATACTTTTTCTTTAGGTGATAAACTTAAATTAGTCCTTGCTAGGAGCGAGGTATGTTTTGGCAGGACTTCATACCTTGTTTTGATTTATGTGGGAAATTTTGACCTATACACAAAGGATCAGAACCAGCAATCTGTTCAAATGACTGTTCTGGTGTTTGATTGAAGAGAAATTTGATAGGAAGTAAATTTTTCAAATATTCTCACTGACACTAATGTGTTTTTCTCAGATTGTGATGCTCTTGGCCATAAAAATAATAACACAAAGAAACGTATTTGACACACTTAATCTAAAACCCTTTTATTCCCTGTACTTCTGAGTTTTTTGCTTAATAAATATAACTATTTCTCTGTTTCACTGAAAGAAGTTGCCTTAAGTAACTCCTTCAAATAAAGGGGGGAAAAATGCAGTCACAAAGGAAAATAGGTAAATAATGATGCTATATTTAAAGTTGTCAGAGTTGGCAAATCTTGATCTTTTTTCTTCTGCTGCTGAAAGAATAAAATAAATTTGAATATAAATAAATTAAATAAAAATAAATTAAATCTACCTTTCTACCTCCCAAGCCCCACTAAATTAATCATAATGCAAATGGGAATTTAGTAAAACTAAAATATATTTTGAGGGTGTATTGTTACTGACTGTCAAAGCAGTTTGAACTATAGTAACTTTTACTTCTACTGAGTATTTAGAAATAGTAGATCAATAATTGTAAATTCAATATCTAGAATTGATTTTCTTCTGTTTTATATTAGAGGTTTACAATGGTGTTTGTTTAGAAAATGTGACTTAAAATTCTATGTAGAAAGTCAGTGTTACTTTTCTTTTTAGTAACATTACTGAATTAGATGAAGTTTTAATTGGGTTAAGGTAGGCAAATCTAAGTAGATTTCTATGAAAATTAATTTTTCTCAGGTCTCTGCTGCACTGATGGGCACACAATGATCTACTAGAGAAATTTCAAAGTTGTTATAAATCTGTGCAGACCAGCTCCATTGCTGAGTTTAAGTCATCTGTTTTACCATGTGCCCAGGCCCCCAAATGTCTACACTCAGACACCCTTTAAGAAATAGGATCATCACATTTGTCTACTTGAAGAAAATAGTTTGGGGCATTTGGGGAAAAACTCAAAAGGACATAAATATTAAAGAAAGCCAATGTGAAATGTTCAAGTACAGAAAATTGTCTTGAGAATCAGTACACAAAAGTCCTAGCACATCCTAGTTCTTTACTTTGAAGCTCCATTGGATTTCCTCTCAGCAGGCTGGCCCAATGCAGAACAGGGAAGTAGGAGAGGTTTGAGTACTTTTTTCCCCCTTGTCTCATTCCTTCTAGCAATGTATGTGCATTTGCATTTTAACTGAGCTCTTGCTTTAAGTACTGGAAATCGGCATTTCTGGCACTGTGAAAATAGCTGAGAGGAAGACTATTTCTGAGTAGAAAGGCCTTTTAGAGCTCCTTTAAGTTCACTATACAGTGTCTGCTTGCGCTAAGTAGTCTAGGGCCCCATCCTGATGGTAAGTTAGGTAGCACAGCAAAAAAGTTGTATGAAATGCAAACATTGTATGAAATATATACGCATCTATTGGTAAGCTTCGTCTGCCCCAGGCTGCTACCATGAGCCCAGTATGCTAGATACTCTGACCTCAACATATACTACTTTCTAAACCATGTGTGTGATTGATTGGAACATAAGTCCATTTTGCACTTAGAATTAGCAGAACATTATTTGCGTATCAGAAATGTTCACTTTACACTCATTTTACTTGTAGGCTTTCTTAGTTCTTTTTTAAATTTTATGGATTTAGAAAGTGTTACTGTATCTGAAAAGAAGTTATTTTTGATATAGAAATGATCCAAGCCACAAGTTAACTTTAATGGACCTTAATTCTGCTTCATTTAAACTTTTTAACATGATATATACCTAAGATAATAGATGGAATAAAAACACATTTTTAATTTTTAACGTGAAATGTCAAACTAAAAACATTTTGTTGAACAAGTATATTCCAAATTAAAGTGCGTGGAGATAAGATGGTATGATACTAGACATTGACTTACACCTATAATGTACTAGCTATGGAGAAAAATGAGTAGGTGGGGAGAAAAGCATTATGGCTATACATATGTATGCATATGTATGTAATTCTGTGCTAAACTACGGGATGGAGTCAAGGAGGATGTGGAATTTCAAAGAAGGTCACATTGGAAGACAGGAGACTTGCATGAGCTTTGGAGAAGTAGAAAGAATGGGGTTTAATGTTTGTGAAAAAAGAAGGAGAAACCCCATCATATAAAAATCAGAATAAATGCAACTTTGCAAAAAGTATAGAATAAGTAATACGTTATCTGTAGCAGAACCTCATGGGGAAGTAAAGTTAAATACTTGGGAAGAACTTAATTGTCTTGGATGCTGGGCTAAATCATTGAAAGTGTGTCCTGAAGGTTGTGAGCCTGGGTGTAATATGATCAAATAGAATCTTAGGAATATAACTCCGACAGATGAGGGAGACAAGTTAGAAGGCTATCATAGTGGCCAGACCAGTGGAGATAACGGGAATGCAAAGGAAGGAAATACCCTGGGAGACATTTTGAAAAAGTAATTAATGAGACTTCCTGTCTATATAATACAGCACATGGAGAATTTCGAGGGAGGCTATGATATCCCTAAGGTACATACCCACATGTGTAGCATATATTTTCTTCCTATATATGGTAAAAATAAAACCTTTACTCTCTAAACACACATCTTCTGGAGTAATGGAGTACTTTAAGGTTGGATTGGAAGAGAAATCCAACCAGTTGAGTTGCTGGTAGTGCATGGAGGGGACTATGTATGGAGCTCACTGATGGAGCCCTGACTAGTTAGCTTTTGCATGGAGATCAGGAGAAGATAACGAAACCATCCTAGTGTGCCAGGTAAGTGACAGGAAGGTAGTTTGAACCTCAGTCTTGTTATTTCTGAAAAATCCATATAATGAGTGGTTATTAACATAGGATTTGGAGGCTGAAAGACCAGGTTTTGAGTTCTAGGTCTAAAACTCACTACTTAAATGACCTGGGTTTAAACATCACTGAATCTCAGTATCCTCATCTGTAAAATTAAAACAACAATAAAATAGTCCTATAGGGTGATTAAGAAGTTGAAATAAGACAGCTAATGTGCATTACTTACTGAAGAGTTTGGCATATAGTAATTGATCATCACATAAATATTAGTCGTTATTGTGGTGTCGTTACGATATGGACAAATGAGCAAAATGATGACTTGGTAGGTTGTTAGAAGCAATGTGGAAGTCTGACTTTTTCTGCAATTCTCAAAGAAAAATAAGACTGTGAAAACCTGAATTAAAAAGAACCTAGATAGGATATTCTGCCTAAGATTTTTCTTATTAAATTGAGGACAAAGCACTGTAACTATGCATTGAAGTTGGTTATTATTTGCCAGATAATTTATACCACACACCTCACAATCCCTGACATTTTAATATAAAAGTTTGTATATTAAATATCAGAACATTAAAACTATTTTTATTAGAATGTCAAGAATGGCTAAATATATAAATTGATAAATTGCTATGAAGTTGTACTCATTAAGAGTAAAAGACATGGCTAAGATATGAATTTTTTTTTAAATGAAAGTCTAAGTAGGAAAACTTTTTAATCTCTTAGTGACCACAAGGAAGAACAACAGGAATTTGAGGCAGCTTTCAGTTTTCTGTTACTGTATCATTTGACCAGAATTTTTTTCAGGATAGCTGAATTTTTGATCTTGAAAGACAGAGAAATATTCGTAGAATATTAAAGGATTTAGGTATGTAGGGAAATAGAATCAATTAAGGCAGAGGTGATGAAAGTTTAGTTTTGTTGCAGGGAATTTAAGACAAGCATAGACTGTTCCTTCCAAGAAGGTGTCAGGTGGGCATATGGAAATATAAGTCTGGCAAGCAGGTAAGATATATTCTCAGTTCATTCAGTTATTCTTTCTCGGAGAAACCATGCTAAGAATTTCCAAGGATATAGAAATATTTTTTCTGCTTTTAAGTAGCTTATATATAGGTTAGATATAGTTACAGAATCAGGAAATCCTTTTAAAGGGGCTGGCAAGGAAATGACTTCAAGAAAGATTTTGATAAGCAGAGATTAGAGACCATTCCATGTAGAAGGGATCTGAATGAATAAAAGGGTAGAAGAGGTGCATGGTTGTGAACAGAGAAGTAAAAATAATTACGCTACTTGGCTGCGGAAATGGATAAATATAGCATCTTTGGAAAGTAAGTCTAGGGTAAAAAAAATACTTTCATATTATTGTATTTAATCCTCACGGTTACACTGAGTGGTAGTTGCTAGCTCTTTGCATTCTACAAGTGAGAAATTTGAGAACCAGAGAATCATTGATTTATCTAAAATCACTTAACCAGAAAGTATGATATGAGGACTCCCAATCCTGAAGAGAGACTTTATGTCCTTGGCGAAAGGAGCAAAGGGAAAGAAAGTTTTGATCTTGGGTGAACTGAAAGATGGTATTGTTATAGAGAGACCAGAGAAAGTCAGTGGAAAACTAACTTTGGCATGATGATGAAGTTTATTCTGAGCTGGTTATGTAACAGATGACACTAGCACATCCAGACCAAGATTGGAAAATGTAGACTCAGGAGTTATAAGTTGACAAGTTATAATAATAAAACTATGACGTAGTGGACACATCAAGGGCACTTGTGGCAAAATAGAGGACTGTGTTACAATGGTGAGGTCTGAGCTGAAATTGGACAACACCAATGTGAATGTTGTCTAATTGCTTCCCACAGTGTTTGCAGTCCAGGACAGGAACAGATAAAGATACTGTGAGTGAGGGAAGGGTATTGGTGTGGCTGCTTTAGCATAAAGTAAAGGGTCAAGTATTGGTTTGGGAGCCCCACAGAAGGAATTGACCATGGAGTCCAAAATGAGTTCATAACCAGAGTATCTATGAGGAAGCTAGTGGCATATGAGTAATTAGGGAATAGATGAGTGAATCACTAGTATAATTCAGTGTTCATTCCGGTGCAGTATATTTGAAACATAAATGACTCAAACTGAAGATGACTTTAAGATATATTGCTGCTCCCAGTGTAAAGGGTATTACATTCTCTTATTAAGAAAGTGAGTGACTGAAAGAAACTTGCCTCCTTGTATGGAACTTTATTCAAGTATCAAGTGGCTTCATTACCTAAATAATTCTTTAAGTTATGTTTGTATAATATTAATATAAAATATATAACTCAACTATTTAGTCAGATTCTCAAGAGAATAACAAATAAAAAGTGAAAATTTTAGATGTAATACATTCAAGAAACATTGGCTGTCAGAGCTGGACCTACAAAAAATGTAATGCAACCCTTTGTTTTGTTTTCCAATGAAAAAAACACAAATGAAATTAAACTAGGGGTACAGAGGACATTCCCTTAATACCAAACAATGTTCTAATAAATTATAAAGTTTATATGCAACTTTTATGTATTTTAGTATTTTATTTCATTAAGATTAACTAAGAGTTTATGCTGCAAATATTTCAATGACTTTTAAAAGATAGAATTTCAGAATTCTTACATGTGGAGGCCACTTTAGAATACCTGAATACAGTCAGGATGAATGTTTAAGAGCGTATATTTTGAGCATAGAGCTGATTAGATTTACCTAGTCATTCCCTCCACTGGTAGGAAATTCTAGACCTTGAAATCACTCGTTTGGATTAAGACACTTATTCTCTGCTTCAGTTCTCTTCCTTCTAGAAGTCTGTATAAGTAGCAGTGAAGCCTAAAAGATTATTTTCAATATTTTGGAAATCCTCATGAAAACCTTAATTTACTTCTTCACATTTGGTTGAAAGTATAGCAACCCTAATTTCATGCTAATGAGAAGCTCAGATTAACTTTAGTGATATCACCGAAGCTTCTGGGATGTAGCTGGTGGAGCTGACACACTTAATCTGAATCACATGTCTTGTCATTACAGCACCCATTCTGATCACTTCCTGCCACAAAAATTAAAAGTGATAGTCAAAATCTTTCAAAACATAAGATGTACAGCTGAAAGAATAAAGCAATCCTTTGTAGTTTGGAAAAAAAATAAGAACCATTATTTTTAAAATATTCATAATATCCTGACTTAAAATGTAAATGTTGCCTGGATTGAAACAATAGTAAACTGTTGGCTCCCACCCAATTTAAAAGCAAAGGTTGGTTTACCCAGTAAACTAGCAGGAAGCAGAGATGTATGCAATATGCAGAAAGAAGTGTCAAATTGAAAGCAGTGGAAAGGTCAGGAACAGGATTCTTCTGGGAATGTTTGTAGCATAAGTTTATTTGGAGCCCAGTGTAGAAGGAGCATCGCAAAATAAGACTTGACTCCAAATGGAGGATTGAGAGTGTAAATGATAACTCTCATATGCTTCTGCTTAAGACTAGCTCTATTTAAATACTTGGAGAAATAAAGAGATGAAGCAGATCTTAGGAACCGCAGTTCTTACCCATTTCCTATTGGCAAAGATGATGGCATGCTAATATTTATGATTAAGCTTCTATGGTTTAGGTGTTGCTCTTGATTATAATTTTCACACTAATTAAATGGTATCTATTTTAGTAGAAACATAGGCACGAAAAAGGAAATATTTAGTTCAAAGCTGTTTCTCATAGTTACAACCAATTAAAAAGATGAAAAGAGTGAGTTTAACTTCTGGGGTATTACTTATTTTCTTGTCAAAAACATATCGAAAATATGGAACAAAATGCAAGTCAATATTTAGGATCAGACATGGATTTAACTTCGTGCTTTAACTTTTAGAAAATTACACATGGTTTACTTTTTCTAAGAGATAGAAAGTAAGGTCAGCAGACTCAGTGTTGACAGCAGAGAATCAGCAACATTGATGTAAGCTCCTGGGCTTCCCCAATGAGGCATCGTTAGTGGAAACAGTGGCAGATGATTCTCAGTGAGTAAGGGTCACATCACACTTTCTGAAAACACAACCATTTCTTTTAGCCCAGCCTAAAAAACACCAGTTAAGCAGGCTAAGACACAGCCTTGCCCAGATATATGCCCTTGACGATCTACCCCTGAGCCAGGAGCTTTTAATCAACCTTAGAACTGTACAATGCACAATATTATTGCAAGTGTATAAAGTTCCCTTGTTCACTTAATCCTGAACAAACTTCTCATCCATCACGCTTGGCCTTCCCAAGACAACTTCACTGGAACCAAGTACATTCCTGAATTTAGCACTATGGAACCAGAATAAAGTTTAGCTACCCACATATCTCTTGGAGTGAAGCTAATAGACTTTGGATGAGCTATAGGAGCTATTTGACAGAAGATTATAGACCCTACCATGAATATTTGGTATCCCAAATTTGAGTGGCATTTAAAGGGTGCTTTTATGGTAGTCTAACTTAATTTTTAACTTGTCTAAAAAAATGCATGCAATTCCATTAAAATTTGAAAAAATATATATTTCCATGTCCTAGGATCTTAGGAAATTTAAGATATAATCAATAATTTATTTTAAGGATGCATACTGTCAAGGTAAGTTATTACATGAGGACAATGATTTAAAACCCCATTATATTGGCTAATTGTGTTCCTTAATCAATCAATAAACAGCAAATCAATTTAAATGATAATCAGAGCCCCAAATTAGATGTAATTTTGATTAAGTGGTCCTTTAAAATAAATGCCAGGCATGATTGAAAATGTCACAAAATTTATTTCTGATACTCATGCTAGCAGTATAACTTGTCCAGGAATTACACATTCTAGTTGAGGGCAGAGAGGAACCACATGGGAGTAGACATTTCTGGAAATTAATATGACTTTTCCTTCAGTTTTTACCACTAGGCCTGGTAAGCATTTGTATATTAAGGAATATCTTAGGAGAAAAATAAAGTTTACTTCAAGATATTCATTTTTTTTTACCATTAGAGCTAAAAACAAAAATAAAGAGGACATAGAAATAATCTATATGTGGATTATTGATTCTTGTGGATATCAGTATTTAGATATAAGCCTCCATGGAACTGAAAATAAGCTATTAGTTTCTTAATTTCATTGCTTTAATTAACTTGATCTGTATCAAGTCATGCATGGAAATAGCTAATTTATACTAAGAAAATACACTTTACATTGTTGTATGAAGAATTACTGTGGGTGTAACAGCATCTGAGATAGTAATTAAACTAAGCAACAACACTTTATTTTACATATCTCTGCCCACACTGTGTCGTTCAATTAGCTTGTAATTGCTAACTCAATTAAATTATAATTTATATTATATATAACATATTATACATTATATTATTTGTCTACCATATATATCTTGTGTCCAATATTTGACTAGCAATTTTAAAACAAAATGCTTTATAATTTTAAGAATAATTTATTTTCAAATGAATATTGTTTTTAGAAGTGATATAGGAAATGTTATTCTAAGTTTTAGAACATATTTAACATATTTAAGATCTAATCTTTAACCTTTAGACTCAGTCTTCTTTTATTCATTTAGCTGCTTTGTGGGCATATAAATATAAAGCTTTAGCCTTCTTCCCATCACTCTATTTAAACATCGGTGAGATTTTCTGAAAATTCAAAATGGTTAGATCTGCACCAGATTATTATCATTCAGGATGGGTCAGAGAAGACCCAGACATATTCCACCATGTTTAAGTAAAGCTTTCATCTCAACTGGAAATACTGTTCTATGTTCTCTTTGCCTAACAAACTCTTATACATTTTTGCAATCCATTTAAATTTTCCTATCTTCTATGAAGCTATTCTTGAAGCAGCCAGGGAGAGTTAAGGGTTAGTTTGTCCATCCTCTGGGACTGTAAAGTGTGGGAGTGTTTGTGTATTTCTCTTTATGCTCACATGCATGCATGTGTATATGTTTCTAAAACTATTGGTGGCCGTGGATTTAATGTGGGCAGCCCACTGATTTATTACCATGCATAACTTGTAATATTACTGAAGTCTATTTGAGTCATCCACACTCAAAGTAATTTATATGATGCTAAAAAAGCTGAATATTCAGGACCTCTTATTTGCACAGGCCCCTGTGAGTACTGGGAGTTATTGGAGGGTATGCAGTGTTCTAGGTTGAGAGGGACAGTTGAATTTATGAACCATTTGCTTATAAGTATTGCTGGCAGACATCTCAAAAATATTGAATCCCCAAGATTTCAATATTCATTGTGTTTTATTTTCCTATTCTTTTTTTTTTTTAGCTTTTATTTGTTTATTTAAGTAACCTCTATACCCAGTGTGGGGCTCGAACTCATGACCCAGAGATCAAGAGTCTCATGCTAGTCCAACTGAGCCAGCCAGATGCCCCTTATTTTTCTATTCTAAATAGATATTTATTTTGTACCTACATTAGGGTTTTGATTTTTGTTATTTTTCTTAAGGAAAGTACCCCAAATAAAATAAGCTTCAAGCACCACAAAACTTCCTCTTTTAAACTGCCAAGTAAGTGCAGGGGAGCATGGCACTGAACTACTGAGCAAGCTTAGCATTTGTTTTGCATTTATCACTACATTCAATAGCGTCTCAGTGGGTCTTGCTGAGGTCCCACATAGAACTATAAAAGTCTTTGATTTTATTCTTGTTTTCTGTTCATATGTAATTTTTGCAAGGTGAAATTTCTAGATTCAAAAATAAAGACATCATATTAGGGAAGAAACAAACATGTTGAAGTCAAGGAGATCAAAATTCAAGGTCCAAGTCCCACACCTAGCCTTCATTGGCTGGTATAATCTTAATTATGTCAATTTAAAATCTCTAATCTCTGATTTCTATATGTGTGAAATGCAACTAATAGTATCTCTCTGGCAGAGTTTAGGGAAGATTAGAGATAACATATTTAAAAATATTTAATGTATTTAAGTATTTAAAGCAAGTGATCAAAAAATAATGTAACTGCCTTTAGGATTACTTATTCTGTCAGCAAAACAGGTTTTGGGAAATGGTTCTGTCCATTTCTCTTTCATAGTTCTAAGTGTAGCCATGAAAGAGTCTCAGTTTAGTGCTAATATACCTTTAACAGCTCTCTTTATAGCAGGTAGCTTCTGATCTTATCCAATAAGGAAGAGTCACTAAGTTCTATTATGAGAAAGATCTTTCATAGCATAAGATATTTAGCTTACTCACTAAGAAAATACCAGAGAGAAGGCTGGCAGAGGGCACAGAATATTTTAAACGAAAACAATCAAACATGTGAGTCAAGAAGATTTCTTGTTTAATAACACTTCCTCTGCCTAGATGGCTGTACATTTTGGATAGGGGAGTAGACTAGCGTATTCTGTCTGTATTCCCTATTGCTTTTAAAGAGCACCACCACTTAGCTGAGGAAGCTAAGAGATTGTTGGAACCCTTAAAAGTCATGAACAGTGGTACCTAAATAATTGAAATTTCTCTCATCCAAAGCAGCTCTAGGTATGCCAGCTTATGAACAATTAGCCTACAGAATTTGCTGCAGCTATTAATAAAAGCTAATGTGTTCAAACAATGACATTTTACACTGATTTCCAGGAGAGAGTTGAGTTTACTTTATGTATCTTGTATGCTTATTTTGCTGCTAAACCAGCACTATGATGGACATACCAAGTGACAAATTATAGAAAAATATAGATTTTTTTCCAAGACAAAATATCTATCCCCATTTCTAAAATGAGATTATGTAGAATATAGTGTGGGAGGAAATGAGGCATTATACACTTAGAAAGTGTTACTCCATTAAGATCAGAATGCATCAACCTAGATACCCTGACTAACTTTACAAGAGGCTAGTGCACTACTAGAACAGTGAAATCTTAAAAAAAAAAAAAGTTCACTAACTTGGTTTTTAAGTGAAACTTATTTAAGGGAAGCAGTTTACTTTCTAAAGTTGTGATCATAGAGCAGGTAAAACTGATTGTATAGACAGTTGCAAATGCTAAGGAAATACTCACATAACATTCACAAACAAAATATTCACATATTCATAAACAAAATATTCACATAACACAAAGACAGAAGTATAGAGGGCGTGCGGGCCTCTGACTTTGCTTGATTCGACGTGCCGGCGGGCGGCAGGGCTTGCTTCCGTGGCCCCGGGTGGGAGAGACGAGGTGGAGGCAGTCCTGAAGCAGCCGGTCCCGGAGCTTGGGTATGCTCAGGCTTCAGAAGAGGCTTGCCTCGAGTGTCCTCCGCTGCGGCAAAAAGAAGGTCTGGTTGGACCCCAACAAGACCAATGAAATCGCCAATGCCAACTCCCGTCAGCAGATCCGAAAACTGATCAAAGATGGACTGATCATCCGGAAGCCTGTGACTGTCCATTCCCAGGCTCGGTGCCGTAAAAACACTTTGGCCCGCCGGAAGGCCAGACATATGGGCATTGGTAAGAGAAAAGGTACTGCCAATGCTCGGATGCCTGAGAAGGTCACCTGGATGAGGAGGATGAGAATTATGCGCGGGCTGCTCAGAAGATACCGTGAATCTAAGAAGATCGACTGCCACATGTACCACAGCCTGTACCTGAAAGTGAAGGGGAACATGTTCAAGAACAAGCGGATTCTCATGGAACACATCCACCAGCTGAAGGCCGACAAGGCTTGCAAGAAGCTTCTGGCTGACGAGGTTGAGGCCCGCAGATCTAAGACCAGGGAGGCTCGCAAGCGCCGTGAAGAGCGGCTCCAGGCCAAGAAGGAGGAAATCATCAAGACTCTGTCCAAGGAGGAAGAGACAAAGAAATAAAACTCCCTCTCTTTTGTCTGTGCATAAAGGCCTCAGCAGTAACACAGATCAGTTATTCAATAAAACCAACCTTTATCTGCTTCAAAAAAAAAAAAGACAAAAGTATATTTAGAGCTTTATCTTCATTGCTCAATTTCTTTATTAACATTATTCATTTAAGGAAAGCATATTTTGTATAGCTCGAAGTAGCAAACATTTGGTCTCTAGAGAGAATGAAAGCCAGAAAAATCTCACAGATGTGCGGTTACTCTCTAACGAATTATAAGGCTGTTTCCTAAAGCTGATGCACTAAAGGTAGGGAACAGAGGAACAAAATTTAGACTGTGGTTTCTGAAGTTCTGTGTTGTCTTAGTTTTCTGTATATATAGGATTTCTCCTCACAAGAATGCATAATACATTTCAAACAAGCAAACAAAAAAGTAATAGCCTAATGGAAAGAACTTACCTTCTGGGGTCATAAGAAAGATCAAACTTAAATCCTGATTGCCACTTCCAACCTATGCAACAGGACTCTGGTTCATTTTCTACAAGCTGATCTTATGGATGGAAGTTATTTTCCCGGTTTTGCATCATAATATCTGAAAAAGAGAAGGACTGGAAATTTGTTCACTGCCGTTTTATATTAGAAGTGATGTTGGTTGTGTTATTTTAAGAGAAACTTTATTTCAGTCACTCTTTACAACTTCTTACTCCAGGAGTATCTTGCAAAACCCTTTCCCACCTACAAATCCAAGGAATGTTTATTGCTAATATTAGCTGGGTTTCTTTTCTTTTTTTTTAAGATTTTATTTATTTATTTATTGAGGGGGAAGGGGGAGGAGCAAAGGCAGAGGGAAAAATCTCAAGCAGATTCCACAATGAGCATGAAACCCGACTCAAGGGCTTGATCTCACAACTCTGAGATCATGACTGAGGTGAAACGAGTCGGACGCTTAACTAACTGACTGAGCCACCTGGGCGCCCCTATTAGCTGGGTTTCTGAAAATGCAAATTATATTACTTGAGTGAAACAAAATGCCATGGTATAACTATGTGTGTACGTGGGTGTGTGTAAATGTAAATATATCGTTCTCCTTTCTCTCAGATTGCAATGTTAGTGCATTTGCCTTAAGACTGTGCATGCTCTCCATGTATAAACTCTGATTCTTTCCATTCTGTTGGTGTAATTTCTGTCCAAACAACTATTTCACCACTGCCTACATCCAAAATGTATAGCCAGTAAGAGAGAGATGCTCAATCATAACAGACAGAATAAATTAACTTGTGCCTATAGTTCTTGTAGAAATTAAATGCCAGGAATCTGGTTGCTGTGTTGGGTGGGCAGCTGAGTTTGAAGATCATTTTCACCAGTAGGTAGGCTGCATCTTTCTGCTACATACTTAACCATGAGTTGTAAACTGGATGAGAAAAAGTCTGCATTGCTCCATGTTGGTGTGCATTAGAAGGACAAAGGCATACTTATATTTATTTATGACTTGGGGAAAGAGGGATACTTAAATTATAAGTGCTTACCTTGGATTATTTAATCAAATTTAAGGATGTTTCTACTTCCCAGTTTAGCTCATACCGGAGAGAAACTGAGGGTTCTAATATGAGCTGTTTAGGCTGGAAGACTGATATAGAAAAATGTACAATGGCTACAGTATTATTATTTTTACTTGACTAGTGAGGGTCTAAGAAATGGATTTCATTATTCAAATTAAACTTGTGTACCTCTTTCTCTATTTAAAGTGAAAATATTAAACAATTTTAGTAAAAACTTCAGGTTGGGGTTTTCTGACAAGGCAAACCACACGATTTTATAAGATGTATATATATATTACCTATACTTTCTTGACATGACTACCCATCCCTCCCTCTTTAGATGTCCAAACATTCTTTTTAAAATATATTCTTTTACCTAAGACCTTGTTTAAATCAAATCATTGGGCCAGTGGGACATTCATCAAAAAAAAAAAAAAAGTAGCAGCTTAAAGAGAAATGGTAGATATTTCCAGCCTTGTTGACACTCCCTGTAGCAGTCATTTTTCTATAACTTTTGGTTTAAAATTAGACCACTAAGTAATCAGTTGGTGGCATGTTATTCCATCATCAAAAATAATGATCAAAAGGACTACAAAATAATTTGGGGAAGAGTTTATGATACAGCAGTAAGCTGAATGAAAATATATACAATATATACAAAATATGATTGGAACTTTGTTTTAAAGTGCTATGAAATTTTTTTAAAATAAGAAAGTGTACCAAAATAGTAACAGTTTTTTTTTTTAAATGCATGTGGCAGAATTTCTGGTCATTTTGTTTTACAATTTTTTCTATTTATTTATTGTTTTCCTTAATGAACATAGATTATGTTCTTAAAGGAAAATAACAGATCTATTAGATAAACATATGTTAATGTGGATTTGCATGGTATAGCAAAGTGGTTAAGCGTGTAGATTCTGGACCCAGACTGATTGAGCTTAAATGGTGATTCCTCTTCAGCATTTTGTCTCAGCCCTCTCTACCTCCATTTCTTCATCTATAAAATGTGCATACTTAGACTTTTAGCCCCTATGTCTGTTATGATAACAGATGTGTTGCTGTATATAAAGCAATTAAGATAGCGCCTGGTACATAGTTGGTAGTCAATAATACTAGCTATTATGATTAAATTTGTAATTAAAAATACATTACAAATTGAGGACAACCTAACATTCAATGTTCTCTGAAATCACATAACTAAAATTTAGAATTTGATTTATACTATTCAGTTACACCCCATATTTTGAGGTCACTTCCTTAAAATCCTTAACAATTTGGAACATAGTTAAAGATATGCATTTTAAGTCTTTGAATATTAAAAAAAATATGTCAGAAATTTCATGTACTGATGTTGATGTAATCCATTCTTTAAAAACTCTCAAGCCTTGAGCAGATTTATTCCTATTTTCCACCCAGTGCTAATACTCTGGTCACAGTTTTCCCCCTATAAGCATAGCAAAAAAGGAACCAATGAAAAGATGGTGGCCTTTAGTAACAGGCTCTCCAGCCGGAATGAGGCGGAAGAACCAATAGCCATATAGTGAGGACAGAGAGATATCAGCTGTGCATTATGAAACAAAACAAAACAAAATAACAACAAAAAGCCTAAGAACCATTCATTCTGTGAAGGGACAAACAGCTCCCGAAAGAAAAATGTAATTTTGTGTTTTGCAGTACAGTGAACACACAAAAAAGTGATGCTTCTGCTGAGTTGTTATCATTAAGTTGCAGTTAGCATTCACTATTTAATAAAGCAGGAACTTTTTTCACACATTTTAGAAGATTTTTTTAATGTAATACTTTTGTGTGGGATGGGATGTGGGAAGAAATAATTACATGAAATAGCAGATTCCTTAACAATTTCGGATAATTGAGTACTAATATAAAAATTCCAAACCACAGTTGTTTTTGTTTTTTGGTTTGTTTTTTTTTTTACATTTTCTCCTTTCAAGTTTCCCATGTTTTTCTAAGATTGTGCAGACACTTACATTACAGCCATAGTCAATTAATTTAACTAACAGTAGTTCTTGGAGAAGATTTATTGATGAGTAGATTATAATAAAAATTTACATATCTTCTCATAGGCTTTTTCTCCAGGTTTTACTTATTCTATTTTTTTTTTTTCAGCAGGCTTCTTTCCACTCTCTGGAAAGATGGTACAGAGTGAAAAATGAGGGGGGGGAGAGATCTACAGAGACTGAACATATAAATTATATTCTCATATTCTTTGTTCTCTAAGAATTGAGAATACAAAAGAACCCAGATAACCAAAAAAAGGGAGTTATTATGGTTGTGTTTATGAGTATTCAAAAGTTAAAAAATCATGAAAAGGATTGTCTGGCCTAAATAAAGGGATAGGGATGTCAACCTGTTAATAACTTCCCTGAGAAAATACTGTTCCTGACATTTAATGCTCCAGATTCTTCCTGTAATCTTTGTTCCCCTCTTTTATATGCCATAAAAGTCTGTTCTTCTGTAATTCAAACATGATTCATGTTTTTAATACTGGAATGATGAGTTTCAGTCTTGAAATCTTGCTAAAGTTAACTCCAAATATTTAAAAAATGTGAAATATCTCTTTTTAAAAAACTTAATAGGAAGACTGAATTATAACTCATCTTTTTTTTGGTCAAAACTAAGACTATGTTTCCTCATTTATGAAGCCTTGAAAGAATCATCACCACGTTAGAAACAACCTTTGAAAAAAAACCAACTCTATCATGGTTAACATATATGTTGGTTATGAAATGCAATTCAATTTCATGAAAGTTACAATTATAAATATGTAAAAATTATTTCTTAAAATTTGCTCCTTAGGAAGGAGTAGGTGGATACATATGTGATAAAGCAAGTGTAATAAACTATTAGGTGTAGTTGTTATATGAATGCTTACTGTATTCTTTTGACTTTGCTGTGTATTTGAAATTTTTCCAAATAAAGTGTTGGGGAAAATATACTTCTTAGAATAGAGCAATTAAAAACTCCTGATTCAAATTAAGAAAAATAGCATTTATTCGGCTTTTAGTTGCTTTACTGAATTTTCTTTTTATTATCACTCATTTATGAATATGTTTTCATAAAGTTGTATCTCACAGATTGAGTGTGATCCAAGTCATTTCTTGCACAATACATAAGCCTTTCCAGTGAGTTTGTTCTTATCCATCAGGACTTGTTCAAACTTCTCAACTGCAATCACTTTTTCCTTTCATAAATATTTGATGAAGCACATATATGTATATGTTTATATATATGTATATATACAGTTTTGTGTTACTATGTGACTGTTAAACAAGTGATTTTTAAATTTTTTCCTTGTCTTGAGACATTAATTATTAATAATTTGAATATGCACTCTTAAAGAAAAAAAGTCATATATGCAAAAATATTCATGACAGCCTTCAACATGATAGGATAAAAAGCCTCAGTAGAACTGTAGAGAAGTGAATATAGCATAATGCTAAATTAAGAAAACAATATAAATTTTATAACTGTATATAATGTATATAAGCAGCTAAATAAGCCATATACTTACTTAAAATAACTGGAAAGAAAAACTGAAAAAAAATTTTTTAAGTTTTTATTTTAATCACCCTGAGCTCATCATGACACGTGCACTCCTTAATCCCCATCACCTATTTTGTCCATTCCCCCTCCCCCACTACCTCCCCTCTGGTAGCCATCAGTTTGTTCTCTATAGTTAAGAGTTTGTTTCCTGACTTGCCTTTCTCTCTCTCTCTTTTTTTTTTCCCTTTGCTCATTTGTTTTGTTTCTCCAATTCCATACATGAGTGAAATCAAATGGTGCTTGTCTTTCTCTGACTGACTGATTTCACTTAACATTATACTCTAGGTCCATCCATCTCATTGCAAATGGTAAGATTTCATTCTTTTTTGTGGCTGAATAATATTCCATTGTGTATTTATACCACATCTTCTTTATCCATTCATCAGTTGATGGGCACTTGGGCTGATTCCGTACTTTGGCTATTGTAAATAATGCTGCTATAAACATAGGGGTGCATGTATTCCTTTGAGGTAGTGTTTTTGTATTCTTTGGGTAAATACCCAGTAGTGCAATTGCTGGATTGTAGGGTAGTTCTATTTTTAACTTTTTGAAGAACCTCCATACTTTTTTCTGGAGTTAACTTAGTTAACATTTAGTTAAATGAATACACCAGTTTGCATTCCCACCAACAGTGCAAGAGGGTTCTGCTTTCTCTACATCCTCATCAACACCTGTTATTTCTTGTGTTTTTTTATTTTAGCCATTCTGACACACTGAGGTGATATCTCATTGTAGTTTTGATTTGCATTTCTCTGATGATAAGTGATGATGAGCATCCTTTCATGTGTCTGTTGGCCATCTGGATGTCTTCTTTGGAGAAATATCTGTTCATGTCTTCTGCCCATTTTTTTTAATTGGATTATTTGGTTTTTGGGTGTTGAATTTTATAAGTTCTTTATATATTCTGGATACTAACCCTTTATTGAATATGTCATTTGCAAATATCTTTTCCTATTCCTTAGTTTTCCCTTTAGTTTGCTGATTGCTTCCTTCACTATGCAGAAGCTTTTTATTCTGATATAGTCCCAATCGTTTATTTTGCTTTTGTTTCTCTTGCCTCAGGGGATGTATCTAGAAAAAAAGTTTCTATGGCAGATGTCAGAGGAGTTAGTACCAGTGCTCTTTTCTAGGATTTTTATGGTTTTAGGCCTCACATTTAAGTCTTTTATCTATTTTGAATTTATTTTATTTATAGTGTAAGAAAGTGGTTCGTTTTCTTTTGCATGTTGCTGTCCAGTTTTCCCAAAGCCATTTGTTGGAGAGACTTTTTCTCATTGGATATTCTTTCCTGCTTTGTTGAAGATTAATTGACCATATAATTATGGGTTTATTTCTGGATTTTCTATTCTGTGCCATTTATCTATGTCTCTGTTTTTGTGTCAGTACTATACTGTTTTGATGACTACAGTTTTGTAATACAACTTAAAGTCTGGAATTGCATTTCTCCAGCTTGGCATTTCTTTTTCAAGATTGTTTTGGCTATTTGGGGTCTTTTGTGGTTCCACACAAACTTTAGTATTGTTTGTTCTAGTTCTGTGAAAAATGTTGTTGCATTTTGATAGAGATTGCATTAAATGTGTAGATTGCTTTGGGTAGTGTAGACATTGAACAATATTTGTTATTTCGATCTATGAGCACAGAGTGTCTTTTCATTTCTTTGTGTCATCTTCAGTTTCTTTCATAAGCATTATAGTTTTCAGAGTACAGGTCTTTCACCTCTTTGGTTAGGTCCTCAGTATCTTATTATTTCTGGTGCAATTGTAAATGGGATTGTTTTCTTAATTTCTCTTTCTGCTGCTTCATTATTGGTGTATAGAAATGCAACAGATTTCTGTACATTGATTTTTTTATTCTGCAACTTTACTGAATTTGTTTATCAGTTCTAGCAATTTTTTGATGGAGTCTTTCAGGTTTTCTATATATAGTGTCATGTCATCTGCAAATAGTGAAAGTTTTACTTTTTCCTTACCAATTGAAAACAGAAATTGTAATACCCTCTGTACCTTTGTGGTATAATTCATGGATTTTTTCCTCCTATGCTCCCAAAAAAGTCTCAAAATTTTTCAAAATTCAAAGTATTACCTTATTTGAAGTAAATATTTGAAAAATATAACCTTAGATAATTTATAATATAGGAATCTATTTTTTCTTATTATAAATCAAAAGATTTTGGCAGAATCTCTATGAAATTAAGTTCATACTTTGTGATTTTTTTCTAAAAATTAGTTACACATCCTCGAGACAAAATTCAGGATATCTTTCAGCAACCAAAATATAATTAATCTGAGCATGTGATATAATTTTTTTTCTGAAGGATACTATTAGCTTTTCATAGACAAACCATTGTTTTTGTCTTTGTTTTTAACAATCATGTGGGAGTTTGTTTGAAGCACCCGTCTCCTTATGGCCATTTTATTTTATATCTAACATAGCAAAAACAAACTGATCACCTTTCTGTGGTAGTTAAATGTAAAATTACAAGACTGCCAATGCATACATAAATTGCTAAAGGCATAAAATGCCTTTATTATCTTGAGCCACAGAGATAGGATGAAAGGAAAAAAAAGTATACTGTTGCCAAGTTTTTAATGATTTAACTACCCAATATGCCTGATTCTCCCATTCTCAAAAGCCAAACTCAAATATGAGCTTTAGATCTTTTCATACACTCATTCTCTGGGATTTTTAATGACTATATATCCTGACCTTTAAATATAATGTGAAGTTCTAAGCCACAGCTATACCTACAGTCACTGCAAAATTAATGTTAGCACATTCATATTTGCCCATATTCTTATACTTCTCTTCATAATTAATTGTGAATCCATTGCCCCATGCTTTTCTCATTTGAATAGTTGTGAGTTGAGAATTGTGGTGATGTATGGAATTCTCTTAATCCCAGGCTACGTAACAGGGAAAGAAAGCAAACAGGTTCTCTATCTCAGGAAGCATTTTTTTTATTGTCATCTTTACTTTTGTATTCCTGCAGTCTGGTACCATTTGCTGCTCAGGGCAGAGACTTTTAAATCATTATGAATGCAAGCAAAATTTTAATAGGTTTTATTATATGATACATACTTAACATTCATTACATTTTGTGTTTTTCCCTATAATGGCATGATGTAAAATAAAGTAATATCATAGAGTAATGGAAAAAGACACCCATTTTGTTTCAAGATTCATTTCATATTGACATTAATAACATAAGTTAATGGTTCATTTGAAGAAGAATAAGCAGTTCATTCTAGGGGCCAACAAACGTTCAGATACTTCTGGAGAGAAAGCAGTAAGATTCAGAGGCAACTGAAAGTAAAAATGTGACTAGAAGGGAAAATAGATTACTTAGAGGTCTTGAGAGAATATGCAAATGAAAAACACATTAAAAATGCCCATTTTTGCAAACTTTATTATCACAGTCCAGGACCTTATCAAATTGTCAAAAGAACAGGCTGGAGAGGGGAATGGGGAAAATCATTAATCAAAACAAGATTTTTATTCCTTAAAATTAAACGAGTACCCAGATCTTTCAAGACCTATTAAAGAGGGTGCCTAAAATGCACCACCACATACCAGACCCTCTGCACTGGATACCCATTTTGTGACGGATCTGAAATAGAAGTTAAGGATAACACAGAATAGAACTATGATCTCTTTTTTAAAAAAAATCAATAGCTTTTAAAATCCCAAATGCTCTCACTGCTGAGATTAATAAAGACCGAGAATCCATCCTGAGCACACGCAATGACTTCTATTACAAAAGGAAAAATGAAAACGTTGCTATTACTGACACAGTCAATAGATCCCACCTCAATGTATACTATACTTTCTAGATTTTTAATTTAAATGCATATAGTTCCAGGGACTGGAGCATGATCAGCATTCATTCACTTCAGAGAATAACAGAAGATGTGGAAGTTTGTCTCATAAATAAACACATAATTTGCTTTGGGTACCATTTGCTTAAAATATTTTCCCTGGAAACTTCTCTAGCCATTCTCAGTATGTGGTTCTTCCTCTAGCCTGCGCTTCATCACTGCTTTCCTTCTTTCAACTAGAACTTGATCAGAATATCATGAAAAAAAGAATATCATGAAATTGTGGCCTCTGCCTCAGGTTTGAGGACATGTCATCCAGAGTCCATAGAAATGACAGCTTTATTCAAAAATAAGAGAGGACTGGGGCACCTGGGTGGCTTAGGTGGTTAAGCACCTGCCTTCAGCTCAGGTCAATGGTCTCGGGGTCCTGGGATCCCCACGTTGGGCTCCCTGCTCAGTGGGGAGTCTGCTTCTCTCTCTCCGTCTGCCCCACCTCCGCTTGTGCTCTCTCTCTCTCAAATAAATAAATAAAATATAAAAGAGAAAGACTTAAAAATATTTGCATTCAGGCTTTCACAAGTTCAAAGAACTGTACAATTTTATAAGCACACAGTCTTCCCCAAGTACCTGAAAATATTTCTTACCCTTTGTGTTTATGAGCCCTTGGGATAAAAAGAACCTCTACTTAAAAAAAAAATAAAAAAGAAATTAATACATCTTAATCTAAAAGATCTTTTAGCAGCACTTTTATTCTTATTATAACGGGTGAGGCCACCAGTAAATCATTCAAAAGAACTCTGCAGCGTTCACATGGAGTGTGCAACAGATCCATTTAATCCAATTAAGTTCAAGAAGTAATTCTCTCACTGAGAGGCATCCAGAATTTCTATGGCAAATTCACAAATGCATTCAGAAAGCAAAATGTGCCAAGTAATATTTGCCTTAGAGACTGTATAAACAGACCTTTTTTTTTTCTTTCAAGATAATATGTAGTGGACCCAGGTTCTTGTAGTGGTGCATTCACTATATCTAGATTCACCATTACTTTTATTTAACTTGTTATGTTAACTCTTTATCAGCCAAAAAGCAGTTCAGGAGATAAAGACATACTTTTCATTAAGAATCGGCCATCGTTTGCCTTGTAACATGGACTTCTACTCAATTCATTAATCTCTGAAGTGAGGAATAAAGAAAAACAATTCTATGTATCTAAGGTAGGCTAGATGTACAAGTGCGGAGAAGTCAACCTGCCTGTTGTAAGAAGAGCATGCATTCCTATGTGTAGTTGTTGGGTTTCTGTGTAAGAACTAACAAAATGTTCCATATACTTAGTGAAAATTATTTTGTGTTAGAATTTTAAATAGAAAAAAGAAAAAACTTAAGAAGGGAATTGTTTATAGCTTTAGAAAGGCTCACAAAGATATTTCAGGGGGAAAGCACACTTGGATCAATTCACACCGAATCAGAGTCGGTCATTTGAGAACCAAACTAAAAGGAATTCTCTGTCACCAAACCAATAGAATTCAGTTTGAATATAAGGGCACATAAGGACAAAAGCCGTAAGAGGACTGGCAATATTTGTACATGACCCACAGGGAGATTTAAGAGAGCCAAGATTTTTTATTTTCAGATTATCTTAACAATCTTCCAGAAAGCCTAGCGATCTTTGGCCCCTTTCTACTCAAAGCGTGGTCCTCAGACCGGCAGCATAGACATCATCGGGGAGCTAGTTGGAAATGCCAATGTCAGGCCCTAGTCTGTCCCATCCAGGTGATTCTTACTCACTCTAAAGTTAGAGGAATAATGTTTAGCTTTCAAAAATACTTGCTTTTCCGCCCTGACTTTCACAATTGTAAATAATGCTGCAATGTTACTAGACCATGAGCTGTTGTACCCTGAGGAAGTAGAGTGCTGAGGCGGTGAGGTAGAATTTCTCTTTTCCGGACAGCTCTGACCTGCCCAGAGCAATGATTGATCTTGGTTGACCTGGTGCCTGAAGGAAATTAACCTGGAGTTGTGAAGCCAAGATGAAATTTGTGGTGATCTCTAATCAATCTGGCAAATGAATGATTCAGGGTCTTTCGGATGTGGTCATGTCTAGTTAAACCTTTTAAAACAGCTATGGGCTTTTATAGTTTTCTGTTTTGGTCACCAGTGCTTCATGTGGTTTCTATATTTATTTAACAGTTACAGAATATATTTCCTCTCTGTGAATTTTTTTTAATTTATTTAGGTGATTTATGTTTAATTACACCTGATGATAGTAAATACTTTCCAATTACTTAAAGGACACCTCACATTAATAATAAGCTTGCCTTCAAACTTTGCTTATTGCAGAAATACATTCTTTAGCTAGCATAGTATAGTATCTAGCCAGGGACCATGCTAGATGCCCAAAACTATTCTTTGATCTTTCACCGTGTTTTTTTCTTTAAAACTAACAAAGAGATCATGCTGTGGTTACTATCATTTTTAATCCAGAAATATCATTCTTTAACATAGCCCGATGAATCACTTATTTTTTTTTCCTTGGGAACTGGAAATCATATTTGTGAGGGTGTTAAATTTGGGTTTCTAAAAGGAATACATTTGTGGGTTTTGGGTGTTTAGGGGAGGTTCTTTTGCATTTAAGGTATTATAAAACCTTATGAAACTTACCTAATTCCAGTTAAATTTGTGAATATATTTAAAAGGATAGTTCTAATTCATTAATTACTAACCAATGATTCTTCTGCCTCTTTCTGCCCTCTAGACTTTGATAATATCACTCCTATTATCGGCCTCCTCAAATATGGCCAAGTCCCCCAAATTAATTGAATCTAAGAATACTGTACTAAGGAAGTACATTAGTTGAAAAAGAGTTCTCTATCTCTGAGCTTATAAATCTCTCATATAAAAGGACAGACAAATTTATCTAAATTATAATTACAAATAAAATGCATTGGATATAAATAAGAATGAGAAATAAGATTAATATGTTTTGTACAAAGCACTCTTCAGGTACCTCACAGCCACATGAATATGTGATATAAAGTGGAGTTTGTTCTGATAAGAGATCAAAAACAGGTGACTTTTTTGAGCTTGTAAGAATAGTGGACTCGCAAATGAAAGAAGGACACTCTGACCTGGGGAAAGGCACATGACATAAACCAGAGGCAAGAGGGTCCGCAGAGGAAGATATATAGATATGAAAAGGAAGAGAGAGAAAATAAATTCACAAAAAATGGAGGACAGGTGCTATGGTATGACAGATTGGATTTGTTGTCTTTTTAGCAATTATAAGAGAAAATTTTGTGGGAGCTTATGTGAGAATGTTGGTACCTCAATATATTTCTTTTCTCCGTAGGTACTCTAATTAGTGCTTACCTCCCATTAAGAACTATTATCAAAATAAGTTACCATTTAATAATTTAGAGAAACTAAATGAAACTGATACTAATGAGTGGATCTGTGTTTCACATTTTTAGACAAACCAAAAGGGGACATTATTCATCACATTTCCCTTATTTTTATTTTTTTTTTTTCACTTCAGAGAGGAAAGTGGGTCTCTGGAACCAGGTCTGTTGCCACATAAGCACTTTAATGAATGGCAATTCTGGTCATGAAATAAAGGTATATAGTTGGTCCAGTAGTGGTGTCCCTAAAGAGATCATGAACATTCAGCTTTATGGTTATTCAAAAGTTATGGACAATTGCCAATTCAAATGTGGCCCAGGGATTCTAACTTCAAATCTGTCATCTCTCTCCCTTCCCCCAATTTTTAATCCATCAAGTCTTTAAATTCTCTAAGTCATTATCAAGATGAACGGGATCTGTACCAGGATTCTAGAAGGGAGCAGACCCATAGCTCATTGTTATTCCCCGGAGCTAGCCAGTCCCAGGGACCATACCTAACAACAGTGAGTGCAAAAATAAATCAAACTCTGGGATGGCTTTAAAAAGCTTACTTTTCTTATGAGAATGAAGCTTTAACCTTGCCTGGCACATCAGGGAGCTAAAGGAATACAATCTTCCATTTATTTGCATTAACCAGAAAGGCATTGTGCCAACACGGAGCCTTATTTTCAGCACACACGACTTTGCAGAAGAGAAGGAAAAAGAAGAATTGAAATATCTATCTGAAATAAATTTAACCAGACACCAGAATCCAGTTATGGCTAAAAAGTGCAAGCAATAAAGATACATGTTTTCAGAATAGTGCTTTCTTTAATAAGTGAGATCCCACATAGCCTGTTAGAAGATGAGGGTGTTTTAGAGGTACAGCTTCCAACTAAGCCGCTGCAAATACATACCCCAGCTATAAGCGAGATATTAGTTAGAGGAAAGAAATAAAGGCAGATCTCAATATAGTCAGGAAAACAGATTAAAACAGTTTGTCTCTCTGAAGCAAACTGATTAATAGTTACACACAAATTCATCAATAATGCTAATGCCTAGCAATAGGTTAATGCTGCATGTTAGCCTATTTGATATAAATGAAACCACGGGAAACATTTATTTAAGGTGTGTGTTTGATTGTGATTGTCTCTTTTTCAAATTTGACCTTATAACTAAATAATGCCTGAAATATAATTTTTTCTGCTAGTTGGTTTGCATTTAGTACTTAGACAATCCTTGTAGCCAATGTCAGAATAATTTAGTTAATATCCACTATTATAAAGATTGAGCTTCTTTGTTTCTTTTCACCCCTGACATATACCCATTCTCAAGTATTTCATAAATGTATTTTTTTCTCGCTAATCATCTTTATTCTCATATCTCTAAAGAGAATAATATAATTAAATTTAGTATTATGGTCTTGGAACTTAAGCAAGGAAATTGTGTTTTCTATTGAAATTAATTTGAGGAATTAATATTTATTATATGAATGTATAAATATAAACATTATCCAAGAAAGTAAAAATCTATATCCTAGTGTTCTGTATAGTGTAGACTAGATTCAAAGAAGTAGCAACCCATACAGAACTAGGGGTAACAGGATGATTTTATATACTTTTAAAACATTTTAGATACTTTATATTTCATTGATGTACCATTTGACTGTCTAAAAAGCAAATTATTAATGATATCCCCAAAATAGCATAGTATAGAAACATAAATTAAAGATGTTCCATTTATATGAAATATTATATATTTATATAATGTTACTATAATAGATATATATTATATGTTTATATATAGTTTCATATATACATTTTATATTTTATATAAATAACCATATTTCATAAATAAATGTTTTCCATCTAATATGGATTGTATTTTAAGAACTTGTTAGCTCTTCTAAGGGCCCTGTAGCTACAAGGTGAAGTTGCCATCTTGCAGCTTGATGGAAGTGTGTACAGCTTGTGGCTCAAGTCCTTCCTTGTCACTTTACCTTCATTTTCCCATATAACAATTGAGGCTTACTATTATACCATTTGCCATTAGGATTTAACAGATATCCATTGGATTTTCTTTTTGTTGGGTTTGGTTCACATTTGAAGGTTATACTTTCTACTAAACCACAATAAATCTCTGTGAGAAATTCATTATGAAGCATTATTGTTCCATGGAATAAAGGTGAGATTTTGGTAACTTCTGGGCTCTTTTCTTCTGCAAGTGTAATGTCCTAAGCAATTTTCTTCTCTCTGAGCCTCAGTTTCCTTTTTGATAAAATAATAATAATAATAATAACAGTTACCTCACTAGATTATTGTAAGAAATAAATGGATGTGTAAAGAGCTCTTTGTAAATTGTGAAGTTGTGCTGTATATGGTCATCAATAATTATTACTCTAAAGATTGCTATTGCCAGTTTTATTTTGTGTTATAAATAGCAAACAAAATTTTGTGTTCACATTTGAAATGGCAGATCTTAAAAATATGCATTCCTTGTTGGGTAGTATTTCTAAATACATGGCTTCCCTATTCTCAACCACAACAGAGTTCATGTGGACTTCACTTCCCTTGTCTCATAGCATGGATCTGCTTATCTGATGAAGGGTTACTCCTGCATCCTCTTCAGTGGACTCCTGCTCTGCTTCATTTAACTGGGAGGAGGAGTAATGTCAGTTAAATGAAAATCAGAAAAATGTTTAGATTTTCAAAGGAGTTCTTTGATCTTAGTAAACTTCCCTCCTCTTTCCAGTCACTGGCCAAAACTGGCTTATTTGGTACATACTTTATATCTCCATTTAGAGGTCTCCGTCATTGCAAACTTAACAGATCTACCAATTTCATCTCACACCTCATTGTTCTTGCATTCCTAAAATTGACAAGCTCTTATAGCCTTCAGGTTATACGTGTGTGTGTGTGTGTATGTGTGTGTGTGTGTGTGTGTTCTTTTTGCCTAAAATAATCTTCAAATACCCAACTCCTTCTTATCTTTTGGGTCTCAGAATAGATGTCACCTCATCAGAAATGATGTCTCTGACTACTAAATCAAAAATACATTTTTTACCCTTTTCCTTCAGTACATCTCATTTGATCTCATTTTGTATATATCTATTTATCTACTTTGTTGTTTTCCTCCTCCAGTTGACTATAAACTCCATGAGAGAAGGTTATCATGTCTCTTTGATTCCTCTCCATGTACCTAAAAGAACTCCTGGTTCCCAGAAGACACCCAGTAAATACCTATTGATTAAATGGATATACTAATAAAGAACAGGGAAAATGTCATTTTAAGTGTCTTTGTGAAAGTTCAATTTGTCCAGAGACACCATCTCAGATGATTGGATTGGATGGTTTTAATTGCTGATGGAACATCTCCTTGTGGAACTCTTGCCAACATTTCAGCTCAAGGAGCCTTAAGCTCCTCAGCTCATTATTTCTCTCTGCCAAAGCTGCTTATCCATATGCACTGTCTATTGTAATGACTCCATCCACCTCCTAGTCTAAGAGTAAATTTGAGGATCATATTTAGGTCCTTCATCTTCTTCACTCTATACATCCAAATAGATTTCTCCATCTGAAAGTCTCTCAGATTCATTCTTTTTTTTTAATTTTATTATATTATGTTATGTCACCATACATTACATCATTAGTTTTTGATGTAGTGTTCCACGATTCATTGTTTGCATATAACACCCAGTGCTCCTTACAATATGTCTCAGATTCATTCTTATTTCATATTTATTTGTTCTTTACCTGAAAATCTACAATAACTTCTGGCGCATGTCCATGTCTCCTGTTCCTCCATTCTTATTTACATGCTAATATCTCCTAGTAAATTATAAAAATCTTAAGGGCAGGTATTCTCTTAGTTATCATGGCTCCTAAATGGGGACATACACATGGCCAATTCCTGCTGAGTGTTCAGTTACTTATGAAGATTCAGTAGTTTCCACATTTCTTTGCAAAGCCAAATTATAATTTCTAATAATTATGAGATATTGGAAGAGTTACTTTAAAAAATATAAAAAAGATCTTTAATCCTTTGTCTCATAATTTAGCTGTAATTTGGTAATCATTCAAACACTATCATTAGAAAACCTATAAAACCTCATTCTTCTCTCTCTTTCAGGCAATCTGCCCTGAGGATATAAACAATAGTATCTATTATTTATTCTTTAGGATTCCCTTGTTATACCCTATTAAACATCTATAAATATTCTCCCTCTGTGTTTATAGGGAAAATAAATTGCTTTTCTGTTCAACATTCCTTGGCTCCATTCAAAAAAAAGAAAAGAAAATGTATATTTTCGGCTAATAAAGGGAAACGTGGTGAGGTGAGCCAATCACAAAGACTGTAACTTAAAACCCCAGGGGTTTTGGGACTTGATTAGCAATAATTCCTCCTTTTGGAAAGAGTCAGAGGGCTGAGGTTGATCAAAGATTGGCACCTAGCACCAACCATTTCTCTCTGCCCCAAGGAAAGGGCAAAGAGAGTTAATCAGGCACACAGCCATTGTATCAAATGTTCTGGACCCCTTTGGGGCATTTGCATATTTATGACTAGACAAGCCTTTCCTGCCTCAGCCCACTTGTCATGTTGTTTCTTCACAGTCACCATGACAGACCTAAGATAATGTATAAGGGTCACTTACTTGACAGGGTCTGAAAAATGGACAAATAGATCTTGAACCGGGTGAGGAAGTTTTAAAAGTAAATGTTATAAAGATGTTTTGTGGAAAATAAATTACATGGGTATGGAGCTAGATTAAGTTTAAGAAAAAAAACCTAATTTTGGTGACAAACAGGTTGCCAATGAAAATCAAATTAAGGGCAGTCCTCACACATCTTATAGATTACCTTCTTGGAAAGTCACTAGGAGTTGCAATGATGTATGCTAAATCAGACTGTATACACAGGATAGGAGAGTCACTCTCTGTGCAAGAGCCCATATATACATATATACTATAATATATATGTACATAATACTGTATACATATATAATACATCAATATGTACAATCAGAGAAAGACATGTATCATATGACCTCACTAATATAAGGAATTCTTAATCTCAGGAAACAAACTGAGGGTTGCTGGAGTGGTGGGGGGTGGGAGGGATTGGGTGGCTGGGTGATTGACATTGGGGAGGGTATGTACTATGGTGAGCGCTGTGAATTGTGTAAGACTGTTGAATCACAGATCTGTACTTCTGAAACAAATAATGCAATATATGTTAAGAAAAAAAAAAAGAAGAAGAAGATAGCAGGAGGGGAAGAATGAAAGGGAGTAAGTCGGAGGGGGAGACGAACCATGAGAGACGATGGACTCTGAAAAACAAACTGAGTGTTCTAGAGGGGAGGGGGGTGGGGGGATGGGTTAGCCTGGTGATGGGTATTAAAGAGGGCACATTCTGCGTGGAGCACTGGTTGTTATGCACAAACAATGAATCATGGAACACTACATCAAAAACTAATGATGCAATGTATGGTGATTAACATAACAATAAAAATTATTTTAAAAATATGTATATGTATTACATATGTATTACATATACATACATACGTATATAATGTCATATAAATATAATATTTTATAGGCATTACGATAAACATCGCATTCAAGGAGTGAGTTTTTAAACATTTTTAGCAGTAGTTTTTCATATGATATTTTTAATGGATCCTGAATGTATAAAGTAGATAAAAATGGAACTACTGTGATTAAAACAGCTATGGAAAAGATTTGGGAGCCCCACACACTTGGTCTTTCCCCCATCTCCCACGGTGGCCCTTGAATGGTCCTCCATGCAACTTGGGCTGATTTAATCAAGGGCAAATAATATAACTTATATACTTTAACAGTGTAAAACTTCCTAAAGCACATTAATATAATCTAGGAAATATTATTTAATAGAGCATTAATTATCTGTATACTGTTTAACAACAAATCAGAGAGTAAATAAATATTTTCCAAAGAGTTATTCAATTCAGGAAGATTTCGAAGGAAATTTGACAAGTGTTTTAAAGAAAATGAGGCACGTAGTGACTTTTTCTTCTCATAAATTTTCCTCGGGTGGCATGGGAATTAAAAATCAAGTGGTTCCTCTGCATTTGGCATCAGAATTCCATCACCCAGAACATGGACAGCAAACATATTATCATCATAAGGGTCACAAAGAACATCGCAAGTGTTATGTCAGAGTTCGGTACATTCACAATAACCTTAGATTAGAATACTATCAAATTAGAAGACCAAAGAAGACCAAATCATACCCCACTAGGGAATGCTATTTTTCTCATTACTCAATGTATCTAGCTCTATTAATTTGTAAATACCCAAAGGTGCAGTTGTTTGGAAATTTTACCAAAGTAAACTTCTATTAATATTTAAAGGTCTGAATGGCAAAGCTGATCACACACACTCTAGAGGGAAGTCAGAATTCATTCTCATCACCATGACTCCCAAAGAGATAGAATGAAATGAGTAGTTTTGGGGGGTCCCCAGTGAACTACAAATACTTGAAGGCAGAGACCATGTAACATTGTCACTGTAGCCTCAACATTTAGCACAACCCCTGTTCATTGGAGGCTCTCAATTTTACATTAATATAGAAACATTAGTTTTATGAATGGATAAACTCAAATTGTGCCAACAAATAGCACTGTTGATAAATAAGCCTATCAATAAAATTTTTTGGAATAGGGTGGCCCTAGTCTTGTATGCATCTGCCTTAAATTAGACTGTACCCTCAAATACTGATGGGAGAGCAGGTAAACATATGGCACAGTTCCCCCAGTCTGTGCCTGAGAACCACTCCTAAGAGAGCCAGTTCTCTTATCATTGCTACCTCCTATAATCACATTCATTTATCCAGATTTACTTTTTTTCTTTTACAGTCCAGATTTCCAGATGACAGCTCATCTGATAGACTAATACATAAAGATTAATAAATAGGTGCTAATACCAACAGAATAGCTTAATAACTAGGTCTCTTTCATTCATAGGGAGAACACATGCATTTAAAAATTACCCGTAAGCCTTACTCAGGAGTAATCCGAACTGGAATGTTAGGGGCCATGGAAGACAATTGCAAGAGATGATGACTATACCTCTACTTTACAAAAATAGATAGGAGGTCAGTTTGAAAATGGATAAATTATAAATATGGAAACTCCCAAATAAATACCTAGATCATGAAGAATGAACACTTGACTGAGATAGGGTTTCTAGGAATATTTTGTACCTTTTTTGAATAACAGAACTTATAACTATGGAAAACCACCTAGTCTTTTTTGTTATTCAGGTCTTTGTTAGGAGTGATCATTTCTGAGAAAACTTATTGAAATATGTTATTTTGGTGGGCACTCTCAAGATCATTCTTCTTAATTGAGAATATTTATTAGAATTTTTAAAAAATGTAATTGCATTTGTAGAAACCTCAATGACAGTGGTCATTGAGTGGTCATTTTAGAAACCCAGTTTCTAAAAACTTGGAGACTTTCACAGGTGGTACCTTAAAAGGCAAATAACATCTTTTTGGAAATAATATCCTGGAGTGAATTAAGGAAGTAAATAACAGTATGTGTGTGTGTGTGATTTTTGAACCAATGACTTTTGTCACCACAGATTCTAAGGGATTTCATTTCTCCACTCTGGGAATCATTTGAGGGTTAATGAGACATTGGGTCTATGAGCACCACTGTAGAAAGATGCTAGCTACATATAAATGATTATAATTATCCAATTTTCTGAATGTTTTCTTAATAAGCAGATGGGAAATTTCCGTTCATGGCAAGGAATTTCAAAGGCTTAATCATTTCATCTTTGTAACTATTCAGAATTTCAAGTATAGCTCTGCTTAGAACTCAAATCACTTTTAGAAATCATTCGTATTTATTCCTCAGGGCAAAAATCAGTGAATGGATGTGAATAACTTTGGATGGTCTACACACCAAACACCAAAGTGAAAACTTGGCAGTTGTTCAATTTATTTGATCAGTGTAGATTGTCAGATGGAATATTCATTGCCCAAAAGGGAGCTTTTAAAAATTGTTTGGATTTGGATCTGCAAAGAATTGTTTTCATATATTAATGTAAAGTATGTGGGTCATTTCTATCAAGTCTGTGTTAAAAACAGATAATTCCACCAGTCACTCACCCAACCTTTTGAATAGTCAATCATTAAATCCCAAATTATTTCAACTGATATGAATATAGGGCACAATTATGTCGTGTTTTGGAGTCACTGTACCCAGTTGTGAATAAAAACATAGTATAGAATGGAGAAAATCTTTCCTCTGAGTTTACAAAGAAAGCAGTTACAAAGAGTAACTGAAATAGCTCCCAGAGTTTCATGGAGAGATGAAGTACTGATGGAAGTGGTCAGAGGGGTGGTGCAGCTCTAATTAGCAACAAGGACACCCGCTCATTATCACTCCACACCACTTCCCCCTAATAAGGTGGTGATTCATAGTCAGTGGGTGAGTGGTGCGGTTACTGGTAACTGCCCACCATTTAAACTAATGTAGCTCTAAGTATGTGTCTGGATTAGCTGTTTTATCTGTCTCTCCTCCCAGTACTTTCTCTGCAGCATATCACTGAGGTGGTATTAACATTCATCTGATAAAACCAAACCAGTTCCCCATAAATGTTGGACGAAAGCAAACACAGTCACAGGAAAAATAAAAACGAAAATTAAATACAAAGCGCCTTCATAATGTTGCTAATTTGTTGCTACTTGTAGTAAAGATCTTAATGAGATTATCTAGGATTGGGCCTGTTTCCACTGAGAGTTTCATTAACCTCCCCAAACATTTTTCCTTCATTTATAGCTATGTGCTTAGTATGTTTGACTATCTATATTTCTTATCTCGCAATTCAGTTTTTGCAAATCTGCAAAATCTGTTTTTACAATAAAATGAGAAAATTCAAAGTAATTATGTGCATGATAAAAATTTTCTTTATGTAATATATGTATGTCTGTGTCCATTTGCTTCTGTATCCACCTAGCAGATTATTTGGTAAAGGTAAAAGGAGGAGCAGTGGGGAACATTTTTATCAAATTCAGGAAACCTGCTACCTCAAATGCTTTTTCAAGTATGGCAGACAGTAAGATGTATAAATGTTGGATGTCTGGTGGTCTCTGCTTTCTGAAGTCCTATTCAGCAGTGATACACTATTTAAATTGAGTACAGATTAGTATTTCTCAGGCTTTCATGTGCATCCAGATCACCTGGGCATCTTATTAAAGCTTAGATTCCGATTTAGTCAGTCCAGTGTGAAGCTTGAGTCTCTGCATTTCTAACCAAATCCCACAAAGGCTACTGGACCATAAATCAATCATACTCTGAGTAGCAAGAGTATGGCATACTCAACTATTAATAGGTAGAATTACATCCAGTTTAAACAACTGAATATAAAGCAGATGAGTGTTACAACAAAGACCCAAAAACAGTAATCCCCTCAAAATACATAAGCCATTAGAAAATTCACGAATAAGAGCCTAGTTATGCGTTATATCAGAAACTTTAGCTTTGTTGACTTAAATAGGATCTCATTAAATGAATGAAAATGCCACAAAATGAAGATATCAACTAAGTCGGTTCCCTGCTGTGAAATTCTGATAGTCGTATTAAAGATAAATTACTTTATTAAAACTGGACATTTCTATTAAAACCACAAGCAGTCCTTAAAAACAACTGAAGAAGCGATGTCCATGGGAAACAGTAGGAGTTATGAAGCAGACATTTTATCCCAGCTCTGCCATGGAAACAGCTTTCTTCATCTATAATTGGAAGATGATAAACATCTGGCTCAAATCTCATAAATATGTAGTGAGATGTGAATATGATAATCCACATGTATGCATTTCGAAAGAACTTATAACTTATACCTACAACATTTTTTAAATTGTAAATAGTATTTTCTTCTGTAGACAACAGATCATGATAATAGGCTATGCTAGAGCATATCTAATTTGCAGTGTTTCAGTTTGTTTATAATCTCCGGGTTTCAATATATGTGAGGGAGAGGGTGGCCATTTTTATTTGGTAGTGCACTTTTTTAAATGCCCTGATTTCACCTGAAAAGTATGCTTACTGTTTCCGTAGACTTAGATTTCATTCATTCATTCATTCATTCATTCAGATTTTTTCTTTCAGTGTATTTGAGAAAAAATTGAAATATAGCACTGTATAAGTTTAAGGTGCACAGCATAATGACTTGACTTACATATATTTTGAAGTGATTACACGGTAAGTTTAGTTAATATCCATCATCTCATATAGATACAAAAAATTGTTTTCTTTGATATGAGAACTTCAAGGATTTACTCTCTTGAGAACTTCCAAATATATCCTACAACAAATATATCCTACGTCATGTTGTGATTTATACCCCCAGTACTTATTTATCAGAAGTGTGTACCTTTTTACTAGGTTCACCCAATTCCTCCTCACCCTCCCACCTCTGGTAATCACAAATCTCACCTCTCTTTTCTCTTTGTTTTTAGATTCTACATACGTAATAAATTAAGTCACAGAGTATTTGTCTTTCTCTGTCTGACTTTCATGTAGCATAATGCCTTCAAGGTCCATCCAGGTTGTCACAAATGGCAGAATTTCCTTCCTTTTTATGGCTGAATAATAGTCCATTGTGTATATATATCCCACTTCTTATTTATCTGTTTATCTGTCAATGGACATTTAGGCTGTTTGCATGTCTTTTTGATTTTAAATAATGCTGCAATGAATATGGGCATATATCTCTTCAACATAGTGATTTGTTTCATATATATGCATACATACATACATACATATATAGAAGTAGAATTGCTAGAACCTATGGTAATTCTACTTTTAATCTTTTGAGGAACTTCCATAGTGTTTTCCTTAGTGACTACCAGTTTATAAACCCAACAGTGCGCAAGGAAGCCCTTTTCTTCACGTTGTCTCCAGTGTTTGTATCTTTTGTCTTTTTGAAAATAGCCATTCTAACAGGCATGAGGGGATGTCTCCTTGTAGTTTTGATTTGCATTTCCTTAATGGCCTAATGATTAGTGATGTTGAGCACCTTTTCATGTACCTGTTTGCTATTTGAATATCTTGAAACCTGAATATGTTCTTTGCCCATTTTCAACTGGGGTATTTATTTATTTATTGCTATTGAGTTTATAAGTTCTTTATAATTTTGGTTATTAATCTCTTATCAGATATATGGTTTGCAAATATTTTCTCCTATTCTGTAGGTTGCCTTTTTATTCTACCGGTGGTTTCTTTTGTTGTGCAGAAGGTTTTGAGTTTGACTGTTTTATTCCGTTGTTTCTGTTCTAGGTGTCATAACCAAAAAAAAAAAAAAATCATTTCCAAGACAAAAGGAACATTTTTCCTTCGTTTCCTTCTAGAAGTTTTATGGTTTTCAATTTTACTGTTAAGTCTAATCCATTCCAAGTTAATTTTTGTGAGTGGTATATAAGATAGGGCTTTACTTTCATTCTTTACATGTGAATATCCAGTTTTTCCAACACCATTTATTGAAGAGACCATCTATTTTTTCTTTTTTTTAAAGATTTATTTATCTATTTTAGACAGAGAGAGAGTGTGTGTGTATGAATGGGGGGAGGGGCAGAAGGAAGAGAATCTTCAAGCAGTCTCCCCACTGAGTGTAGAACCTGACACTGTGCTCGATCCCACTACCCATGAGGTCATGACCCGAGTTGAAACCAAGAGTCAGACACTTAAACAAGGCACCGCTGTCTGTCTTTTCTTCATTGAGTATTCTTGGTTCCCATTCAAATATTAGTTGACCATATATGCTGAGGTTTATTTCTGGGCTCTCAATTCTGTTCCATTGGTCTGTATGTGTCTGTTTTTATGCCAATTCTATACTGTCTTGATTACTGTAGCTTTATAATATAGCTTGAAATCAGGAAATATAATGCCTCCCCCCATACACCTCCCAGTTTTCTTTGTCCTCAGGATTGCTTTGGCTATTTGGGATCTTTTGTGGTTTTCATAAAAATTTTAGTATTGTTTTTCTACTTTTGTAAAGAAAATGCCATTGGAATCTTAATAGGAATTGTATTGAATCTATAGATGGCTTTGAGTAGTATGGGCATATTAACAATATTGATTCTTCCAGTCTATGAACATTGAACATTTTTCTATCTGTGAATTCTTCAATTTCTTTCATTAGTGTCTTACAGTTTTTAATATAGAGATCTTTCACCTTCTTGGTTAAATTTATTCCTTGGTAATTTATTGGTTTCAATGCTATTGTAAATGGGATAATTTCCTTTATTTCTTTTACAGATAATTCGTTGTTAGTGTACAGAAGTGTTACTGATTTTTGAATGTTACTTTTATATTCTGCAACTTCACTGAATTCATTGATTAGATGTAACATCAGATTCCATTTAAATATGTGGTAACATAATTAATTTTTACTTAAGGTTATCTCTGGAGTTCTGGGGTTGAAGGAGAGAATGCAGTTCTATATCTGGGTAAACAGCTACAGAAAATGGCTAAAGCTTGAGGTACCTGGGTGGCGCAGTTGGTTAAAGCATCCAACTCCTGGTTTCAGCTCAGGTCTGGTCTCAGGGTCATGAGATTGAACCACATGTCTGGCTCCATGCTCAGAGCAGGGTCTGCTTGGGTTTCTCTCTCCCTTTCCATCTGTCCAACCCCTCCCCACCCCTCTATCTCTCTGTCAAATAAGTAAATACATCTTTAAAAAAAGAAAATGACTAAAGCTTATTTACTAATAGATATCATTGATTATTCTTTCAGTATATGTGCCATCATTTTAACCATTTAGTACAATATGTGAAGAATTTAAGAAAGAAGGCTTAATTAATCTCTGATGTAAAAAGTTCAAAAGAATATGCTAGTATGAAATAGGCTCAATTGGTAAAAGAAAATGTATTGTTAGGCAGCTCATATATCTCAAAAAATGATAAGCTCTGAAAATATCTGTAGAGCTCATTATCTCAGGCAATGAATTTTAGTTCCCAAAGTTGCAGTGTTTCTCAGTGTTCACTTATGGGATGGGATGCAGTGCTGACATTTTTGGAGTCAGAAAGGTCTCAGGGCAACTGTCAAGGTTGATGCATCATCTTTAAAGATATGCCTTAAACCTTTGCTATAACCCATGTTGACTCTTAGACACTTCTGTGGTTAGAAGGTATAATTTAATTTATTCAGGTTTTGCACTGAGTGTGGGATTTGTCTTCCTTCTTGAGCAAAAAATGGGAAGAAAAATCTTCCTTGAGTTTTCCAGGGTTTTGCTTGAAATGAAAACCCACAATGTGACCTCGTGCTCTTATTGTTGTCTCTGTCTTGCCATGGGAATGCAACTCAAGAATCTTTCAGTGTGGCTTCAAATTTTGCATGAATCAACAAATTCTTATGTTAAAAGGGTTTATTCTAATTGCACTTATTCTATTATGTCCACCATGAAGTATAATTATTTTCATGAATTTAATTTAACATACTTTTATTAAGCTTTGTCCCACTGCTAGAATCATCTTCCAAAAGTGCATAACTAATCTTGTCTCTCGTTTAATGTCCCACAGTGGCTCCACTTCCCAAAGCTTTTGAATGAAGTCACACCTCTTTAGTGTAGCATACAATGTTCCTTATGATCTGGCCACACCAACCTGACTTACAATCCAATTTCTTGATTCTCATAGCCTAGCTTCCAGCCATATTGAATTCTAAGATTGGTTCCCCCCAATGGGCCATCCTCTCTCAAGCCACCAGGTCTTTACACAAGCTGTGGTTTATTTCAAAAAGTCACTTTGTGTTCTTTCTCCAAAATCTCCCAATTTCAGTTCAGAAGTCATCTCCTGCCAAAGGTGTTCTAAAATCCCTCTAAAGGGTAAGAAAAGTACCCCTTCTGGATAGGGAGACCATTTTTCCTGGTTTACTAGGGACTCCTAACTATATTTTCTCAGCATTCCATTTGGGTAGCAACCCCTTTACCTCACAAGACAGTATCTTGTCCTGGTTTGGGTAAATATGTTACAAGCCTATCACACTTCTACAGATTGCCTTGTGCAGCAAGTAAGAGGCCAAGAGCATGACTGGTTTGAAACCACCCACTTTCACCTTCTATCAACTATGTGATGTGAACATAGGTACTTACTTAGCTCTCTTTGGCCTCAATTCCTTATCCATAAAATTGGAACAATGATACCTTACTTAATAGTAATTTGTGATTTTAAATTCAGTCAAAATACACAGTTTAGTGCCTGGTACACTGTAGGCCCTCAATAAATACCAGCTTAAAAAAAAAATAATGGCACTGTGTTGTAATTTATGTTACCTCCTTCACAGGACTGTGAACTTCTTAAATACAGACTTGTGTCTTTTATTTATTTTTCCTTGAGGTCTAGCACAGTAGCTGCCATGTTATAGATTTATAATAAATGTTTATCAAATGGATGAATGACTAAAAGAGCAATTGACTACCTGAATGAATGAATGAATGAATGGAAGCATATTACCTGCCCTGAAGGGAAGAAAGGTGCTTTTACATAAGCCATAGTGTATATCAGAAGATAATGTGAGTAGTGAGGAAATTGCACCTGTGTCCACTGGTGTGATTAGAGTATTCACAGAGAAAATGGCACTTGAATAAAACTTCAACATGTAGAAAGGTGTGAGAAGAAATGGCATTTCAGATGGAGGATGTGGCCACCATCATTTTCATCATACAATGACTATCTTAGTAAATAATATATACTAGAACTTTAAAAAACAACAAAGAGTTTTTTTATTTTTAAATGCAAAAGTCAGACTTTCTACCCTCTGAAGGCCCTTATGGTTGCCATTCTTTTCAGTTACAGAGGTGTTGCTAAGTGTGATTTCTCCTATGTCGATATGCAATTTAAAAAAATCACAGTCAGGCTCTTTTTCCTCTTGGTTTAACTGTTGACTGTTCATGTATATGTGTGGTGGGGGGAATGAAATGTTCATTTCCCCCCTTGCTTTTTAATATGATAATCATCTCTTAAAACTACAGTAGAAATTAATAAAGATCTTTCTGCTAAAATTAGAAGGATCTATTTGCTTTGACAAGTTCTAACTGTTTATAATGTCAGATTATTTTCAAAATATTACAATGTGGAAAAGGGGTAGAATTAGTTTTGAGCAAAATTATGGCTTGTCGGCAGATAACACAATCAACCTTTCAAAAGCAAACACCTCTTTCCAAGTAGTATAGTTGTTAGGAAATGAAAACCTTATTCAAATGCTAAATAAGAAAAATGAGGCTAGGAATAGAAACTCCTCTGAAGAAAAAAATAAAGACGAGCATTTGAGGCATGGTTTTCAAAGAGGTCCCCACTTGCAGGTGTTACCTGGTTGTTGATTGGTTGATTAGATGGCCTTGATGGTGTTGACAGCCCATCAGAGTGGAGAATTCCAGCTAACTGACAGCTAATAATCATGATTGAATGGTGCCTGATCTATTTAAGGATGGAAAATCAATAGTCTATTAGATTCGCAGTATTTGCCTTCATGGCCACGGCTACACTAATTAAGCACCGCCTTAAGATGAAGAGGAGCCTGGAGAATTGGATTGGTAATGGGATTCGGGCTTGAAGTAAATGAAGCAACTTCACCATAAGGCACACTGACAGACAATTAAACCTCTTTATCAATGCAGCTTTCATCCAGAAATAAAATCTCATATGGCAGCTATAAAATAAATGGGGGACTGGGAAGAACTGTAAATCTTTTTCGCAGCTTGCAGTTGTACTTATGACTTCAACATTGTTTTGACATTTGGTTTATTTGCATTAGAGGTTAGTCATAGTGAGTAACATTTCATTTTTCTACATAGAAGTTCCTAGTGTGTCACATTTGTTGAAATGTTTTAAGAAAGGTTTTGATTAAGCATAAAACTGATTAGAGATAAAAAGCAATTTCCTCAAAAATTTTTGGACTGAAGAGAGGGAATATTCTAAACAGTAATAATTGCCATTAACATTTTAAAAATCCTTTCAAAAATATCTCAAAGTGGTTAATTTTACAGATACTTATTCCTGCTTTTCCAAATATCAACTTTTCCTCAAAATTAAAAATTTATTGTTGGGAAAGACCATCACAAATAACCAGAGAATCTTCTCATCTGAATATCTGGAACTGGAGCAGATTTTATTTTAAACACAATGATGGGGTTTGGCAGTTAAATGTTCTGGTGAATGGGCAATTATCAAATATGCTATTACATATAGTAAAATAATATAGCCCACCTGCATTTTATAAGAAAATATGCCTTGGAAAATAGGCCTTTTGTTATGTTGTAGTGTATTAGTAGTATGGTGAACATAAAAAATATTATTACCTATTAGAATCACACCTAAATCCTTTACTTCCGATGTTCTGGAATATAGTTTGTACCATATGGCATAGCTGTACATTTACCTGTTAAATTCTATACACACGTTCTAAGATTTTGAGGGGAAATGACCAAACATAACTTTTTTCTTTTTTCTTTTTCATTTCTCCATGATAACTAATTCTATGTGCTCCACACAACTGATATTTATTATTTTGCTTTTCCTATGTGTAGGTTATTGGTAACCTTTCCTAGTTTATCTTTTGAGTAAAGGCAGAAACGTAAAAACACCTGGCTGTTTCTTCTCATCTTGTAGGGTAATGATATTTCACTTCTTTTGTTTACACTTCTATGTTTAATACCATTTTCCATTTCACAGTCTTTCACAATGGCTTCTCATTTCTTCTTTCAGCATTACAAATCATCTTTCTTTAGCCTTTATTTCCTTATTTCTTCTGCAGTTGCTTGGTTATTTTTCCTTCTATCCATGTTCTATGGCTTGGCTTTTTGAAATTCAAAAATATTATAGCAATACTTCAATTGAATTTACCATTTGAGCTTTAGAAATATTATAATAATATTTCACTCAAAGCTATTTTACTCAGCTTTTACTGAGCACTTATTAGATATATTGCACTGGGGTATATTTGTAGAAGTATACAGATGTGTGCAGTCCATTCATTCATTTACTCAAAAAAAATATCCATTGGACATTTAGAACGAAGTGTTCTGCATGTACCCAACACCATAGAACATACTGGAAATTCAAAGATAATCTTACTAGGCATAGATTGTGTCTTTGAGTATTTTATAATATTTATTTAAAAAATTCAATACATAATATAACATATAATGCAAGTTAGACACATGAAAATTAGGCATAATCTAAGAATAAAAGAAATAATATAATAAATATATATTTGATGAACTGTAATGGTACATAAAAAGTTGAGGGTTTTTGTTGTTCTAACTCAGATTAAAAGGGGCTTCAGGGAGGAGGAGTACAATCTTGCAAGTGAGTAGGATTTTTATAAGTGATGAAGAAGTGGAGAGATATATTAATGTTCGTGAAGATGTGCGAGTCAACAGTGTTAGAAGGTAAGTTTCTTTAGGCAGGATCACAGATTGTGTTGAGATGGGTAGCATGAAATTAGGTTCAGATCATAGAGGGTATAAAGTGCCATGATAGGAGTTCAGAAATTATTCTGAAGCCAGTATGAATTTACCAAAGATTTCTTCCAATCAGGAAATTACATGACTTGATCTGAGTTTTTAAATCATGACTTGTGCAAGAGTGGGAAATAATGAATAGCATAATACATATTTTCAGATTATAAACAGCAACACGAAAGGAAAAGAATGCAGATTCACAGATTTTGGTGAGGAGGCTATGGCATAAATATGGGTAAAAAAAGTAACATGTACTTGTATTTTAAAAAGTAGAGTAGAGCTAAGGAAAAGGAGAGAACAAAAAGTAGGTTAGAAAGTCTAATTTGTAAGACTGAAATTTTGACTCTATGTGAAAGGTGCCAAAGTGGGGAGGAATTGAAACTGAGTTTCTAGCTTGATTGTTTGGATCAAAGGATTTTGCTGTTCACTTAAATAAGTGACACCACCAGATCATTTTCATTCTGGGCAAGTGTCTTCAATATATTGAAGAGATTGTTTTGTTTTGTTTTGTTTGTTTTGTTTTCCTTGGATATATATATATAACTTTCCCTGACTTCTGGTATTCCCACAATTTTTTATTTTTACCTATGAGTTCCTGCCACTTTTCCAATAAAAAAATCATAGTACAAAGGACACTAGGCACCCATGGAAATGTATATTATCAGTGATGTTGGTTTTGGAGGATTGTATGAACGGATACAATATCTCATGGCCACAAAATGTAGCTAGATCACATTGGTAATCTGATCAAGAAGGTAGAAGTTTAGTCTTTGCTGGAATGCTTGAATCCCTGAAATTAATGCAATAACTTCCATTGATTGGGAATCTGTATTTTATCTGACCCAGTGATGAGATCTTTACATAAAATACCTCATTCATCCATTGATGGACACTTAGGTTGCTTCTATATCTTGGCTATTATAAATAATACTTCAATGAGAAAGACAAATACCATATTATTTCACTCATATGTTGAATCTAAAAGACAAACAAGTGAATAAACAAACAAAAAGCAGAACAGACCTATAAATACAAAGAACAAACTGAGAGTTGCCAGAGAGAAGGGGATGGGGGGTAGACAAAATGTATGAAGGGTAGTGGGAGATACAGGCTTCTAGTTATGGAATGAATGTCATGGGAATGAAAGGTACAGCATAGGGACTATAGCCAATGATATTGTAATAGGGCTCGTATGGTGACAGATTTGCAATGAGCATAAGGTAATATATAAAGAAGTTGATCACTATGTTATGTACCTGAAACTAACGAACATTGTGTGTCAACTATACTTAAATAAAATAATTTTTAAAAAAACAGATATATTCACCACACATGCGCTCATGCATGCATGCACACACACAAATATCTCATTCAATCTTTGATAAGAATCATTAGTCTTCTTTTACAGATGAGTAAAATGAAGTTCAAAAAGTTTAAGTCATTTAGCCAAAGTCTGGAGTCATGAAAGAACAATTTTAACTGATGTTAGAATCTTTAAGAATTACTTTACTGCATATCACTTACTCAAAGAAATTAATAGCCATTATTTCTGTAACACCATATTTTTAATCAAACATTTTACTTGAGATAATTGTAGATATATATACAGTTGTGAGAAATAATACAGAGAGATCCCTTGTTGCTTTACCAATTTCCTGCCATGATATTGTGAAACTACGGTAAAATATCACAACTGGGATATTGATATTGATGCAGTCAAGATAAAGAACAATTCCATCCCCACAAGAATGTCTCATGTTGCCCTTTTACACTCATACCCACTGCCCTCCAGCTCCACCCGCTCCTCGCTCCTTACCCCTTGGCAACCACTAATCAGTTCTTAGTCTATAATTTTGTCATTTCAAGAACATTATATAAATGGGATCATGTAGTGACTGAGATCTGGGATTGGCATTTTTCACTCAGACTAAATCTCTGGAGAGTCATCCAGGTGTGTGTGTGTGTGTGTGTGTGTGTGTGTGTGTGTGTGTATACACATGATTTTTTTTTTCTTTTGCTAAGCTTTTAGAAATAACTGGTTGATTTGGAAAGGGAGAAATGAAAAATGAATAATAGCATTATATAATCTTAAAATAAGTATGTTCTAATTATCTTAACTATTATTATTTTACTTTGGGGCTGATTTATCCTTCCGGAGGAATTTTTAAAATAATAAACTCCCTTATTTAAATTTTCAAAAGTATTTTCCCCATATCTTTTTGCAGCCTCCTATTGACTGTGTATAATTTCTTATGCTTTACTTTCTAGTTTGGATTTGGCTAGCTTTGAAAAGTCACTGTTGTGTGCTGCCAAATGGCCATTATAGCTTTTTGAAGTTGCTTCTCAATTTTTATTCTCTGTTCCTAATTTAGAAGGACTCCATCCTCTTTTTTGACTATGCACATTTTATTAAGCCACCTAATTTTCATAAACATTTTATTTGTCCTACACTGTCAAAAAAGTTATCTCTTCTTTCCTTTGATGGTATTTTTCTCCCTGCTGACCTTAAGACTCCATAAAGAAGCTAACATATTAAAAATGTTCTTTTATCCTTCTTTATTTTGGATTCTTTGAATTTTTATCCACGGTGGAAAAAAGTATTAGCCATTAATGGGTTGTACCTTATTAGAATATTTATGATAAGCAAAGATGTGAAGATATTTTAAGCATCTAAAGATCCATTCCCCAGGTTACATTTGGTGTTACTCTCTAGGAACAAATCCTTTGAAATTTAAATGTGGATTCATGTCTGCTGATGCTGTAACGTTTATGTCTGAAGTAAAATCAGAAGCTGTCCATGAGTTCCTAAACCACTTTTCGCTTGGTCGATTGAACAGGGAGAAAATGCAAAGACCTTTTTGTGAATTAAAAACATTCTAAAGAACTGCAAAAACCTAAAACACTGCCTTCGTTGAATTCTGTGGAGTGTTCCACATTTTTTGGTTTTCAGAGTGGTATGCGCTTGATTTGTCATTTTTAGAACATTCTGACAGTACATACTTCCCCAGACTTGTTAAAGCCTGAGACTACAGATGTTCACTTGGGTGGCTTCTCCTTAGCGAACATTTCCCTGATTTGTAGTTATTTAATTCTCTATTCCATCGAGTACTGTGCTACATTTCCCTGTAGATTTGTACTTTCTTTTCCACATCTCTACCTCCCACATGAACTAATCACAGCATTCAGTGTGGTTGTTTGCATTTTTACTGTATCTTGGTTTTATTTCTGTCTAGCTGTTTTGAAAGGGATATTTATTTCCTTTTTTTTCTCAGATAAGGTTTGATACTACTTCTGTTGTTGTTTGGATCTGAAATCTAGAAAAAAAGCACAAAATCCTGAAACTACTGGAAAACAAATGGCTTTATTCTTTACTAATCAGCTTCTCAAGTGTTTTTCCTCTTGGCTTAAGTACTTTGTAAAACTGAATGAATGGTATCAAAAGAGAGTTGGCTATTATGACATCACCCCAAGGATGATGCCTGACACGTAGTAAATACTCTAGAAATATCCAGCATAGGGAGCTTCCTTAAAAAGCTAAAAATAGAACTACCCTATGATCCAGCAATTGCATTACTAGGTATTCACCCAAATAATACAAAAACACTGATTCAAAGGGATATATTCACCCCAATGTTTATAGTAGCATTATCTACAATAGCCAAACTATGGAAACAGCCCAAGTGTCCATCAACTGATGAATGGATAAAGAAGATATGGTGTGTGCATATACATATATATATTCCGTTGTGTATACATACATATACATATATACTGATGAATGGATAAAGAAGATATGGTGTGTATATATACATATATATATAGTCCATTGTGTATATACAGGTATGTGTATATATATATATGTATATGCATATATACACAGTGGAATATTACTCAGCAGTAAACAAGAATGAAATCTTGCCATTTGCAACAACATGTATGGAACTAGAGAGTATTATGCTAAGTGAAATAAGTCAGAGAAAGACTTATGATTTCACTCATATGTGGAATTTAAGAAACAAAACCAGCATAGGGGGAGAAAAAGAGAGAGAGGGAAACCAAGAAACAGACTCAACTATAGAGAACAAACTGATGGTTAGCAGAGGGGAGGTGTGTGGGCATTTGGGTGAATTGGGTGATGGGGATTAAGGAGTGCACCTGCTATGATGAGCACTGGGTATTGCATGAAGGTGTTGAATCACTAAATTGTACACTTGAAACTAATATTACATTGTATGTTACCTAACTGAAAGTTAAATAGAAACTTTTAAAAACACATAATTTTAAATAGGAAAAAAAAATATCCAGTGTATGAACAAATGAATAGTTGTAAGGGATAAAAAAATGTTTGCTTAATGTAGACTGCCAAAACATGTCATTTTGACCAAAGAATTATTTTCCTCTTATCATGACTCTTTGCTTAAATTATCTGGATAAATGCCTCAATTTCTCAATATATTTTAACTATATAAACATAGAGCCTTAGAGTATTTTCTTTTAACCCAGGGAGACCCAGGGTAAAATGTAAATAGGTTAAACAAATTTAAAGCACTAAACAAGAAATACATTATTCCAGAGAACAATCCTTTTCTGGCTTTTGGTAAATAGTTACTGCTGCTTTTTAAAGGTCACATTCAGAAACACCCAAGGCAAGTGCTGAGAAATATTTATTGTCAGTCTTTCTTATACAGGCTTGGGCACCACCTGGCACTAAGCAGCGGTAACTTTGTCTTCATGGATCAACCAGAGCAGATTATTTTTTAAATTACCATTTTTTTTTAAGAAAAAGTCATTTTAAAGAGTTGAGACTCTATGGTTTTCTTAACTACTAGGTATTGCTTTTGTTGATTTCTAGTCAGCCAGTCTAAAAAAGGAGGTACCAACTCATATTCCATAGAATGCCGGATGAGGTAGTGAAATTGACAGGGGGCGGGATGTAGCAAATGGTGTGGCCTCCAAAGCACAGTCCCAAGGGAAAGCAGCAGCTGCTTCTTACCTCTGATCTATCACATGTAAAAATGCAGACCAAATATCTCCAGATCTTACAATTGCTTAAGAGATCTTGGGATTTTTAAGAGAACTTTGGGTTTCTCCCAGTCTTTAAATGGTGGCAATTATTTCGTGTGTTTTTATTTTTTTTTTCATGTGTTTTTAAACCCAATGCGACCAAAGCAAATGAATTATAGGAATATGCAAAATACGAATGAAACTTAACAATATACTAAATGAAAAAATAGAATCCCTGGGGGCGCCTGGGTGGCTCAGTCGATAAGCGTCTGCCTTCGGTCAGATCCCAGCGTCCTGGGATCGAGCCCCGCATCCAGCTCCCTGCTTGACGGAAAGCCTGCTTCTCCCCCTCCCACTCGCCTTGCTTGTGTTCCCTCTCTCGCTGTGTCTCTCTCTGTCAAATAAATAAATAAAATCTTTAAAAATAAAAAATAAAGAAAGATAGAATCCCCAAATATTTCACTTAGCCTTTTCACCTTTTTGTAAAATTTATAGTTACAAAATCTACCTTTCATAAATATATGCATATCCAATAAAACTCCAGAAAAAGGAAAGCAATGGAATGATGAACAAAGGGATACAGAATGGTAATTGTTTTTGGTGGAGGAAGGAAAGGAATGAATTACTGGATACAGGTTATTATTAAGGTCCTGTCTTATGATTTAAGTGGAGGGTTCCTGAGTGTTATCACATTATTAAAAATAACCAATTAAATGAGAACTAGATAAATGAGTGCCACACATGAACTTATGAGGAAACTATGTCATGAAACAAGGGTCAAATTCTGTTCCTATTAAACCTAATTAAAAAGATATTAGGCCACGCTAAATACATGTACTGTTAGATTTACCAGTGAACCCGGTCTTAGAACCACCAATTTCAACTCCGGTTCTAAGAGAAGGACCCAGCTAGCAAGATGATTATTATATAGGCGAGAAGTTGATACATAAGACAAACAACAGTTTAATAGAATGACCTAAGAAATGTCACAAAGTAATATCTGAACAATGGCCAAATTAATATATAAGCCATTGATACTAGATCATGAATTAGGGAAATCTCTAATGGCTTGGAAAGATTTCTAAATGAGTTATAAGAACTAAGTCTTTTGATGTATAGGTAGCTCATATATAGAAACTTCACAAGGTCAACTATCCAATTGAAAAATAAAGCCACCAGGACTTTGAAATAGGTAGGTTGATATCAACTTACACTTTCTTTTACTCTATTACCATATCTATAAGTTAAAAAAAAAACTTCCTTGTACTTCAGAAGACTGTTATGAATATAGGAGAACTAATTCACAAAATAGAGTTTGAACTCCTTGCATGAATCATTAAAATAAATGTGGGAGAAGTCAGCATTACTATTATGATTATTCTGAACTGATCACTGCAATTCCTATTTCTCTTTTTTTGACCCAATGCCGTTTCAGTGATATTTGCTAATACCACTCTGTTCTGCTCACTGTTCAATAGATCCACGACACAGATTAACAGCCTAGGTTGGTTGCAGAATGTACTTTATATCTTCAGTTGTACTGAAAAGTCATTCTAAAATGTCACTCATTACTCCTGCTTCTCTATTAAAATGATGAATTCAAACAGTAGAAGACAAAAGTAAATTGATTTAGAAGTCCTTATTTATAAGCCAATAATATCACATTTTAAAGATATGTTAGACTGTAATGCAAATATGATTTCTTCTTTATTTTGGTCCTGTTAATGATGTATCTTGAATATGGCACAGTGGTTCGCATATGGTAAGCACTCAATAAATAGTGAACAAATGAATTAATGGGTTGGCCTTTTTCTCCTTTAATTGATCCTCAAAACAACTTGATAAAAATCACATGAACATAAGCATGTCTCTATATATGATTTTTATAGAATATGTATATAAACAAATATGCCGACATGCACAGAGTATCCTCTGCATTCCCACTTTCAAGAAATATTAATGTTATCATGGGATAGAAGCATTAGTAAAAAAAAAAAAGAAGAAGAAGATGAGAATAGTCAAAAAAGAAATAATCCCACCACGCTTACAGGATTTTTGGTGTTTACTTTTTATATTCTATACCATGAGTGAGTGCTTTGACATTTTGTCCTCACTTGGAGGCATCACTCCTAAGAGTATTTGCTTATCAACAGTATATAAGCTCCAAGAGACACATTTTCACATGCCAGTAGGTTAGGATATTAATTTCATATACTTTCAAAAAATTGATCTTCAAAGACTCACTACCATACAGTGATTTTGAGCTTCAAATGTTTCTGAAGAAAAATGATAACGTAAAAGCCATGCAAAAAAAAAGAAAGATGGCCTTTATTTTCAAAATAAGACAAAGTTTCATGAGACATATTCTTTACTATTCAATTCAAATATATTCTACTCGGAGTATTTATTAGGGGAAAGTGTCAGTAAGAGGTGATTTAAAACTTTGTGGTAGTGCAACTTTCTTTTCATTCTTTTATCCCTTATCTAAAATAAATTTAAATCGCCTTTTGTCCCAAGGGCTTTGTAACAATTATTGTCCCAAGTCCTTTGTAACAGCTGGAGATGCTCTGTGTTGTTTCAGATCTGGTAATAAGAATTAATGAGCTTAACTTCTACATAGTTTAACAATTGCAGCTAAGAATCAGCCTAGCTTTGCTATTTATTAGCTGTGCAACCTTGGAATAATCACCAAACTACTCTGGCCCTCAATTTAATTATTTAAAATGTGAATGCAAATGACAGTTAGGTCTAGACCTGTTGTATAGATTTAATAAGATGACCTGTACACGTCTTATGTGCCTAATATTTAATATAAAATATATATATATAACATATAATAATCCTTAAAATATTTCTGATATTTTGATAAGCGTACTGTTAAGTTTATATATCAGTAGCTAAACATGGACAAATCGACTTAAATAAGACTGAAAATTTGAAGGGTCTCTATCAGCCCCTTTTATAGTCATACTATAAATCATTGGAAGTGAGGATTTATAGCATCAGCTCAGACAGAACTTAACTACAACCCTGCAGTAGCAGGTGCCACTCTAATAGAGATAATTTTTCATTTTGCCAGACGCTTTGTTCTCCAACTTTATCTCCCCCTCCTTCTCTATTTTTAGATTAACTGGTACAAATATTAGCTAGAAATATTCAACATATGTTAAATGGACCTATTCTTATGTAACAGAAACATATTTCTGCATCATAATTATTTAGACTGAGGTACTGGTTTTAATTTTTCAGTGTTGTACATGCACAGGCTTTGGTTTTTATGCCACGTGTTTCCTGGCTGTTTTTGCCCACATGGCTTTTAGGGTACTGGGAAGTATTTAGGCATCTAAGTTCCTAGAAACACAGCTTGCAGTAACAACCATATGTTGTAAACATTAAGGGGGACACTTTATGTAACTCATTAAAATACCAATCTACAAATATCAACATAAAGCCCCTAGTAATATGACTGAGGTTGTAAAAATGATCTCTTCTCTCATTTTGCATAATCTTCCATTTTAAAATGGCATATAAACAATTCCAAAACTCCCAGGAGTACTCTAAATATTGTGAAGTGGATGCTTCATACCAGTTTATCTGATGCCTCACTCAGTGAGGCTTTCAGTTTCAACTAGACCAATTCACACAAATAATCTGTCAAAAACAAAACAAAACAAAAACCCATGGCTCCCTTCTTTCAAAATCTGTTTCCTCTTAAATTACAAATTTGGGAAACATGATTTTGCTCACATAGCTTCTAGTTATGTTTGTCACATTTTTATTAGGCCGCGTAGTTTCCATGCACTTCTATGTAATCTGTAAGGTTCTGTTATCATTGTCTACCTCAACGGAGGTACCCTGCAAAAGCATTTCTCTCCCTGAGGCCCATTTTCCCCCTACAACTCTTTTTTTAGGTCTCCTCTTTCATCCCATAGGGTCTCATGAGCCCCTATCATTTCTGGCTCTCCAGATTCATTAGTCTCAGAACTATCTTACAAAATAGTAAGCATCCGGGAGTGCCTGGATGGCTCAGTTGGTTATGGCGTCTGACTCTTGGTTTCAGCTCGGGTCATAATCTCAGCATGGTGAGATCCAGCTCTGCATCAGACTCTGTGCTCAATCTGGAGTCTGCTTGAAATTCTCTCCTTCCCTCCCTGTCCCTCTCCCGCTTGTGCTCTTTCTCTCTCTCTCTCTCAAATAAATTCTACAAACAAACAAAATAGTAAGCATCATTATTCATCTTTTCACGGCAAGGAAACTGAGGTTCAGAGTGATTCATTCAAGATTATAAAGACAAAAAAAAGCAAAAGTTGGACCAGAACCTGGTTTGGTTTTCCAAACCTTGACGGGAACATCCATGGGCCTGGTTAACAAAGGACTATTGACTATGCTGACATTTAAAGTGGTCCCAAGATCATGGACTGTCTCTTATGATTTGGGTTCTTCTTATTTGCAAATTAAAAATCAAAGCCAGTCGAGTTTGGAGTAGAGTAGTACTTGAAGTTAGATTTGGGTTCAAATCCTGTAATGCTGCTTGCTACTTCTGGGACTGTGGAGAGTGATTTTAATCGCCAGCGTGTACTCATTTGCCAATGAAAAGATTAAATGAGATAACTAAAGTACTTAGTTAAGCACAAAGACTGACACTTAAGCTCAATAAATGATAGCCATTATTTTGTAAAAATTAAAGCATGTGGGAAAATAGGTTGAGATATCAGGCATTGTTAGGCTCCAACCCTGGTTCTTAGTGTCCATAACCGCTGCCTGACCTTGAGCAAATCTTACCTTCTGGATATTGTTTTCCTCATCTGTTAAACAGATATATAAAAGCATATTACAGAACCCAAATAAAGATAAATGATTCATGGAGAAGTCCTTGAAGCCAAAGAGACTGGAGGTCATGGAGATAACTTTTGAAGCCTTGATCTGAGAAATGAAAGGTATAAGAGTCTAGGAATAGGTGATGAGGAAAAGGATGACAGGATTAACTGGAAGACTGGGCAGAGCTAAAGGAAGCCTGGGGCTATTCTGACGTCCTCAGTGATGGAATGAAAAAGACACAGCCCTCGATTTAGAGGTTTGGACTATAATTTCTCCTCTACCACTAATTTGCTATGTAGCCCTGAAGATGTCATTTAAGTTCTCTGATCTTCTAAGCCCCTTCTGCTCAATGAAGATGTGGAACTAAATGACATGAGACTATGGTCACCTCTAGCACTAAGATTCGATTTGTCTATTCATTAGACAAGAGCATCATACAATATATTCCACTAAATACTTAATGTTCCACTTGATGTTTGGGGGTGAGGGAATGAAATGTTCCCATAGAGAATTCTGTATATGCCATCCACCTTCTGAAATTTTACAATGAAAACCTCTGGGGAATATTAAACCTCTAGGAAGTCCAGTATAAAAGGAAAATTATTAACCCCTCAATATCCAAACTTAATAGCCTCTGTGGAACTTGTATATGGACTTTTATAAATGCTGCACTAGATAATATAAGGGCTTTGGACAATTCAAAGTCTAGACAAAAGTAAGAGATTTTTATCATTACCATCCTCATCACCATCATTACCACCACCATCACCACCATCATCAAAACATCAACATTATTATCATCTCACATTTATGAAAACTAGTTCTATGTAGTGAGACATGTAATATTTTGGGATTACAGGAGCAAAAATAGAATTTGGGAACTGTAGACTCACATACCAGAAAGCTAACTGTTGATTTTGGATTTCACTATTAACTTGGTGCAAGTGCAGAATTCAAATATTCTTAGATAATGGAAATTGAAATAGAAGGCATATGAACCATAATCCAGTTAAATTTCATTTTAGTCATGAATGACTTTCACTTAAAATGTTTTCTCATTTCTTTGAAGAATTAACAAAATGATGTATGTAAAGTGATTTCTATTTTATAGAGGGGGAAAGTAAGCTGGCATTGACAGCCTCATAATTTAATAATACACAATGCTCAAAGCACTTTCACATCCATTATTTTATCTGATATTTGTAAAAATAATATGAAAATAGGCTTGGCAGATACTTTCTTCTACATTTCATGGACAACCAAACTAAGGATAAGAGAGGTTAAGTCACTTCTTTAAGGACACAGATAATTTTGAATTTTTAATGATCATTAATTTTTAAACTTTATTTCCTATTTTGTTGTGCTGCCATTTCCCTCGATTACATTACCATTTCTAATAGGCATTTATCAAAAAGCTGGTTCATGTGAAAGAATGAAGATTTCAAATGACAGTAGATCATGTTCCTCAAGTTTTTTTTATATCATAGCACACAAGGAAAATCACTAGGACAAATGAGCCAGCCTGCTTCTGTCTGGTAAGGAATGGCCATGAGGGTTACAGGAGGTCAGTATCTAATACACCTGCAATCTCGTTGCAACACACCATTGTATTGCTGCCCACCAGCTTGGAAGCTCTGAAACCCGTACAAAAGATGTGATTGATTTAACCAAAGATTAGAAGGAAACTCTATTACTTTCATTTCCATAGATTATTTTATTAGACATTACAAGTGCCCTTTATTTGACATATAATCTTAATGCATACTCAAGTCCAACACCTCTTTCAGGAACTGATTCTAATCTGGCTTCAAAGAGAAGAAATCCTATATGCGGAAAATGAATACATTTGTTTCACGAGGAGTGTTTTCTTTTTTTTCTTTTTCCTGTCTCTTTCTCTCATAATTAAGGTCATGCCATTAATACTTATTTTTTGTTGTTGTTGATTTTTCATCTACTTTTAAAACTGCTAATTTTCTTCTTTTAATTTATTTTATTTTTTATACTTCATAAATTGAGCTATGGCCATTTACCACTGCTCGGCAATTTTTTTCGGGGGAGAGAACAAGCATTTTTCTCTAAATTCCTCTCAGACTCTAATCACTTTCTGCTTAGTATCGTACTTATCATACATATTAGTACTCATTTCACTTATTTTCCTAGAGGGAACATCCATGCCTGCTTCAGCCTCAGAGCCCTCAGAGAGCTTAGTAGAGTACCTTTCATGTAGAATCCTAGCTTTATGACCAAAGCCATCCATTTTCTGAACACTTAATTGGACACTTACTATGAACCCTGCTGTATGCAGGCTCTGGGAATTGAAAAATAAATAAAGATGCATTTTAAAGTGTATGTGATTTGGTAATAAGAGCTAAGGTTATACAATAATTTCAATGCATTGTAATAAGTTCTAAGGTTTAGGTTCTTTAAAACATCATTTATTCACTTGTGGTGGAGAAGGAGCTAAGTCAGGAAACATTATTCTTATTCTTGAAGGATTCTTAGATGTTGAACAAGTACATGGGGGTGGGATGGAGAGCAGAAAGAAGGATGTTTCTAGCATTTGCCTGCCTATGCGCTCTAAAAGAAAGAAAAGAAATCTAAGCATTTGGAAGACTCTGGAAAGAAGTTAAGTACATGTGGAATGCAAAGTAAGGTACTGGAGGCTTTGTGTTCCATACCAAAAACAACACCATGGATTTTCCCACTCACACCCCCGGCTTGTAGAAGGTACATAGTTGGATGTGAGCAATGCCTGATGCTTTCCAGAATCTACAGTAAATAGCCCTATGCATTCTCAATATTCTTCTCTATAATCTCTTAAAAGGCAATAATAATTGATATTCCATCTCTAGCTAAGGCAGAAGACATGGGAAAAGAAAATAACTGGAATATGTTGTTTTCCTCATGCTTAACATATTCAATTAAAATAAAATTAGTAAAAAAGTAATGCATGCCAATTACTGAACTCTCAAATAATACTAAGGTTATTAGAGTAAAACTGAACGTCTTCCTTCACCCACAACTCATCACCCCATAGTTCATATTTTCAGCAGACACCATTGAGTAGTTTTGTATGTGTATTTCCAGACCCATTTCTCTGTAATTCTAAATGCACATGTTTCATACATTATAATCATTATGGAATGTACTTTCTTCAGTTTGCTTCTTTCTCACTTAATAATATGCCATAAACAATTTCCCCTGCAGTACACAGAGGTCTACTTCACCCCATTTAACCACTTCACAGTACTACATAGCTTGGATTTACTATAATTTATTTTTAAATCCTCTTTGTCTTAAAATTTTGGCAAACCCATTAAATTAGACAATGTTCTAATTTCACATGGATCTGGAAATCTTTGTCATGTACTTAATTTTTCTGTGGACTTGCATTAGGGCCCTAGGTTCTATACCACATGCTCTTGCTAGCGGTTCCAAAACTGCTTCAGAACAAGCATTTCTTCTTAGAGTGACTACAAGATTGCTATAGGACTTACTTAGAAGCCAACCCTCAGGGCGTAGCAAGCTCTTTTTGACTTTGAAAGTGCTCTGGGAATATTTACCAAGGACTCATCATTCTAGGATTTATTTATCTAGATTATAATTTCCCCAACTGTGTTCTGTGGAGTACAAATATATCTCAATAAGTGCTCAACCAAAAAGAATTCTTTGTCATATAATGCAGTAGTACCCCAGTTCCCCTTAGACATTCATGGACCACTGACTTATATTAAAAGTCAGGAAGTTCCTGTAGTAAAGAAACTTATTTATCTTTGTTTAATCTAGCTTTTCTTAATATGAATGCTAAACCTTTTCTAAAATAATAGCTATATCTCATGAAATACTGTAGTCACAGTTTAAGAACCACTGGTCTAGATACCTAGATATTTCACAAAATGTCCATTAACATTAAAAATAACAACCTTTGAGAAACTAGATTCCAAATAACACAAACTAAGAATATTATTAGAGGTATGAGGGAAGGGGGTGCCGGATGGTCAAATCAGAAGCACACTAGGGAACAGAGATGTCTTGTAATCAGTGGATGCCGTCCACTTCCTCAGACTCGGGCTGGCTGGCCACTGCCCCCGGTGGTAGCATACAGAGAACCATACGGGGGCTGACAGGGCAGGAGAGGGCGGTCTCAGGCCACCAGACCCTGTCTGAGCCATGGCAGAAGCGTTCATTTCTGATCACCGGTCCATGATGCTCTGGCTGCAGATCACATAAAGCTTTTAACTGTGATTGAGCTGAGCACTCTTCTCAAATATTTTGAGTGGTGATTTTTAGTTTTGTTTTGAAAAAATAAACAGAGATGAACCTGAAAAAAATTTTGTGAAGATTAAATGAAATGATGATATGAAACAACAGGACATCAAGCACATAGCAAATGTTCAAAAAATGCTATCTTACATTATTAGTTCTACCTATCTGGTCATCTCATTGAATCACTTATTAATTTGGCTCTCTAAATAATATTTACCAGTGACCCACCTTACCTTCTTTAGGAATTTAAACTTTACCCTGTGGCATTGAATAGTAATTGGAGATTTATTTTTTTAAAGATTTATTTATTCATTTGAAAGAGAGAGAGGAGGGGCAGGGGAGAGAATCTTCAAGCTGATTCCCTGCTGAGCGCAGACCCCAACATGGGGCCGACCTCATGAAATCATGACCTGAGCCGAAACCAAGAGTCAGAAGATTAACCCACTAAGCCACCCAGGTGCCCCAATAATTGGAGATTTAAGGCAGGATATGACATGGTCATGTTTCAGTTTTAGAAAAAGCTCTCCCTCCCTAACTCTCTCTCTCTCTCTCTCCCCCCTCTCCCTCCCTCCCTCCAGAGTGGAGGTTGAATTGATAGAGGAAATTTAAACCCCTCAAATGCAGAGTTTTAAGCCTCAAAATCTCAAGTTTCTTGACCAAAGCTTCACAATTTAAAAATGCTAGAACAAGGACTAGAACTCAGACCTACTTAACTCTGAATCTAGACTTCACTTAATCTCACTATGGTGCCTGTGTTCCTGGCTTTGGGTAAAATAGGGCCTGGTAGTCATTATTTGACCTTCAATATATCTGAATCTGCAGAGCAATTGGCCTGGTTGTGTTAGCTATTCACTTCACTAATCTAAATAGTCTGAAGCTTTCAAATTCCTGTACCTTATGCACTAGGAAGTACCTCAGAGCTACAGAAATTCAAGTTCAATTTGAATGATACCTTTAGAGTCAACTGGGTAGCCTTGCATGTGCCCTACAATTGGTAAAACATCGAGAGTTCAGGCCAAGCGCATATGCTCATTATTTCTACTGTTTTGGAGTAGTGACTAGTGACAGCATTTGAAAGGACAAAAGCAGTGAGTTCTGTCTGAGAGCCACTTGACCTTTTCAACTCTACTTGGTCTCCACTCTGTCCATAGGTCCTAAGTGGAATGAGTGTGCCTGAGAGTGCTATTGTCTACAGCAGCATTTTATTTTGAGATCAGTGACCAGACACATTTCCACCCAATAGGGTGACCTGTGCTTTGTGTGAAAATGCTGTGTATAGAGCACAGGGCAACACTGCCACATTGATCCACATTTGTATTGCAGACAAGTTGGCAAGTGTATAAAATTAATGCAATCAGCGATTAGGGCTCGAGCTTCAAGTAGCCCTAGAAATTAGTTCTAAGGTAGACTTTCAGCACAGTAAAAGAAGAAGGAGGAAAAAAAAAAAAAAGCTCTGTTCCGTAGCTAGGGGAATGAAATTTAGTTTTGAATAGATTCATTTCTAGATGCTCAGTCTCCTGTTCTCACCACTGAATTTTTCATCAAATATAAACAACTCCTACACCTCCAGGATCTTACACAATGAGAACTATACACCCATATATTAAAACAACCATCACTTAAGGTACATAGGATTTTATGGGGACAAAATCATAAACCAGAATATACTACCTGAACATATGTTTCTAATTTCTTTACTTTGTAGAGCTGAACCTACATGTGCATATAAATATGAGAAACCAAAGTCACTATTCTTTCACTTGTCATTTTCTTCTTTAAATCAAGCAGAATTTCCTGCTTCTAATTTAAACCCACACTCTCCTCCATCTATTCTTTTACCCTATTTTATAAGGGATTTTCCCATCTTTTATAAGTAAAGACTTCTTCCCCTCTTTGAAATCACTTCACCTCTGGACTGGCTCTTGATCATGCTGCCTTGAAATGTCCTGTGGAATTAAGGAAATAGGTGAAAAGAAAAGTGAGTAAACATGTTTCCCAAGCCCAGTGATAGTGCCCATTTTCAATCTCCGTAAAAATATTTGAAGTTATTTAATGCCACCTGCAACTAATTATTTTTCCTTTTAAGAGGTAACCTCCTTTTTTCAGTTAAAGTTTTAACCCATCTTGAAAACTGGCTTTCTGCATGTTCTATAAGAGCTTGAGCATGAAGGTTTAATAACCATAACATAAAAATAGCAGGGCCATGCAAAGGAAATGTAACCTTGCTACGTTCTTTCTTGCTTTAACTAAAAGAAGGCTTGTGCCCTCTGTTAGCTGAAAATCCACTAGGATCCCTTAGTCTTTTATTATCTTCTACCTAGAGGGGAAGATTATTTTTTTTTCTACCTCTCTGATGACATTTTCAAAATAATTCTTGTTCTTTAATAACCTCTTCAGGGAGAAGGGAAGAATGCCATTTATGACATCCCCGTGATTATCATGTGGCAAATTTGCCCTTCAGATTTAACAATGGCATTGTTTTTCAGCCAAAACCTAGAACTAGATCTCAGAAAGCAAAGATCCCTTGCTCTGGCTTCTCCCTCACATGGAAAATCATTCCCAGCCTTGCTTATTTTATGGTTTTTAAATAACAGAAGAGAGATTTCTCTCTCTCTCTCCCTCTTTTAATAGCTGGATCTGTCATGCCTGCATACCCTGGTAGCCTTTATGGTCACAGATGTATAAAGAAAATTTATTTCAACACCATGTTATTTAAAAACAAAGAAATAGATAAATGCACAAATAAATTCCCCATCATTCAAAAGAGATAAGAAGAAAGCTTTTTAAGATAGTGAGCTACATGGTTGACCCTTGAACAATAAGGGTTTGAACTGCACAGGTTAAATTATACAAAGATTTTTTTTTCTTTTTAGAAACACAATACAGTACTGTAAATGTATTTTCCTTATGATTTTCTTAATAATATTTTCTTTTCTTTAGCTTACTTTATTGTAAGAATACAGTATAATACATATAACATACAAAATATGTTAACTGACTGTTTATCAGTACAGCTTCTGGTCAACAGTAGGCTATTAGAAATTAAGTTTTGGGGGGGTGCCTGGTGGCTCAGTCAGTTAAGCATCTGCCTTCTGCTCAGGTCATGATCTTGGGGTCCTAGGATCAGGGCCCACATCGGACTCCCTGCTCAGCTGGGAGTCTGCTTCTGTCTCTCCACCCTACCCGCCTCTCTGCCTTGTGTTCTCTCACTCACTCTCTCTCTTTCAAATAAATAGATGGAATATTTAAAAAAAAAAGAAAAAGAAATTAAGTTTTGGGAGGAGTCAAAAGTTATATGTGGATTTTTGGTATCCCAATCCCCATGTTTAAAGTTCAACTATATTCAAATAACCACTAATATTTTAGCACAATTTGGAAACACCGAGGATGAGAATACTAAATGCTACAGGTTATGCATTTAAGCAGTGGGAAAATGGAACTATAGACAATTTACATTAATTTAAGGTAAATTCACCTGAAATGAGTCTCTTTAGTGTAGACTCCCACTGTAAGGGAAAACTATTTTTCTCCTCTATCTTCAATATTTCTGATAACGGATATGTAGGGATTTCCCCACACCAAGCAGTTCTCCAATTCTCAGCTGACAACTGGATGTCCTATTAATTTAACTCAATTCTGATACCATCTACCTGGAGATAGCATCAGATCCTACTGGTTAGGGGATCAGTCCCACAAGACTGCTCCCGCTGCAGGTGCCAATCGCCAGACTAGTTTCTCACCAATCAGTACTTCTGACCAACCAGCTATAAATCAAGATTCCCACAATTCCCTCCCCAGGTTTGATAATTTGCTAGACTGGCTCACAGAACGCAGAAAAACATTTAGTGATTTATTATAAAATGATACAACTCAGAAACAGCTAGATGGAAGAGATGCACAGGGCAAGGTTTAAGGAAACCTGAGGGCACCAATCTCAGCACTTCCACGAGCCAGAAGCTCATCAAATCCCATGGTTCAGTACTTTCATCAAGCTTTATCTCCAGCTTTTTCTGCCCCCAATACCCTCCCAGAGGTTGGTGGATGGGCTGAGAACTCCGCCTTCTAAACACCGGGTCTTTCTGGTGACCAGCCCCATCTTAAGTCACTTCATTAGCATAAACTCAGGTGTGCTCAAAAGGAACTCCTTATAAATAACAAAAGACACTCTTACCACTCAGAAAATTCCCAAGATTTTGAGAGCTCTGTCCCATGAACCATGGACAAAGACCAAATACATTTCTTATACCATACCAACTCATCAGGATTCACAACCTGGAATCCCAAAGTAAAGAAAGAGAACTATTTGCAGGCGCTTTGGAAATGAAAACCAGTAATAAAAGGCAGAAAAAATAAGGGTCACCTGAGTAGGCAGAACAGTGAGATTTGTTGCTGGTGAATTATGGGAGATAGATAGCTGAAAGCCTATATAATCAGTGTGGTGGTCAAAGATTTCTGCCTGTGAGTCGTGAATGCTGAGTTTGTAGTCAAGTGGCTGTTTTCTTTTGTTTGCTACCATTTGTCAAACATAAAAAAAAAAAATCCATCAACAAATATTTACTAACCATCTATTTTGTATAAGTCACGGTACTAGATAGGGGTAGGGGGCACTGGTGAGTAAAACCACCATAGTTTCTGTTCTATGGAGCAATTTGCAGGGGGAAATGGAAAAGAAACAAATATACATTGTATATTATACATATATAATATATAGTATATAATATATTATGAATATGCTAAGTACCAGGAAGTAGAAACACAGGTGCTGTGAAAGCGTGTTAAAAAAAAAAAAAAAAAAAAAAAAGGACCAAGCTTAGTCTGGAGGCTCCTGGAGGTTTCTCTGAGAAAGTTTAAACTAAAATTTGCAGTTTGACCAGGAATTTACCAGGCAAAGATGTAGAAGGGAGAGCATGTACAAAAAGCCTGACCCAGGAGGGGATTTGAGGCGTTTGAAGAATGTGGATTTGTCAAGGATAGTCTAGCTGAAGATTATTGAAGGTGACAGAGAATAAATGGTATGAGATGAAGCTGAAGACATACATAAGTGACAGATTACCATGTAGGCAAAGATTAAGATTTTTGTCTTTACTTTAAAAGCAATGGAAAGCCATGAAAGGGCTTAAAGTAGAGGTATAATACGAGTAGACTTTCAGTTTTAAAAGAACTTTTTAATGACTATGTGTAGGATGACTTGGATCAAAAAAGAAAAAGGATATAAAATTCTATAGTTCAGTCTGGAGGCAAAGCTGGCTTGCACAAGAGTGCGGTGAGGGAGGATAAAAAGTCGAAGGTTTGATTTAAAGTATATTTAAAATATATTGTGAGAAACTTGACAATCAATTTGATATGGGGACAAGGCAATGAGGACTCTGAAAGATGGCACCTGGCTGTCTGGCTTGAATAACTAAGGAAGTTAGTGGTGCCATTCACTAGCAAAGGAAAGTAGGGAAAGAGAGCGTTGAGTCAGGGAGTCTGTGTGGTATAGGGAGTTCAGGAGGTGAACATATTCCCATTGGGATGCTGGTCAAGTGGATGGTCAGGTGGAAGTGTTAAACAGGCAATTGCATAATCTAGTTTGAGACTCAAAAGAGAGGTCAAGGTCTGAAATGTCACCTATGGAGTTGTTGGAATATGTATGCCTATGTCCCTGTTAGTCGTACATGAGATTGTACAAAAAGAGAGTATACCATGATAAGAGAAACAAGCAAAGGCCTAGCACTGAGCCCTGAAAAAAATCAAAGAGTATCCAAAGAGATAGAAGAAAAACTTTAAGCCTGGAATCTCAGGCCAGAAGGAATGAGGTTGTCTCAAGAGAGTTGTCACCCATTACCTTGACCAAAATTACTGCAGTTCAATACTGTGAGACAGAAAAAAAAAAAAAAAAAAAAACGCCCATTGAAATGACTAACATAAGGGTTTTGACTTTGGGGCAGACACCATGCAGAGGTGCTTTATATCTAACTGTAATTCTCATGGTGCAGTGGTAATATTGCCATGGGGCAGATGAGGAAACAGCATCAGTGTTCAAGGGCACGCATTAAGAAGTGGTGGTGAAAATCTAAGGTTTGAACCTTAGATGGAGAGATGGAGCCCTGTATTCTTGCTTTGTCACTTAAGCCCTTTTCTGAACTAGTTTTGTTTCTGTTGTTGCTATTTGTTTGTTTGGGCATTACAATCAAGGGCACAGATTTTATTCTGTTTATACTTTTATTGCTTTATGTCTATGTAGTAGCCTTGCTTCTCCCACTAGATTTATGAGTTTGCTAAGGGCAAGCACCGGAGCATAGTGTAGGGGGGAAAGAAAATAGACTTTGCAACCTGACAGCCCTGGGTCATAGTTTAAAAATTATAATGTCCATGAAGTGTCTAGTGGAGTGACAGGTGCAGATGAGCCAAGTGTTGAATGGATGTGATTTTTATTATTTCTTTGTATCCCTTTCTGCCCAATGTGCTGTGCAGAACAAGATTAAATAAATACCAGATTTAATTCTTAAGATACTGTTAAGTGATAATAAATTCTTCATCAATTAATTGTACCCATCATAATTGCTAATATCATTTAGGAGTCAATCAAATCCTGATAATGAAAACTTGCCTTTCCCTGGGATGGAGAAGAGAATAGAAAGTGAGATACTCTGCTTTCCCTTAACCCTGTGCAAATGCCAAATTGGAGAACTAGACCCCTGAAAATCATGAGCTCCTCAAGGACAAGTTCTGTGATTTCTCTAAGCTGCCATTTCCATTGTACTTAATCTAGCACCAGGCACATGGTATTTACACAGTACTTACTAAAATAAAATAAATAAATTGGATGTTGATGAAGAGGAGATTTTTTTGGCCTCTGAAGACATTAGAAGTTTTCTTTCCTGAACTACAAAATGTCATGTGCTAGCATGGCATTCTAACTCCTTAACTACTGCTCTAAACTCTATTTGTAATATAGTTATATATAGTTTCTGTGCATTTACAATACGGTGTATCTTACCATCCTTTCCAAAAATGTCATGGGAATTATATGATTTCAGAGGTTATGCTTGACACATGAACAAGCTAAAAATATTTCCTAGACTGAAACCAGCCTTAATAAATATTTTCATCGTGATGACTCATCAAGCTTAATATGTTGAAGTACTGTGTGAGAAGTCTTATTTAAATGGTTCAGTCATGCCCAAGCATGTGGGAATTTATGTGGGACTAAATAATGCAGACATTTAAAAACTTCTCAATCGTCTGTTTTCCCCTTTTTAAAGCTTTACAAGTATAGTAACAAACACATAATCCAAGTGTGTGCTCATTTTCCATTATTTAGGCATTATAAGAACATAATATTTTTTAAAACCACTTGATTCTATATTATCTTTCTGTTATTTTCTGGAGTATCTGTTTACCTGTAATAGCTAATTCTGTGAACTGCACCTTCTGACTGTGTGTAGTGTTATGAAATAGTGCTACTCCCTCCCTCATCCCTTGCTCCTGCCAAGCTGGTCTCTTCCACACTTTTGAACAGTCGAGTTCTACCACCTTCCCCAGACATTTCACTTACCTACCCTCACCACCACCCCACCTGACACACACACATTCTGTTGTGAAAGTTCCACTCCTTCCAAGGCTCAATTCCAAGACTGCCCTCTCAAAGAGGGAAGCAGGTGCTCCATAGAGCCTTGAGCTGAGTTTAACAAAGGCAATTATCTTCCTAATTTAGCCCCTCATGTACTATTATTTGGAATGAATACATTTGGTCCATTAAATATCTCTTTCTAAAGAATAGGTGTATATGGGTAAACTGCGAGTGTATTGCAAGCATCACAAACACGAATGTTTACAGGGATCAGGAAGTTAAAGTAGATGAGTGCAGTAGGCCTGGTATTCAGAATGTGGACGGGGCAGGTGCTGTAATAAAATAGAGAGCATGTGCTTGTATATAGAAGCAGCCACTGATATTTTTAGCTGATTTTTGCCAGATTTTGTTCTGTCATTTTCAGAATGCCTAGAAATGTGCCTGGCACATAGTAGAACCTCAGTCAATATTGTTGAATGAGTGACTGAATTAGTGCTAAAAGAGAAACCATTGCTTCCAAATCTCTCAATTTCTCAATAAAGAAGAGAAATCCAACATTTTTTGGAAGCATTCTGAATTTTTAGTTTTGATGATGACTCCATTAAAATGAAAAGTTTTTCTGACCAAATACATCCACAAGCTTGACCTGAGAGTCAGTAATTTGCTACCCGTCTTATATTTATTTTTTTAAGAGGGCATTCATGTCTAATAATTTTATAAAGGCTAATAACTCAAATATTACTTCTAGCTGCAGTCATGAAAAAAATACTGAAATAATAAGAGAAAAGATAATGTGTAGGATAGAGAGGAATTGCCTTTAACATTTTCTGAAACATTTTTATTTAGATTCTCAATTGATCCTTACAACAACTCAGTTAAATGGAAAGAAAGTAGCTTTCAACTCCATTTTACTGCTGTTTGAATACATCCAGTCTTTCCACTGCTGTTCTGATTGAATGGTGATTATTTATTGACCCATTTTAAAAGCAGCCCCAAAGTCCATGTAGTTCTGGTCTTTGTACATTTAGTCAAACTGACTGACCTCAGAGAACTCAGAGTGCAGAGCTTTTACCTGCTCAGTTGGAGGCTTGTAACTTGTCCATTTTGGGATGAGCTATTTCAGTGGGCTTCATAAAGGAGCCACCTGCCTGGACATTCAGGAAGGCTGGGTTCTTTAGATATGGTGCTGCATACAGCAACCTGAAAAGAACATCATAAAGCATGTCCTGATTGTTGCCTTCCTCACGGCCTCATCTGGAAAATGTGTCTGCCTGCCAAATACAGCAGGCTCAGGAAATCAAAATAGAAACGGGAAACAAAGAAAATTAGAAACAAATTTATTTTCAGAGTGTGTCCTTGTCCTCTGAAGAGCAAAAGAATGCTGCATCGGTTTGAGGTCATTACCTAGACATTATAGGTAACAATCCTCAATTCAAACATGTCCAAGCATGTATAGTTAGCCTGCTGTCAAATCTGGAGATGAGACACCTAATACAAGCAGACAAGTATCATGTAAAAGTGAATGACTTTCCATTCCTTATTAAGCGTTCATTTGGTCTTAGATGTCTTAGGCTGCCAGGGAAATTGTCTATCTTGTACTTTCAAGACTTGAAGTACTGGGGCCCAAACAATCAATTTTTTGGTTTAGAATTTAAAAAGGTAAGAATCCTAGATAGTTGGTATGGAATGGATGAATAAATATGTTTCAACACACCACCTGTTTCTCCTATTGCCCCTACCGGGTACACAACACACACACACACACACACACACATGCACGTGCACGCACACACACATGTGCACACACACACACACACAAATGCACACATTCATTAATTCCACTGAATCTAACTAATAAAAAGTGTTAAGTGGAGCTGAAAATGCATATATTCTTAGGAAATGGGAATTTTCCTAAATTTGAAAAGGTAAATTTAGCAATCAAGGTGCATAGAACACTTGGATTAAGATGGTCTTGTTAGGTTCTTTGAGGACTTTGACATTTTTATAATTTGCACTGGCTAGACATCAGCTGTGCCGCTGGCTAGGTGGGGGACCCTAGCCAATGAAACAGTATACTTTATCTTTAAGCCTAGGACTGGGAACTATGTCAGTCTATACCACTGTGTATGTAAAGAAACATCTGTATCTAATTATAATTGTTTAAAAGCACGAAAAAAATAAAGTAGCCAATGTGCTTCATAAAATAAGGTACCTACATATAAGTTAAATGGTCCTATGTGTAATTTTTCAATGTCTTCCATTCAGAAATCATGTGTAATTTTCATGCTGTTTTCCAGAGTGGCTATATGCAACTGGCAAATCACTACCTTCTACCCCTGAAACTAAATTGAATTTAAATAAAAAATTTTAAAAAATGAAAAAAAAGTCATGTAATTTTCAAGTAAATAATGTCTCTAGATTTACTGCTGGTCTTACTATGTTGGTCATTAAGTCCACACTTCTCTTTACCATCAGTGTCTGCTGGAGCCTGTTACTAGTTTACAGAATGCAGCTGCAGTGCACACCAGGGAGGAGACAGAACATCAGGGGAAAGGGCAGATGACACTTTCCGGAGATCAAATTGCTGTGTTGTAGACCCACCCCGTGCCCCTACAGCTTTTTCCAGTGTCCAACCCAAAATCTGTTCCTTTCCTGGCAGCTGTAAAGCCTGGGGAACCCAAATGGATCAGACCAAATATAATAAAGAAAAATGAACATATGCATTCATGCTTTTATTCATTCCACAGTCTGGAGAACGTGTGAGAGGTCAGGTAGTGGTATGCAAGAGACGCAAAGACAAAAGAAAAAGTAGGGAGACGGTGGCTGGGACACAGCACGTAAACGTGTGCCAGATGGAGAAGCCAGCAAGGACAAAGGTGAAGGGATAGGATGGTATGTGAGTAGCGTTGGAGTCACTCACGAAGACCGGAAAGTGGGGCATGAGGAGCAGAGAAACGAGAAAAGACAAAAGAAAAACTGGGTTCAGCAATTTGATTTTTACAATCAATGAAAGTTGAGAGCATACAGACTATCCCTCGGTCAACAGCAGAGAACACCTATTCAGAAACTACTTGCTGGAAATTGCGTTTTTGTAATGTCTGGCATTCGGTTCCTGCCAAATGCTTTCTGAAATAATATTTTAAAAATTGTCACGGGGATGTAGGCATATACTGAGAAAGAGCTTCGTGTGATTCTTATTCATCATACCCGCTTCCTAAGAAGAGAAGAAATAGTATAATGAATGTATTAATCATTCATTTGTCAAACTTCATCTCTATATTAAGCCAGATCACCGAGAAGTTGTTAGCATCATCATAGATTTTAATTCCTCCTGTCGATAGCATAATACCCTGTCCTTTCTCCAAGGTTAATATAGGAAATAATCACACATGGGAACATCTCTTCTCTGCATTGTTCGAACTATTAAAAATAAGTGTATTGTCTATTACATTGTCCAAAATGATTTATATGTTTTCACACGTATTCCTGTTTGTTCTCCAGTTTCTTCTATGTGCCATGAAAGCTACGTAACCCAGTGTTTACCTCTTTAATGGATGACGAAAGCAGAGCTAAGTTTTGATTTACACAGACATAAAGTTTTTTCCATATTAGTTGTATGATTTGAAGCAAATTACTTAAACTCTGAGCTTCAGTTCTCTCATCTGCAAAATGGGAGTAATAATGATAATATTAATAGCAGTAATAATAAATAATAACACCTGTTGTACTTCCTGAAGATAATTTGCTTTTTAAAAACTCTAGTTAAGGAAGGCACGTGTTGTGATGAGCACTGGGTGTTATACGCAACTAACGAATCATTGAACACCACATCAAAAACTAATGATGTACTATATGCTGGCTAACTGAACATAATAAAAATAAATAAATAAAATGCATAGAACCTCAAGAAAAAACCTCTGATTAAATCGTGTAATATGTGTATATGTGTGACTGTTTAAATAAAATGTAAACTGTTCCCTAGCTAGCCTCGGAAAGGCCTTAATCAGGAGTCCATATCCCAAGGTAAGCACTTCAAATATTACTGATGAAACTACACCAGAAAGTTTGCCAATCATGATGAAGGATGTTAGATACCTGTATAGTGAAATGACAGGTGTTTAAAATTCATTGTTGCCTGGAAAGATGGTAAGGACATCCCTGCCCTTTCCTAAACAAGTACTAGAATACAAAAAGCCCGACAGCTCAATACTTTCAAAAAATGTGTTTCGGATCTGAACCTCCATGTAGCACTATGTCATGCCCATTTCATGGAGTATTTTGTTGCCTGACCCAGCTCAAAAATTGGCTGGCCCTTCCTTTGCTGTAAATGCGGAGAATGTAAAAGAAAAGAAATTTTCATTCACAGTTCTTTCTAAAGTTTCTCAGGACAGAGAGAAGGCGCACCCTTGAACTTACAAGAAAAGGACATCATGTGATGTTTGTGTCTGCTTGACAATCAAGCCTTGTAAAAGAATTTGGTTAAGATCTGCTATTATTGCAATAAACCACCCGGTAGCCTGGAGATCCATAGAACTCCACTTGCCTTAGATTAGTAGGCTAAAGTTATTTACAAAACAACTAGACAACTGATGGTGAAGTCATATCTAGTTTTCTGGTAGATTAATAGAAGCTAGAAAGCAATATATGATAAGAAAATGTTCTAAAAACGACATTTAGGCAAAATAAAATTAAATAGGCAGATTTGGACAAAACAAAATTAAGCAAGGAGCTAAATATGTAACAATAAATAGATTAAAATGTATTGCAAGTAGTTGTTCTTAAGTGTGTATCTTCTGACTTAGCACTTCTACTTCTAGAACTTTTCTTTGAGAAAATCATTGACAACATATAAAAATTGAAATACAAGAATGATCACTGTTACATTGTCCACAACAAGGAAAACTGGTAATGCCCTGTTACTTTCAACAGATTATTATTTAGTAAACTATAGTACATCTATACAACATAATTTCCATCATTACAATGAGAATATAAAACTATATTACTGACACAGAAAGATGTCCATAATATATATTAGGTGAAAAAGCCAATTACAAAAACAGTGGAACAGCATCATTGTATTTTTCTTAAAATACATATGTATAGAAAAAGTCTCAAATGATGTGCACTAAAATATCGGAAAAGAATATAACTGGAAGGTGTAATTAAGGGATATCTTTATTATTCTTTTTATAATTTTGGTGTTTTGCTAATGACATAATCAATATATGTACTTAGTAAAAAAACAATAAAGGAAAACTTCATATTTCTATCTCAAATCATAGTACTAGAAAATAAGCTTGTAAAGTCAGGCTGATGAAACCACTTGGGTAACTCTCACTCACAAACTCAGGTTTGCAATTAGTTGTGCTTCTTAATGACTCAAGGAATTTCCAGCCCTTTGTACTCATTCAATTCTTGATTTTGATAGTGTTGAAATGATCTGCACTAGAGAAATTAAGAAATTCTTTCCATTTTTGAAGATATCAGTTGGTCTTTCTAATTAAAGTTACTTTCACCATCTTACTATTCAGACTTCAAAGGTATTTACTGTTCATGTTAACCCCCCACCTTTCTTCCTTGTTTCTTGTTAGGTGATTCTAATATGCTTATTGTCAAACTGTTTCAGATTCTCTTAAAATAAGTAACCAACAATGGATGAAGACCACCATAGTGTGTATGACAGACTATAAAGTTTATCCTCTTCAAACTTACTTAAATCTTTGAACTAATTTTCAAGTATCTTTTGCATAGAAACAAATATGTTCTGCTATGTGTTCAACATATCCCATCTGCTATCTATTCATTTTTATGCTGATTTGGATGCTCTCAAATGAGTTCAAGACAAAAACATTTCTATTAATGGTTTGGCTTCCTCTTTGTACTTCCTCTAGGATATCACTTAACTGTGTTTATGGTAATAATAAAAACTGCTGAGTAAGCCCTAGTGAAACAATTGATTCACTAATGGGTTACCAATGGATGCTGAAACCATTATATCAAAGTTGCAGTTAACAGATTAATTGTAAATTTTCAAAATATTGCCCTACAGATTCCTTGATAATCATAAATGGGAAAACTTACCTTTGTATGGAAAAATCTGGTGGAAACCACCTTAACCAAGAGATCAAATTTAACTTCATTAACAGTGGGAGAAGCTGGTATTATGTGCCTTCTGAAGTAATATGAAATACAAAGTACCGCCTATAGAGTATTCTTGTCAAGACTGTTTCACTTAAATCTAACCAAGTCTTTAGATATTAACTTTGAGTTCACGGGAAATACAGAGAACAGAATAACAGTTACTCAACATCAGGAAGAAAGAATATGAGAAATCCAGATTGTAGACCATGCTACAAAACAATTGCCCTGGTCTCTTCAAAAAGTCACTGTATTGGGGGGTGGGGGGAGTGGGAGGACGCTCTAGACATAACAAACAAATGCAATATGGGAAGATTTATTGGATCTTGGTTTGGAAAAAAGTAGCTATAACAGACATTTCAGGGACAATTGAGAATATTTGAGTGTGACTTGAATATTGAATGACATTGCAGAATGGCTAAGTTATTTTTATTATGTTATGTTAATCACCATACATTACATCATTAGTTTTTGATGTCGTGTTCCATGATTCATTGTTTGCGCATAACACCCAGTGCTCCATGCAGAACATGCCCTCTTTAATACCCATCACCAGGCTAACCCATGCCCCCACCCCCTCCCCTCTAGAACCCTCAGTTTGTTTCTCAGAGTCCATCGTCTCTCATGGTTCGTCTCCCCCTCCGATTCGCCCCCTTCATTTTTCCCTTCCTACTATCTTCTTCTTTTTTTTTTAACATATAATGTATTATTTGTTTCAGAGTGAATTTTTAAGTGTGATCATGACATTATGGTTACAAAGGAAAATATGCTTATTCTTAGAAGATTAACACTGATTTAGTTGTGGGGAAGACATGTTCCTCTCAAAATGAGAGAAGAGAGCAAGAGAGAGAGAGCAAGAAAATACAGCAAAATATTAATAATTGTTGAATTTAGATGGTAAACATGTGAGCAGTCATTTTACTATTATTTCAACTTTCTGTTAGAAATTTTTCATAATAAAATGGGGGATAAGGGAAGGTTAAAACCAAAAATAAATAAATAAATAAATAAATAAGCCCTTTATATGAATACTTGGCATTCTGAATGCATTTGCAAACCCATATCATGAAGTTAGGATATTTAGAATTTTCCTTTCATGGTTCTTTTCTTCAGAGAAAACTGCTTCAGAGAAAACAGTTTGAATACTCTTATAAGACTGGCCCTGTCTCGAGGGATTTATGGATTTTTTTCTGTCTGTTTATAACCTCCTGTAAAGCTTCTGGAACCTTTTGGATTAACCATCAATAAACATTTACTAAGCACTTCCCAGAGATCAAGGCACTCTACTAGTCACAGTGGGCTTAATAGTGTTCAGAGTAGACTCAGTCACTGCCTCAGGTGTCCAGCAAAAGGATTCTGTTCTTTATCTAGTAATGAGATTATTTTAAGTGATCTCAACTGGGAAATTCAATCTAACAAATGACTGAATATGTCCCAGGTAGAAGACAGTGCTCTCTGCCAAGGGTATGGATGAGATTGCTTAAATTTAGGTCATGGAGGTTGAGAGAGTCATAAGGGAATGTTTACTAAACATGGGATTCAAAAATCTGCTAGGATCACTCTATCCTTTGGCCGCAGATAAATTAGGCTCAGCCTTTACTCCCTGATTTGTGGAAAGTGCAATGCCCTCCCCAAAGCTGTTGTAAATTCCTGGGTGCCATAGATTCTCATGGTCTTCTCAGACTTGGCTCACCTGATGGCAAATTAATTCAGTTCTTATTCTATTCATATCAGTTCAATCCCACTCCTTGATTTTCATATGAAAACAAGAATTTTATATATTTATTAGAATTTTCTGAGAAGGTGCCTGGATGGCTCAGTCGTTAAAGCGTCTGCCTTTGGCTCAGGTCGTGATCCCACAGCCCTGGGATCGAGTCCAGCATCAGGCTCCCTGCTCGGCAGGAAGCCTGCTTCTCCCACTCCCACTCCTCCTGCTTGTGTTTCTGCTCTCACTGTCTCCCTCTCTGTCAAATAAACAAATAAATCTTTAAAAAAAAAAAAAAAGAATTTTCTGAGAGATCATGTGTTCAGTAATGTTGCCAGGTAGACTGGGGAGCTTGTTTGGAGGGGAGACCCTTGGGCCCGAGGCCTCCATCCATCCGATCCCCAGGATGTCACCAAATGTTCTTGGTTCCCTCTCAAGAAAGAATTCAAGGACAGACCAGACACAACAGTCGAGTGGTACAAGTAGGAAAGTTTATTAAAGTCAGAGTATGCTCTCGAGGTGTAAGAGTGAGTGAGCTCAAGGGAGAGCTGTGTGCCCTAGGGTTTAGGTCTCATCTTTTATTGATAGTTGTTAACTAGGGGGCAGAATATTTATTTATTTGGGGAGGGCATTTCTTTGACAGCAGGGTTTCATGCCTTTTCTTCTTTACTTGGTCAGGGTCTCTCGCCTTCTATGTCTTGGGCCTACCTGGTTTGATCAGGCTTCTGGTGACTTTACTTTGGAGTGTTACCAGGACAAGTCTCTAACTTTCCCAATAGCTAGCCATGACTCCCTTTGCTGGACTCCCAGCATCCTGTTAAAGCCAAGTAACTGCCTACTCTAACAGTAACATTAATATATGCAGGAAGGGGTCATATGTAGCCAAGAAGTTAAAATCTTCACAGGTCATAATTTTTATGACCTGTGAAAAATTCCAGATTCTATCCTATTTCCTTATCTTCAGTTGGAGCCTCTCCGGGAAAATGTCTTTCTAACCTTTAATAACGTCTAAATTTCTAATGACCTTTTAGGAAACTCCATCCATTTTATCTCTCTTTCAGGACCCGTCCCCCTTTTCCCAACAGTACAAGTCCCAAGTCTTGGAAATTCAGCGTGAATTAATGGTCAATTTTTAGAGGGTTTTTGCCCTTTGAATCAAACACAATTTTGACTTTTGTTGGGAGACATGTGGAGGGTAGAGTGTTCTAAGATTCCTGGGCCCAATTCCTAAGTGGGGGAGAGGGTTCTCCCACACACTAGACCAGCAGGCATCAGATTCCACAGGTTAAGGGTTCAGTCCTATAAGACTGCCCTCCCCACTCTCCACTTCAGACACCAGTGGCAAGGCCCAGGCTGTTTCCTATGCTTCTGAAAGACTGCCTGTAAATCAGAGGTTCCCAGGAACTCCTCCTCAGGTTTGATTATTGCTAGAGGAGATCAGAGAACTCAGAAACAATTATTTACTAGCTCACCAGTTTATTATAAAAGGATATAACTCAGGAACAGCCAGATGGAAAGAATGCAAGGACAAGGTATGTCATCATAAGGACACAGAGCTTCCATGCCCTCTCTAGGCACAGCAATCCCCCTGTATCTCCACATGCTCACCAACCCAGAAGTTCTCCAAACCCAGCCCTTTCATGTGTTTATGGAGGCTTCATTACATAGGCATGATTGATGAACTCATTAACCATTGGTGACTGACAACCTCCAGCCCCTCTCCCCCTCATCAAAGGTCAGGGGGTGGGACTGAAAGTTCCAACCCTCTAATCACATGCTTGGTTCTCCCGGCAACCAGCCCCCCACCCTTGTAAGCACCCTAGAGCTTTACAAAAGTCACATCATTAACATAATAGGAGATACCTGTATTAAATGAATTAATAAAGAAAGAAAAAGAAAAGAAAGAAAGAAAGAAAGAAAGAAAGAAAG